>NC_137342.1:13956437-14545068 GCF_965287045.1 Carcharhinus amblyrhynchos | reverse complement strand
AGCATGTGCTGACACACACATACCAGGTACATGGGTACATATCAATGATGCCAGCAGAGGGTTGAACTGTGCATATGCTGGCAGACAGGACAGTGTCGCCTGACTGCTCATGTTCAACTATGCACATATGAGCAAAAATGACTGATTGATTGTTTGGCTTCGAGAGTTACAAGTATTTCTGATCATCGTGTAGATATCCTGCATCAGCAATATTTTGCATTGAAAGTTACTCTCCAATATTTGATTTGACTTATTATTGTCATGTGTATTAACACACAGTGAAAAGCATTGTTTCCTGCACGCTATAAGAACATAAGAAATAGGAGCAGGAGTAGGCCATCTCGCCCCTTGAGCCTGCCCCGCCATTCAGTAAGATCATGGCTGAGCTGAAGTGGCTCAGTTCCACTTTCCCACTTTCTCCCCATAACCCTTAATCCCCTTGCCTACCAAAAACCTGTCTATCCGCGTCTTAAATATATTCAGCGAGGCACCATCCACCACTTCAATGGGCAGAGATTCACCACCCTTTGAGTGAAGAAGTTCCTCCTCAACTCCATTCTAAACTGCCCCTCCCCCCCTTATCTTCAGGCTGTGCCCTCTAGTCCTGCTGTCCTTTCTGAGCGGGAAGAACCTCTCCACTTCTACCCTATCCATCCCCTTCATCATCTTATACGTCTCAATAAGATCCCCCCTCATCCTTCTGTACAGACAAAATATACCGTTCACAGAGAAGGAAATGAGAATGTAGTGTTACAGTCATAGCTAGGGGGTAGAGAAAGATCAATTCAATCAAATCCATTCAAAAGTTTGACAGCAGCAGGGAAGGAACTGTTCTTGAGTCAGTTGGTACGTGATCTCGGACTTTCGTATCTTATTCCTGAAGGAAGAAGATGGAAGAGAGAATGTCCAGGGTGTGTGGGGTCCTTAATTATGCTCGCTGCTTTGCCAAGGCAGTGGGAAGTGTAGACAGGGTCAATGAATGGGAGGCTGGTTTGCATGATGGATTGGGCGGCATTCACAACCTTTAGTAATTCCTTGCAGTCTTGGGCAGAGCAGGAGCCATACCAAACTGTGATACAACCAGACAGAATACTTTCTATGGTGCATCTGTAAAAGTTAGTGAGAGTCGTAGCTGACATGCCAAATTTTTAGTCTTCTGAGAAGGTAGAGGCGTTGGTGGGTTTTTCTTATAACATGCTTTTATAACTTTCAATAACATGCTCACCAATGTTTTCTGTGTGTCCCACTAGGGTCATCTGGTTCTGTTCCTTGCTGCAGCCTTGATCCAAAGATGATCAGAATTGTTAAGTATAGAATCCCTACCATGCAGAAGGAAGCCATTTGGCCCGTCGAGCCTGCATCAACAACACTCCCATCCAGGCCCCAAACCCTTAACACCATGTATCAACCTTGCTAGTCCCCCTGACACTAAGGGGCAATTTAGCATTGCCAGACAACCTAATCCACACATCTTTGGACTATGGGAGGAAACCCACACAGTCACAAGGAGAGCACTGCAAACCTCATGCAGATTGTGACCCAAGGTTGGATTTGAACCTGAGTCTTTGGCACTGTGAGGTAATAGTGCTAACCACTATGCCACCGTGCCATCCAAAGGCAAGATGAAAGTAACTTCTCTTAACAGCAATACAGTATTTAACCCAGTGTGACATCAAGGAGCCTCAGCAAAATTGAAGGCAATGGAAACTAGTGGGAAATCTAGCTGGAATCATACCAAGCACAAAGGTGTGCACAAAATTGTGGTTGCTACAGGCAGATCACCTCAGCACCAAATTTTTTAAAGTTTATTTATTCGTGTCACAAGTAGGCTTACATTAACACTGCAATGAAGTTACTGAGAAAATCCCCCAGTCGCCACACTCTGGGACTTGTCTGGATACGCTGGGGGAGAATTTACGATGGCCAGTGCACCTAACCAGCATGTCTTTCAGACTGTGGGAGGAAACCAGATCACCCAGAGGAAACACACAGACATGGGGAGAATGTACAAACTCCACACAGGCAGTGACACAAGCCGGGAATCAAACTTGGGTCTCTGGTGCTATAATGCAGCAGTGCTAACCACTGTTCCACTGTACTGTCAGGATATAGCAATAGGGGTTAGACCATCAAACCTTACCATGTTGGAGAAGAAGGCTATTTCTTTGAGTCTTCAATGAGATAGTTATTGGCTGATCTGATATAATCCTCAACTCTGCTTTTCCACCTTATCTCTATAATCCTTGATTCCCTTACTGATTAAAAATCTATCTCAGTCTTGCACGTATCTAATGACCCAGCCTCCACAGTTTCTCCTGAGAATGTCCTAGGCCCAACCATCTTCAGCTAGTTCATCACTGACCGTCCCTACAGTCAGGGGTTGTTCACTGATCGTTGCACAATGTCTCATTCCATCTGCAACCCTTCAGGTAATGGAATAGCTCATTACCATATACAGAAAGCACTGAACAATGACCTAAACCTCACGTTCAGGAAAGCAGCTCCCTGGCATCTCAAAGGGTATAAGGATGATAAACAAATGCAGGTCTTGCCAGCAACAACTAATAATAAAACAAGTGCAGGCAGTACGTCAGAACGGCAGGTAAATCCTTTCCAAAGTTTCCTTGTCGCTGATCTGAGCATTCTCTATCATTCCCTATCCGAGTTTCCATTTTCAAGTTAACTTCCAAGGCAAAATACTGCAGATGCTGGAGATCTGTGGCAGAATTTTACAGAGTGACTGCAAAGTTAATGGAGTTTGGAATGGCTCGCCATATTTTCCAGCCCCATCACTACCGCACCAACTCAGTTTCTCTCCACTTCAGACACTGCCTGGCCTGCTGAGTATTTCCAGCATCTTCAGTTTTGACAGAAAATGCTGGAAAATCTCAGCAGGTCTGACAGCATCGGTGGAGAGAGACTCGAGCCAATGGTTCGAGTCTGGATGACTCTTCATCAGAGCTAACAGCAAAGGGAATCAGATGAGATCTAGTCTATGAGGGGTGGGGGCTGTAATTGAACAAAGGAGATGTAAATGGTGATGAAGAAGGCTGTGAAAGTGCTAAAAGTCTTCATGAGTGATCAAAGTGTGTGAATGACAGAGCAGACGTACCAATTGTTAAGGGACTGCCTGAGGAATATGGCAGTTGCCCTGAAGGGGGATGGGGAGAGGGGGATGGGGAGAGGGGGGTAGGGAGAGGGGGGTAGGGAGAGGTGGCGGCGTTGGGAGACAAGATGGACAGCGAAAATGGAGAAGGGGGAAAAATAGAAGTGAAAAATTAAAGGTGATAACAATGGATGAATGAGGTGAAAAGAAGAAATGAAATAAAATAAAATAAATGGAATTGGGGTGAAGTTGTCGAACGCAATGTTCAGTCCAGAAGGCTGAAAAGTGCCCATTAGAACATTGCAACAGGCCAAGGATGGACATGTGGACAGGAGAGCAGGGTGGTGTGTTGAGGTGGCAAGCAACAGGAAGGTCTGGGTCCTGCTTGCGGACGGACTGAAAGTGTTCAGAAAAGCAGTCACCCAGTCTGTACTTGGTCTCTCCAATGTAGAGTAGGCTGCATTGGGAGCGGCAAATACACTGGACCAGATTGAAGGATAGGGACCCCCTTGTCCTCACCTTTCACCAAACCAGCCTCTGCATTCAAAGGAGCATCTTCTGCCATTTCCTTCAACTCCAACATGATGTCACGACTTAACGCATCTTCCCTTCACTCTCCCTGTCAGTATGGGACCATTCTCTCTGGGACACCCTGGTCCACTCCTCCATCACATCCAATATCTCTCCCCCTGCCCATGGCACCTATCCATGTGATCATAGAAGGTGTAACACCCATCCCTTTACCTCCTCCCTGCTCACCATCCCAGGGCCCAAACTCTCTTTTCAGGTGAAGCAGCGCTTCACGTGCACCTCCTTCAATCTGGCCTATTGCATTTGCTACACCCAAAACAGTCTACTCTACACCAGAGACACCAAACGCAGACTGGGTGACTGCTTTGCAGAATATCCACTACCAGAATGCCTTCAGACCTATTGCGATTTTCCAGCATTTTCTGTTTCTGTTTCAGATTCCAGCGTCTGCATTATTTTGCCTTTATCTTCCGCTTTCAATCTAGCCAGCTAACCAGCTGCTAACGCTGTGAATCTTTACTTACTTGGAGGTTTGGAAGCGCATCAAATATCTTTTGAAAATGCAGAGTTTTTATAGAGTAATTAGCCTACATTAACCAACTTAGACTCCTCATGAAATATGAGCCCTGGGTTTATTCTGACTGCTCAGATGAACCTTGATAGCCTTTCTTGAAATGTGCTGGAACATTTTCTCCATTGGGTGTTCGATGATGAAGCCCTGAATAAACTCATTGGCTACAACGCAGTAACTCATTACACAACTTAATCCTGTGCTGTGGAGTGTCCTGTAATTACATTTGTGTATATGCATATGTCAGCCTTAAACTACTGCCATCAGTTTCATAAGTTAAATTGCACTTACAAATTAATCCCTAATGTTACAAATAGTTCCATGCCAGTCTATAAAGTAACTTTGCACAATTTATTATCTTTTTGAAATTTCCCTGCAATTGAGATTGATTTTATAAAAGAAAACCAAAGAACGCAAGACACATCCTCGGCTGATAATCAAGAGAATTTGGATGTATTGGTATTTTGAGGCAAAGGAGTTTACTGAAGATGCCAAAAAGAAAACAGTTTTTTTTAAGTTTATTTATTAGTGTCACAAGTCGGCTGACATTAACACTGCAATGAAGTTGCTGTGAAATTCCTCTAGTTGCCACACTCTGGTGCCTGAGGGAGAATTTAGCATGACCACGTCTTTCTGACCATAGAAGGAAACCAGAGCATCTGGAGGAAATCCATGCAGTCAAGAGGAGAACGTGCAAATTCTACACAGACAGTGACCCAAGCTGGGAATTGAATACAAGACCCTGGCTCTGTGAGGCAGCAGTGCTAACCACTGTGCCACCCACAGCTTGCTATCTTATCTATTTTGGTTTGCTATCTCCAGACTAGTAAACTTGCGCTTTGACTGAGAATCTGATCACTTTTGTCCAAAGAAAACACATTTAAGTTGACTTCAGTGGTGGAAGAGCAGCTGATCCCAAAGCCACTTGTATTGCAGAGTAGTTTGTTTAACGCAAGGAAGCAAAGGGCCAATGAATATGTTCCCTCAGCTCATGGTGGGTTTCTTGGTGATGGGCTAAGATAGCTTGTATGCCATTTAAAGGGAACGTCAGGTTGATATAGGGGAGACCGTTGGTAGAAGACAAAATCTGTGAGTGCTCTTAAAGCAGTGCTTGGCATGGAGACATGTTTGCAGGTCTATTTGCGAATTGCATCCTATAATGTTGATCAGAACAACGCCACTCATGCATGTTGAAAGTGTGGGAAAAATAATCTTCATCCAGATCAATGTTCTTAAGAATGTCAAATGCCACAGCTGCATGGAATTTGGGGTGATATTAAACTAGAGGGAAGGAGAAAATCCCAGACTAGATCAGAACACTATGATGAATTAACAGAAGACCAAAATCCAATATTCATTATTTTCAACAAATAACACAAAGAAGCAATGTGCCATATGAAGATACTGACATAGAAGAAATACATTTTCTTGCATTTAGATAATGGAAAAGGGGCAGAAAGGTCAGTCTGTCTGTACAGAAGGATTAAAATGTGCATTTAAATTGGATATCTGAAGTATGGTGATTATTGTGAAACATACCTGAAGAAAAGTTCTATAAAGCTGACTGGCAAAAAAATATTTTATCAAAAAGTTACTGAGTTCATTGAATGCTCATTATCAGGCAGTAAAAATCCAAGAGAAACGCACAAATTAGATAAATTAATTGACACCATATTTACAGTCTGCAGTTAAACTTGAACAGTGTTGAGAAAATTATCATTCCGAAACCCATGGATGAACTCATGGAGTAGTACAAGTTCTTTCTGAGTCTTGACCTTGGTACGTAAAGGGTATTCAAATACATCTTAATGTAAAGCAGGGGAACGAACAGTTTAAGCTGGGTGCTTTAAAGGGAATTATACTGTGTGGTGTGTGACGGCATAATTGAGAACATCATTCACAGTGAATTGTCAAACCCTTTCATGTATAGGTTGGTAACATAAGAATTTGTGACGATTATATTAGGTGTGGGCTCCAGTTTGGATGTTCATGAATATCACAAACAGTGGCACCTTACAATTTCCTAATGAGCTCTCATTTGGACTTGCCAGCAATTGTTATTTGTTCAAGAGACATGGACTTCACTGCTAAGACCAACATTTACTGCCTATTCCGAATTTTCCTTGAGAAAGTGAACTCTCTTGTTGGATCCCTTCAGTTTGAGTGGTGGAGGTAACACTCACAGCCCTGTCCGGAAGAGAGTTCCAGGATTTTGACCCAGTGACAGTGAAGGAATTGTGATGCATTTCCAAATCATAATGGTGCATGATTTGGAAAAGAAATTCTAGGTGGTGTCTTCTGTTATTGTTTTTTTTCTAGGTGGTAAAGTTTGTGGGTGTGGAACGTGCCATTGAAGAAGTTGTGACAATGCACAAGTACTGGAGTAGGGGACAGCATTACACAAGTGTGCCTTTGAAGGCAACGGGCACTCCAAGTTCTGTTCAGCTGGATGTAGATGATCCTAGAAAAGGGAACATGTGGAGTAGCAATAGGAAATATGTGCACTACAGGTAGGGCTGTGGATCTGGGTGGGGTCAGGGGTGGTTTACTGCCTTCCTGCGAGATCGTCCCAGTTTAATGTGGAAGTGGGAGGGAACAGGCTGGGTTCGTAGCTTGGCATCATTTTTTGGAATATTAACCCACCTCGTGTCCACCACCACCCCACCACTCCAGTGGGCATTGCAGGAGTTGTATTGCATCAAGAGCCCCAGGAACACTATTTTAATTTAATTAGCTAAGTTCCCTTTGAAAGTTTTCTTTTTTACAATGCCTGATCAGGGCCTATCACTCCTCTTATTTTAATGGTTTCTTCAAAAGAGCATATAATGAGAAAAAAAGAATGTGCAAAATCTTCACAGATTGGGCAGCATCTGTAGAGAGACAGCAGAGTTAGTGGGGTGATCTTACTGGCCCTGGGATTGCCAGCCTGGCACCCTGAACCTGCCTGGCACCCTGAACCTGCCTACTGGGCATCCTGACCCACCAAACAGTGCCAAAGGTGGGACTTAAGGGGAGGGGGAGGAGCCATGATGGAGCAGGGCCTAAGGGGGATCGGCCAGGGTGGCAATCGACCAGGGTCAAGTATCAGGGCAGCAGTCATTCGGGGGGGTATCAATATGAAGACTGGTGGGGGTGGGGGGGGGGGGGGGCATCAGTCCAGCTATGGGCCAAGGAGGCCAGTGATCTGGTGGGTTGGGGGTGGGTGGGGGGTCAGAGTGTGGGGGTGGGTGAGGTGATACCTGGGGGTTGCAGGGGTGTGTAGGGCGGAGGGAACGTATCTTCAGCATACTGAGAGACCAGCACATGTGCAATGGCACTCTCTAGGAGTCATCAACTGGCTTTCCGATGACAGTAAACTCTGTTGACTCCTTTTACTGGTGTGATTCACACTTTGCCTTTCTTTTTGCACTAAATGTCATAAGATCATGTCTGAAAGCTCACCCCAAAAATGGGTGTGATTCTCTTCTGTTTTCATGCCTGTTTGACACTTCCAATTTTTTTGGTAAGATTGCCCCTAAGATTTCAAGTCTTTGTGACTCTTCTTCAGAGTTAAAGGGAAGGAGAAATGTGTTGGATTAAATACTGTATTAGAATGGGTGAAACAACTGGAACAGAGTGAAAGGTCAGTGATTAGTGGGAGCTAGGAAATTGCAACAAAATTTAGGACACAATACAGAGGAAATGTTAATGGCAGGAAAAAGTGATAGCAGTGAAAATAACGTAGGATATCAGTGTGTGTTAGTGAGAGAATAACGATCAGTGCTCAGTGAAAGCAAAACTCAAGAATAAGTGAAAGTTGATCTGGTGGGGGAAAGGAGGGCCTGTTTTTGCACTGGGGCAAAAAATGCTTGGGAACATTTTTAAAGAAGTATTGATGGAGGAGAAAAGGTCACAGTCCAGACTTGTTGAACTCAAATATTGAGTTCGACGGGCTCGTTGCCAGATTCTGCTGAGTTTTTTCTCAGCGTTCTCACTTTTTGTTTCAGACACTAGCATCCACAGTATTTTGCTTTTATTCCAGCATATAAACAGGCACTTCCCTGAGGAAGGAGCGTGCTGACATACTCTGGGCCTTTCAGAATCAATGGGTGTTGCGGGAGCTGGAATGAATTGCCAACCCCAGGAACTGGATAAGTTTTCTTTTGAAAGTTTTATTTTTGTTCCAGTGCATCGTTCATGGGCTGTCGTCCCTGTTGATAGTTTATAGGTTGACCTGCTTGGTTATATATTGCTTTGTTAACATATAAGGAGACACTTCCCTAAAGAAAAACAGTGCATGGTGCATCTTGAGGCTTTCCATAACCTATGGGCACTGCTGGGGCTGAGGGGCATCATCTGCCACGGGAATGACATTTTAATGTAACTGCGTGTGTTGTCTTTGAAATATTTTTTCACTTTGCCCTTTTAAGGAGCGATCAATTTATTAATTTGATTTTATCAATCTATTGTTTCTTTTTAACAAGAGTATATAAAAAAACACTTGATGGGAGCTGGTGAAAGCTGGCAACACTGGGAACCTGAGTGTGGGGTGCCCTGTAAACAAAGACTTCCACTCCCCCACATACATGGAAACCCCCCACATGCCCATGGATATGGAGAACCTCCTCCCACAGATCAGGGGAATCCCCCCCACACGATGGAGTATCTGGAGGCAATGCCAAGGTACAGTGCTGGGGGCAATGCCAGGGTATTTCTTGGGAATGCCTCGCTCATACAGGGGGCTGCACTTACATATGTCCCCACCCCACATTTCCAAAAGGAGTTTGTTAAGGTGCCTCATAAAAGGTTGCTACAGAAGGTTAGGGTGCATGGAGTTGGGGGTGAGGTGTTAACGTGGATAGAGGATTGGTTGTCTAATAGGAAGCAGACAGTTGGTATCAATGGGTGCTATTCTGGTTGGCGGTTGGTGACGAGTGGAGTGCCGCAGGGCTCGGTGCTGGGGCCTCAGCTATTTACCATTTACATAGATGATCTGGAGGAGGGGGCTGAGTGTAGGGTGACAAAAATTTGCTGATTACACGAAGGTGAGTGGAAAAGCAAATTGCGTGGAGGGTGTGGAAAGTCTGCAGAGAGATCTGGATAGGCTGAGCAAGTGGGCAAGGACCTGGCAGATGGAGTACAATGTTAGCAAGTGTGAGGTTATCCACGTTGGCAGGAATAATAGTAGGAGGGATTACTATTTAAAGGGTGAAAAGCTGCAGCATGCTACGGTGCAGAGGGACCTGGGGGTCCTTGCGCACGAGTCGCAAAAACCCAGTCTGCAGGTGCAGCAGGTGATCAGGAAGGCGAATGGAATGCTGGCCTTTATAGCGAGGGGGATAGAATATAAAAGCAGGGAGGTCTTGCTGCAACTGTACAGGGTACTGGTGAGGCTGCAGCTGGAGTACTGTGTGCAGATTTAGTCGCTGCACTTGCGGAAGGATATTTTGGCCTTGGAGGGAGTGCAGAAGAGGTTTACTAGGCTGATACCGGAGATGAGGGGGTTGCACTACGAAGAGAGACTGGGTCTGCACTCATTGGAGTTTAGAAGGATGAGGGGGGGATCTTATAGAGACGTATAAGATAATGAAGGGGATGGGTAGGATAGAGGTAGAGAGATTCTTCCCGCTTAGAAAGGATAGCAGGACTAGAGGGCACAGCCTCAAGATAAGGGGGGGACAGTTTAGATCAGAGTTGAGGAGAAACTTCTTCACTCAAAGGGTGGTGAATCTCTGGAATTCTCTGCCCGTTGAAGTGGTGGAGGCTACCTCGCTAAATATATTTAAGTCACGGGTAGATAGGTTTTTGATGGACAGGGGAATTAAGGGTTATGGGGAGAAAGTGGGAAAGTGGAACTGATCCATTTCAGATCAGCCATGATCTAATTGAATGGCGGGGCAGGCTCGAAGGGCTAGATGGCCTACTCCTGCTCCTATTTCTTATGTTCACCCCCAGTGGGTTCCCTCCTTTGCCTGGTTCCCGTTATTAAAAATCTGTTGTAAACTAGGCTGGTCAGCGAGGGGGGAGATTGCAATGTTGGGGGCAGGGGGTGGTGGGGGAAACAGTACAGCAGGGAAGGCTGCTCATGGGATGAGATGATAATTCACTGAAATGAAGTTCTGACCTTTCTGAAAACCAGTGCATAATCACACCCAAAGGGTGGAATTTTCCCACATTTTTCTGATTGAAAGCTAAGTGGGTATCTCTCCAGCTGCACAGCTGGAGGTTTTGGACAAGATTTTCTGATTCTGTGGGCATGGTTTATGTCATCAGTTTGGCAGGGTGAGGATAGAGCCGGCAAAGCTGGCTTCACAGAGATTAAGGTGCCGTCTTTAAAGGATGCCCGGATCAACACAGGAAGTAAATACTCCCCAGCACTACCCCATGGACACGGACGTGGACTTCAGTGGTTAGCACTGCTGCCTCACAGCGCCAGGGACCCGGGTTCGATATCCAGCTTGGGCCACTGTATGTGTGTGTTTGCACTTTCTCCCCGTGTCGGCATGGGGTTTCTTCTGGGTGCTCCTGATTTCCTCTCACAGTCTGAAAGATGTGCTGATTAGTTGTATTGGCCATGCTAAATTCTCCCTCAGTGTACCCAAACAGGTGCCGGAGTGTGGTGACTAGGGAATTTTCACAGTAACTTCATTGCAGTGTTAATGTAAGCCTACTTATAACACTAATAAATAAACTTAACTTAACAGAGACCCCCCCCCCCCAACCCTCACAAACACTGGGGGCTATTCCCCCTTACCACCAAAGAACAAGAAACAGGACTTTGCTCCCCAGCAAACACAATGGGACCCACCCCAATGGGGCCATCAAGACGCTACACCCCTGGCACAGGTTGGCACTTCCACATTGGCACTACCAAGGGGCAGTGCTGGGGTGAGTGCCAGGCCACTGCCTAGGCATGTCCCTGTCTCCCCCTGGGGGTCTATTCTTATCTTTGTGGCCCCCCCCCCCCCTCCCCAGGAGGATCCCCTCAACTGACTTACAACTTTATAAACTTGCCAATGACACCTTACGTTGCCACAGGGTATGAATTTTCAATGAGAGCTTGCCAATTATATTATGATTTATTAAGATGTGTTACAATGTGGAACTCGTCCTTTGTGGGCCAGACCCTCATTATATCACCAGCGAAAAGTGCGGAAGATCGGGAAATGAGAGCTCACCGGTGAGAGTCCTTTTTCCTGATGCTCACGCGATATTGCGCCTGTGTCACTGTTCACGTTGATGATGAACCTAGGCACAAAATCACCTCTTCCAATTTTAGCCACCACTGTTGAGCAAATAGATTGTGTGATGGGTTCCTTTAAAAACTATAATACTTAGCAATAGTTTGATCATGAGCTGTCCAAAAAAGGGAGATACATAGCTCAAATCTATAAAATATGCAGAGGATTGGCATGTAGGTGAGGCATTTTTCAGCACTCTACGAATGTGGGTGGTAATCCTAGTTTTCTAGTTGCGTATTTAATGACCCACTAAATTATTGTTCCAAAAGGCATTTTCTTCCACAAATGCCCACTCAGTGCCCAGGTCAGAAACAAATGACTATTCCATCAATGAAAATGTTATAAAAAGGTTGCCATTTTTACCTCATTAAATGCTTCAAAGGACTATAGCTGAACTTTTGAATTGGTGTGTGCCTTGGTTTCTATGGGTGTGGAGGGATATGGTCCAAGTGCAGGTCAGTGGGACTTGGCAAAAAATGGTTCGGCACAGACAAGAAGGGCCAAAAGGCCTGTTTCTGAGCTGTAATTTTTTATGGTTTCTAGAAAGAAACAGTTCTTTTACTTTTTGAATAGAAAATGCTTCTGCAATTGCAATGGGTAGTTTGCAAAAGGGCTCTACAGATGTCACTACTTGTAGTGCAGTCTAACCAAAATGTAACCAGAATAGCTACTGAAAGCCTCCCTCAGTAAGGGACACCCAATCCTCTTGGCTTGCCTGCTTATATAGTGTGGGTGGTGACTGGGGAATCTGGATGGGAATCCCTCATGTGGGATCCTCATCCATTTAGGGGACATCTTCTGGGAAGCCCTCCAGCCCAGCTCAATGTGCTGCCATACAAAATACCCATAGGCTTTATTTTGAAATTATAGTCTATTTGAATACACATGCAACGTGATTCCCTATCCGATTGCGACAGATGGTACTGTTCCAGCTGCATACCCCTCCGGAGTGGGTGTAAAAACATGGATGTTGAATTCTTCAAAGTAGAATTGTCTTCATTTTCCAACCCTTATAGCATTGATTTTTATTATATTCTTGCTACCTCGCTCACGTTTTTTTTTCCAATTGCAAAATATTTTATTTGTAGAAATTTTGCAGGGTATCATAGAATCCCTACAGTACAGGGAGAGGCCATTTGGTCCATCGAGTCTATGCCAACCACAATCCCACCAAGGCCCTATACCCATAAACAAACACATTTACCCTGCTAATCCCCCTGACACTAGGGGGAATTTAACATGGCCAATCAACCCAACCAGCAGATCTTTGGACTGTGGGAAGAAACCGGAGCACCCGGAGGAAACCTGCACAGACACGAGGAGAATGTGCAAATTCCACACAGACAGTGACCCGAGGTCGGAATTGAACCCGGGTCCCTGACGCTGTGAGGCAGCAGTGCTAACCACGTTGTTACCATGCCACCATACGTGTATGTAAAAGACAGAAAGGAATAAATATTACCTGAAATATCACTAGAGAGACAATTGTAATTGAAACATTTTTAACACATTAATAGAAAATGTGGTGAGATATATAATGGAAAGTTTAACTTTCACAGCATATCTGGGAGAAACAAGTTATCTCTTTACAGAAATCTGTGCTGGTCACCAAACCAAGTTAAAATTAGTGTTGGGAGTTGGTTTTATAGCGCACCAAATACAATAGGGGCGATTCTCCCATCCCGATCCGCGCCATTCCAGCACGTTGGAATTACACAGGAAACCAGCAGGAACAGCAGTAAGTAATTTTAATCTATTTTTAATGTTATTATTACATCTGGGACTGAAGCCTTTGGGCCTGATGCCATCTCCCTCTCCACCAGTACAATTTAATCCCAGCGGGGTTTACAGTAGTTCCCATTTTCGACAAACTAGCGAGACAACACTGCTGGAATGACAGAGGGGCAATTGGAGCCCCCCAGGGTCGGACAATGGGGAGGTGCCCCCTGGCTACTGGCATCCTGGCAGTGCCCAAGGGGCAAAGTACCCATGCCTAGGGGTCACCTTCACATTGCCCACTGGGCATCAGGCAGTGCCAAGAGGCAAAGTGCTTAGGGGGCACCTTGACACTGCCCATCAGGCAGTGCCAAGGGGGCAGGGCCTGGGGACAGTGCCAAGGGGTGTCTATGGCAGGGTCTATGGGGTGGTGCCTAGGGGGTAGAGTCAGCTGGAGGTGGGGCAATCAGTGGGGGAGGGAGATCCCGCTGTCACTCTGCAGACAGGATTGGTTTGGGCTGGAGGGGGTCCAGTGGGTGGGGTGGTTTACTGGTGTTGGGGGGGTGGGTTTACCTCCCATGGGGCGAGGGCTGCCAGTGTGGTGGTGGGGGGGGGGGAGATCTTCACTGCTGGGTGGGGGCTGGAGATCGGAGTGCTCTGGGATGGGACGGTAGTCTGAGCTGGCCCAGGAATAATCATGGAGGCCAAAATCTGGTTGTGGGGGTCTTGCGAGGACAAGGGGGTAGCACTGTGGGGGTCCCGGGCTGGCCGGTGATCGAGCTGGCTAGCAAAACGAGAGGCTGACAGTTGGGGGCCACTGTGCATGCACTGAGTTCCGGAACTGTCAGACTCCGGTGTGAATAGCACCCCCACCCCCCTCACCCTGAGCTTTTAATGATATTCACAATTGTGGCCCTGCATTGCACAGAGTGTGGGAGATTCGAGTCTGAATTCCCACTGAAAAAACACCATTTTTTTCCCACGAATTCAGTACTTATTTTGGGAGAATCACTCCAACATCTCAATGTTGAATTGAGCGGCAGGAAGGTTTACCAAGAAGATTAGCAGACTCAAGTGACCACAACTCCGTCTACTTTAGGATACGAATGGAAAAAGATGAGAGCTGTCCTAAGGGGAGGGTGCTAGATTGGGGGAAGGCTAGATACAGCCAGATTAGGCAGGAGCTTAGGGATACAGACTGGGATAGGCTGTTGGAAGGCAAGACCACATTACGTATGTGGGAGTCCTTCAAGGGAAAACTGCAATGGGTGCAGGAAAGGCATGTGCCGGTTAGGAGAAAGGATGGGAAAGGTAGGATTAGACAGTTGCGGATTACTAGAGATATAGAAGACCTGGTTAGGAAGAACCGAGAGGCGTATGTCAGGTCTAAGCAGCTGGGAATGGAGAGAGCATTGGAGGAATAGAGACAGAGTAGGAGGGATCTCAAAAGGGGAGTTAGGAGAGCAAAGAGGGGGCATGAGATGGCTTTGGTAGGTAGGATTAAGGAGAATCCAAAGGCGTTTTACTCCTATCTTAAGAGCAAAAGGGTGGCTAGGGGTAAAATCGGTCCTCTCAGGGACAGACGAGGGGAATTGTGCTTAGAGGCTGAGGGAATGGGGGAGATCCTGAATGAATACTTTGTGTCGGTATTCACAAAGGAGAGGGGCTTGATGTCTGGTACGGTCATCGAGGGAGCTGTAGACCAATTGAAAGATCTATCGATTACGAGGGAAGAAGTGTTAGGGCTTTAAGGTAGCATTAAAACCGATAAATCTCTGGGGCCCGATAGCATTTATCCTAGGCTGCTTAGGGAGGTGAGAGATGAGATTGCTGGGCCTCTGACGCAAATCTTTGTCTCTTCTTTGGACACAGGTGAGGTCCCAGAGGACTGGAGGATAGCGAACGTGGTACCGTTGTTTAAAAAGGGTAGGAGGGATAACCCGGGTAACTATAGGCCGGTGAGTTTGACATCAGTGGTAGGCAAGTTGGTGGAGAGGATTCTTAGGGATAGGATGTATGAGCACTTAGAGCGTCGCGATCTGATTAAGGATACGCAGCATGGCTTTGTTAAGGGGAAGTCTTGCCTTACGAATCTGGTAGAATTCTTTGAGGAGGTGACAAAAACGGTCGACGAAGGACGAGCCGTTGATGTCGTCTATATGGATTTCAGTAAGGCGTTTGACAAAGTCCCTCATGGTAGGTTGGTACAGAAGATTAAAGCTCATGGGATACGTGGCCAGGTATCTAGATGGGTAGAGAACTGGCTTGCAAAGAGGAATCAGAGAGTGGTAGTGGAGGGGTCCTTTTCTAGCTGGAGGTCTGTCACTAGTGGGGTGCCGCAGGGCTCAGTACTGGGACCTCTTCTCTTTGTAGTGTATATAAGTGATTTGGAAGAGGGAGTAGGTGGTGTGATCAGCAAATTTGCTGATGACACCAAGATGGCTGGATCGGCGGGCAGTGAGGAGCAGTGTCTGGCAATACAACGGGATATTGATAGGCTGGTTGATTGGGCAGATACATGGCAAATGGAGTTTAATCCGGATAAATGTGAGGTGATGCATTTTGGCCGGAATAATGTAGGGGGGAGTTATGTGATAAAGGGTAAGCCCATAAGGGGTACAGAATCGCAGCAAGACCTGGGGGTGCAAGTGCACAAGTTTTTGAAAGTGGCAGTGCAAGTGGAGAGTGTGGTGAAGAAAGCCTATGGTATGTCAGCCTTTATAGGAAGGGGTATAGAATATAAGAGCTGAAGACTAATGTTGCAGTTGTATAGAAAGTTGGTTAGGCCGCATTTAGAGTACTGCGTCCAGTTCTGGTCGCCTTACTACCGGAAGGACGTGGAGACTCTGGAGAGAGCGCAGAGGAGGTTTACCGGGATGTTGCCTGGTATGGAAGGACTGGGGTATGAGGAAAGATTGAAGAAATTGCGGCTCTTTTCCCTTGAAAGACGCTGACTGAGGGGGGATCTAATAGAGGTATATAAGATTATGAAGGGTATAGATGGAGTAAACAGAGGTAAGCTGTTTCCTATGACAGAGACACATAGGACAAGGGGCCATGGACTTAAGGTGAGGGGGGAGAGGTACAACACAGATATTAGAGGGAGGTTTTTCACACAGAGGGTAGTGGGGGTATGGAATGCTCTGCCAAGTAAGGTGGTGGAGGCAAACATGCTGGAGTTGTTTAAGAGTAACTTAGACAGGCACATGAGTGGGTTGGAGATGGGTGGATGTAGGAGATTGTTTTAAATAAGGGTCATTAGCACTGGGGCGTCCCTGGAAAGGCAAATGGATATGGTACAATAATAATGTCTTTTTTTCACTCACAGGTTTTAAGTCGGTCCGCCTTGTGTCCAACGAGGGGCATACACGCAATGGGTCGTACTTGGGCTGCTCTTGGTTGTTCGAGATTGGCCTAGTGCTTCATGTCGTTAGTGTGTGCCTAAACTGGACAAGATACTGGGCAAGACGACAGCTCAGTGACTATCACTGTTTGCTGTGCAGACACATGGATTTGGGCCGGTGTCTGTGGGAGTTTGCGCATTCTCCCCGTGCTTGCGTGGGTTTTCTCCGGGTGCTCTGGTTTCCTCCCACACCCCAAAGATGTGCTGTTAGGCTGATTGGCAGAAATAAATTGTCCCTAAATTAGTTTCCCTCAATGTGGATGGCCATAAAACAATAGACAAGGGTCATGGGTGGAGAGGGGAACTGGTAGTGTTAAAATGGCGGCGCGGGCTCGCTGGGCCGAGGGGCCTGTTTCGTTCTTTGTTTAGCTATTCTGCCCACACTCACAATTATGCAATTCACCTTATCTGTGACCAATACTCGGCAGAGATGGAATATAATTGCCAGTGTGGTCTCCAGGTCAGCAAGCGGCAGCCATGAGGGAGAACACCTGCATCAAGTGCACCTGTGCCCAACTGGCACTGCAAGGGTGGCACTGCCAAGTTCTTTGCTATTTGTGTTATTTCTACCCATACGGTTGGCTTAGGGAACAGCTTCGGTTTCAGCCAAGATGCATCATATTATTCTCCAATGTCCTTTTTCATTGAATAGCATCAATTACATGACATGACTTCCCAATGCCACTGCACATTTTACTCCACTTTATATCCTGTCGTAGCAGCAGCATTTTGTACAGTGAATTTAACATAATAAAGGATCTCAGGGCATTTCACAGGGGCATCATTAAACAAAATATGACACATTGCCGCTTCAGGAGATATAAGGGCTGATGATCTGAGCTTTGTCAAAGAGATAGGTTTTAAAAGGAGGGAAGTGAGTGAGAGAGAATGGAGTGGTTTGGGGAGGAACTTCGAGAGCTTAGAGCCCAGGCAATTGAAGGCACTGCCATCAATTTTGAAGTGGCTAAAATGAGAGATGTTCCAGAGGCCTGAATTAGAGGAGAGCAGATACCTCAGAGGGTCATAGGACTACAGAGATGGAGGAGCACGGTCATGGAGGGACTTGAAAACAAGGCAGAGAATTTTAAAATTAAAACATTGCTGCAACAATAGTCAATGTAGGTCAGCTATCATAGGGGTGATGGACCGGAACTTGGTGCAGTGTAGGGCAATAGCTACTGAGATTTGGGTCAGTTCATGTTACTGGAGGGTAAAACACGAGGGGCCAGTTAAGAAGTAGAATAGTAAAGTCTAGAACTAACAAAGACAAGGATGAGAGTTTCAGCAGCAGAAAAGCTGAGGCACAAGGGGAGTCGGGTGATGCCACAGGGCTCGAAATGGGCTTTTTTATTGTAGGCAAGGCTATGTATTTGGTAAGTTGACTCGTGGACAGATTTGACACCAAGGTTGCAAACAGTGTGGTTTGACTCCAGAAAGTCAGGGAGAGGGTTGGAGGGTTGGTGACCAGGACTAAATGACAATGGCCAGAATTCTCCGATCTTGCACGCCCTGTTACCACTGTCAGTGAATTCAGCGTTCAGCCAAATCTTCATTCATGGCAGTGGGAGCAAAAAATCCCAACTGCAGGCGAGGTCAGAGAATTCAGGCCATAAAGGTATAAGGTGTTCCGAAGAAGACTCACATTGGACTCACAACATTAACTCAGTTTCTTCCTCCACACACGCTGCCAGACCTCCCGAATATTTCCAACACTTTATACTTTTATTTCTGAGGACAAAACCTTGGGTCTTCCCAATGTTTGAAATCGAGACCAGTGCATTGTTTCAGACACCAACCCATTGACTCCAGGACCTCAAAAAATGGAAGTCTTACTTGCCCCAATCTTTCCTATCGCCACCAGCTTTCAGGCTTTTAAAACTGAATCCATTAACTCCTGTTACATTTTGGCTTCTCTTTTCGTAACATAAGAACATAAGAAATAGGAGCAGGAGTAGGCCATCCAGCCCTTCGAGCCTGCCCCGCCATTCAATAAGATCATGGCTGATCTGTCGCCACTCAGTTCCACTTTCCCGCCCTCTCCCCATAACCCTTAATCCCCTCACTTATCAAAAACCCATCAACCTGCGTCTTAAAAATATTTAGCGAGGCAGCCTCCACCACTTCAACGGGCAGAGAATTCCAGAGATTCACCACCCTTTGAGTGAAGAAGTTCCTCCTCAACTCCGTTCTAAACCGCCCCCCCTTTATCTTGAGGCTGTGCCCCCTAGTCCTACTGTCCTTTCTGAGCGGGAAGAGTCTCTCCACCTCTATCCTATCCATCCCATTCATCATCTTATACGTCTCAATGAGATCTCCCCTCATTCTTCTAAACTCTAACGAGTACAAGCCTAGTTTATACAGCCTCTCCTCATAGCTCAACCCCCTCAACTCCGGCATCAGCCTAGTAAACCTCCTCTGCACTCCCTCCAAGGCCAAAATATCCTTGCGTAAGTACGGCGCCCAAAACTGCACACAGTACTCCAGCTGCGGCCTCACCAATGCCCTATACAGCTGCAGCAAGACCTCCCTACTTTTATATTCAATCCCCCTCGCTATGAAGGCCAGCATCCCATTCGCCTTCCTGACCACCTGCTGCATCTGCAAGCTGGGTTTTTGTGACTCATGCACAAGGACCCCGAGGTCCCTCTGCACCGTCGCCTGCTGCAGTTTTTCGCCACGTAAGTAATAGTCCTTCCTACCATTATTCCTACCAAAGTGGACCACCTCGCACTTGCCAACATTAAATTCCATTTGCCAGTTCCTGGCCCATTCGCCCAGCCTATCTAGATCCTTCTGCAGACTCTCCACACCCTCCGCACAATTTGCCTTTCCACCAATCTTGGTGTCATCAGCAAATTTCAACACCATACACTCGGTTCCCTCCTCCAGATCATCTATATAAATGGTAAATAGCTGAGGCCCCAGCACCGACCCCTGGGGCACTCCACTAGTCACCATCCGCCAATCCGAATAGCACCCGTTGACCCCCACTCTCTGCCTCCTATTTGACAACCAATCCTCTATCCACGCTAACACCCTACCCCCAACTCCATGTCCCTCGACCTTCTGCAATAACCTCTTGTGAGGTACCTTGTCAAACACCTTCTGAAAATCCAGAAAGACCACATCCACCGGCTCTCCTCTATCCACCGCCCTAGACACATCCTCATCGAACTCCAGTAAATTTGTCAGACACGACTTCCCTTTAACGAAACCGTGCTGCGTCTGCTCTATCAAGCAATTCCCCTCAAGATGCAATATGTGTTTTAGCCTTTCACCTTAGTCTCTTGATGGGGTGGTTCTCCCATCATGACTTGCAAATTGTTTGGCGGGTTGGGTTGGGAAATGTGCTGTCAACTATTTTGCGGGTCCCCCATGAGCGTCTACGACCTGTGTGCATCTCCCAACCAGTAAAACATGCTGGGACCATGTTGAAAACCAGCGTGCCACTGATTTACTTTCCATACCTTAGCACGCCATTATCAGAATTAACATGGCAATTTCCGCCCACATTTGCATCTCCCATCTCTTTGGCGTGAATCTGAGTAGGCATATAAAAGTCTCAACCTGATGTGGCAGCCATGAACTGGCGTGAGGAGGTAAGTGCGAGCTTAGAGTGCGGGGAATGTTGCAGGCAGGCCTTCCTCCTGCTGCCTTCAGGTGCTGCCCATGGACCAGTGATATCCGGGGTGAGGAGGTGGGGATCGAGGGCTTCTATTTTCTCACAGCTCTCTGGGTGCCCTTCCAGGGCAGCGCTGTAGCTCAGTGTGGGGCGGGGCCCCCCCCCCCCTATCAAGGAGTCTTGCTTATCCCACCCCTCCAGGGCACTTTGCAGTGGCATTGTCTTGCCTCGGGGTGTGGTCAGAGACTCGATTGAGCGCTGGTGTTCCAGGGTGGGGGAGGAGTGCACCATGTGCTGACTGAGGCCTAACCAGATGAAACAGCTGCTGCTCCAGGCTGGGGAGCAGAGGTTCAGACATGGACTGCGTGGAATCTGCTGTCCCTGGGCACACATCTGGTGCTACTTTGCAGTCTGTCCCTGCCCTGTGACACGGACCAGCAACACATGCCTGTCACAGAGGCTGCAGTTGCACACATAGCAATGGCTCAAGGGTGCACATTGCCCACGGCTGCACGCCAACCTGGGGAATCTGTGCCAGCATTTGTCACGATGGGAATCTTACGCAACCCTAATCGGGTCACGCATGGCACCGTGGATTGTGTGATGTTGCCAGCATCCACAAGTGGGGATCTGGTCTAAGTGAGGGATTGGGGTGGTGCTGGCTCTATGAAGCCAATGGTAATAATCCGTCATTCTATGCTTTTTTCAAACCCCACTGTGCAGATGGATCTCGATTTTGTAGACAGAAGCCAGGAGGTAGAAGAAGGACTTGAATAAGGCACTCAGAGTGTTAAAATGGGCAGCGCGGGCTTGTAGGGCCAAAGGGCCTGTTTCCCGTGCTATGCCATTCTTTGGTCTTTGTTCTTGACCTGGAGCTGGCCATGTTGGTATCCACAGTAAGAAGTCTCACAACACCAGGTTAGAGTCCAACAAGTTTATTTGATAGTAAACCCACAAGCTTTTGGGGTTTGCCCCTTCGTCAGCTGAGTGGAGAATTCTGATCTCAAACAGAGCATATAAAGACACACACAGTTTACAGAATACTGATTAGAATGCTATTTCTAGTCTACAGACAGACTAATCTGTCTGTAGACAGCTAATCCTAATGCAAGTCTTTACAGCTAATCCTAAAGACTCACATTCTCATCAGTATTCTGTAAACTGTGCCTTTATATGCTCTGTTTGAGATCAGAATTCTGCACTCAGCTGATGAAGGGGCAAAGCATGAAGGAAGGCCCACTGACAATCTCCGATGGCCCTTCAGTGGAGTGCCGAACTGTTACAATGTCATATCCAAGAGGTGAAACCGAGCAGCCATTCACCTGTTCGGGGGACAGAGCAATCCCACTGAAGAGGAGCAGGGAATTCTCCTGGCATTTTAAGTAATGTTCCTCCCCAAAGCAACACTACCAGAAAATGCAGCCATCTGGAAAATTAGCTAGCATGCTGCGTGTGGGATCTCCTTGTGCTGCATTGTCTGTTGTGATTGCTTACATAATGATCAATGACTGCAAGCACATTGGTTTGATTCATCCCAGAAGGTGTGAAAAGTGGTGGTCATTGTAAGTGTTTTCTATGATGTTGGGGTTAAGGCGCATTGTCAAGGCTGAAAGATTTAGGGGACGATCTTACCGGTTCATGATGGCTGTGGGGGTCCATACTCATGGTGGGTGATTGTCCCTCCCCTCCCCCCCAGTCTCCCAGTCCACTGTGTACTCTTGACATAGCGCCCTCTACCAGTCAGCAGCCGGCTTCACGACATGAATTGACTATACCCACTCCCCCTACTGGTGAGAATCACACTCATTTACTTTCAAGGTGGCATAAAATTTGATTTTTTACAGGTCTGAAGCTACTCTGTTTTCATGTTTGTTCGAATTTTTTTGGTAAGATCACCCCCCAAACACTTTTTTCCCTAAATCCAACTGTTCCATACATGACCCGACAGAAATGACACTGGCCAAGATTTGCAATTTAGAAAGGTGTTTAATGAGCAGCATTCAATCCCCTCACCTTAAGATGTACAAGAAAGCAAAACAATAAAGATGAGAAATTAAGAAGAAGTTTAATCGCCTGATTATTCAGTATGTCCTTTATACATTTGCCTTATTGAGAGGAAGGTTGCTGTGGGATAGAGAAATGTAACTTCCCCGAGATGAGGGAAAAGAGATGAGTAAAGCAGCGATTGATAAACTGAGAGGGAGGATGCCTGTTTCTGCATGTAACAAATGCATTTTTACTGTCAAAAACTCACATTCCTTTCTGTGGAACAAAACATTGCTGTCACACGATTCATGCAAAATATCGTTGAATAGCAAAGGTAGGATTGAATCCCATTTCAACACCAACAAACCAAAAAATTTACAATAATTGTTTGCAATCCAGTCAAGCAGAGAGACATAATAATCAGCCTCAGAAAATCATTGCTCAGCTCAGCTACAACATCCCCTTAATGCACAATAATTTTCCTTTTAAGAATCTGCCTCAATGACTGAAGATCAGCATCAAACATTGGATATATTTTTAGCCCAGGTGGATATTTTTAGAAATTCCCATTTATATTGATGAGCAGCACGCAGTCCCGTTTTGCAGGAATTTTCTGACCTTGATCACTGTAACAATAAATACCATATTCTACAAGTTGATTGCTACATTGCAGTGTTATTGCTTAAGGGCAGATGTTGAAATAGAAATGCAGCATATTCAATGTACAAACAGCATCATATAAAGATGTGAAGAATTATATGTCGTCCACTTGAGGCAAGCTGCTCTGTGACAGACAGAAAGGTCTATCAGTCGCAGTGGAAATTGTCACTCTTTACATTTGTTTGATATTGACAGAAATCCCAGCATGCAGCATTGCTTCGGTACAGATTCTATTTTAAGTCAAGCTTAAAGAACGCACACAAGCATAAGGAATGCTGTAATCCAAGGTCACGTGATGACATGGGTCACAATGGTGTTTTGTGTTCTATTTACAGACACCTATTGCAGCCAGCACTGTGAAAGAGGCTTCAGTGGATAGCTAGAATGTCACACTTCACTTTTACAAATTATACCCAACGGAATCAGCCAACATGCCACTGATAAGATCTGTTTGCTGATGGCCACATTATAAGCAAATCGAGAACCAATTAAATTGTAACTACCTTCAAACCTTAACAAGTGAGCAAAAATGGATTTATTGATCCATTGAGGGAACACTGCTAAAAAAAGACATCAGTTTGTACTGAATATTTTGCCTAAGGAGATGTACAAACTGCATTAATACAGACATATGAACATATAAATTAGGAGCAGGAGTCGGCCACTCAGCCTCTTCCTCCACTCAATAACATTGTGGCTGATCTAATTGTTACAGCAATCCCACGTTCCTCCCATAGCCTCTTCCTCCTCGATGTTTTACTGGAGTTGTGTTGGTCGAACAACTCAATCTGCCAGAGTTGGCCAATTCATCATAACCCGATTATCATCGGGTTGTGAACATGGAAGGAAAAAGCACCCTTCACCATGGGGAGAAACAATACATATGTCCTGTGTGTGGACAAGGATCATCTGACCTGTCAAAACATAAATACAATCACAGTGGGAGAAGGGATCGAGTTACCCGTCTGAACTGGAAGCACATCAGCACAGACACACTGGGGAGAGACCTTCCTCCCGCTCTGAGTATAGGAAGGGATTTAGTCAGTCATCTAACCTGCTGAAACACCAGTGAATTCACACCAGGGGAGAAGCCATTCATCTGCTCACAGCGTGGGGTGGGATTCACTTGGTCCGACCACCTGATGAGACATCGGTGCATTCACAAGTAACTGTAGAGGCTGGAGTTTGTGACTAAAGAACTTCGTGTCTGTGTTACGTTCATGATTGATGGTAAATAAATGTTTACCTTCAATAAACTCAATCATTTATATTGCAGTCTGTCCAGTGACAGTCAGCACATTCATCACTTTATTTGTTCTGTCCATCATGAACTTTTACCCTTCTCACTTTGTGAACTGTATTTTAGATGTTTGTATAAACGTTCTAAGGACACAAAGAATCTGCTGCAACTATTCTCACAATGACAGAATGGTCAGCACTGCTGCCTCACAGTGCCAGGGACCTGGGTTCAATTCCTGGCTTGGGTCACTGTCTGTGCAGAGTCTGCATGTTCTCCCCATGTCTGTGTGGATTTCCTCTCAGTCCAAAAATGTGCGGGTTAGGTTGATTGGCCATGCTAAAATATTGCCCCTTAGTGTCCTGAGATGCACAGGTTAGAGGGATTAGTGAGTAAATGGGTGGGGCCTGGGTGGGATTGTGGTCGGTGCAGACTCGCTAGGTCTGCACGTAGGGTTTCTACGATTCTTAATGTAAGCCTGCTTGTGACACTAATAAATTAACTTTTCACCCTTGTTAATCAAACATTTACTGAGCTCTGCCTTAAAAGACTTCAAAGACTGGCGTGAGAGGCATGTTTTTTTTACACAGAGGTTGGTAAGTGCCTGGAATGTGCTGCCAGAGGCGGTAGTAGAAGCAGATACAATAGCAACGTTTAAGAGGCATCTTGACAGATACATGAATAGGTAGGGAATAAAGGAATACACACCGTGTAGAGGCAAAAAGTCTTCTATTTAGAAAGGCATCATGTGGGCTGAAGGGCCTGTTCCTGTATTGTTCTGTCCTTTGTTCTTTGACTTTGCTTCCATTGCCTTTTGAAGATGTTGTAAAGAATCACGATCCTCTCAGAGAAAAACATCTCCTCTACTCTGTCTTAAATGAGCAACTCCTTATTTTTAAACAGTGACCCCATTCTAGATTTTCCCACAAAAGGAAACATCCTTTCCACATCCACCCAGTCAATACCCCTTGAGACCTTAAAGGTTTGATTTAATTCATTATTATCACATATATTATCATGCACTGAAAAGTACTGTCTCTTGCGTGCTACACAGACAAAGCATACTGTTCACAGAGAAAGAAACGAGAGAGTGCAGAATGTAATGTTACAGTCAAAGCTAGGGTGTAGAGAAAGATCAACTTAATGCCATATAGGTCCATTCAAAAGCCGGATGGCAGCAGGGAAGTTGTTCTTGAGTCAGTTGGTATGTGACCTCAGACTTTTGTATCTCTTTCCCGATGGAAGAAGGTGGAAGAGAGAATGTCTGGAATGTGTGGGGTCCTTAATTATGGTGGCTGCTCTTCAATGGAGCCAATGGAGGGAAGGTGGGTAGGGTGATGGATTGGGCTACATTCATGACCTTTTGTCGTTTCTTGCAGTCTTGAGCAGAGCAGGAGCCATACTAAGTGTAATACAACCAGAAAGAATGCTTTCTATGGTGCATCTGTAAAAGTTGGTGGGAGTCATAGCTTACATACCAAATTTCCTTAGTTTTCTGAAAAAAATAGAAGCATTGGTGGAGAAAGTAAAGGCGTTGGAAGAGAAAGTAGAGGCATTGGTGGTGGAGATTTCAATGAAGTTGCCTCTTACTCTTCGAAATTCCAGTGAATACAAACGTAACCTGTCCAAAATTTTGCCATAGCCAATCTACAGATTCTAGCTACTGATCTAATGAACCTTCTCTGAATTGTTTCAAACGCACTTGACCTTATGTGAAAATAATATCATTACAGTTGGAACAGCCCCCTTTTCTGCTCAGGCTAATACTTTCTTCACAATAAGCAGATTGCAAAATGTAAGGGCTTTGAATTAAGTTTATTTTTTGATAGTTTACCTATAAATTGTTCAAATGGTCAGACAATAACTGTACAGTGCTCAAAAAAAGATTTTAATGAACACAATTATTAATGAACACAATTTAACAACAGAAGGAAAAACAATGCCTAAAATGTGTTCCCATCTCTCCATATTCAATTCCCTTCTTGACTCCACATTGTGTAGGCAGTTCTCCCGGTCCGCTGCACTAAAAAATTAGAAAATCGTGTGCCAGCTGATTCACGGGTTCCTGCCAGTGTTCGTGCCACACTTTGCGTCTCAGGCCCGGATTTCTGGCAGCATCTGTGCAGTGCCGGATATTGGCTGGGAGGTGGGGCTAGTATTTAACAAACTATTTGAATGCCTGGGACTGAATTCTCCAGGCCTGCAAGCATCTCTCACTCCGTCAGGAGTATTTCATTCCAGCAGGGTTCCGACCAGCTCCCCACTTTCAGAGAACTAGCTGGAGTGAAGGGGGGTCAGTTAAGGACCCCCAGGGGGTTGGGCGGTGGGGGCTGGTGTCCCCTGGGTATGAGCACCCTGGCAGTGACAGCCTGTGCCTCCGGTTGGCACTGCCCACCGGGCATCGGGCAGTGCCAAGGAGGTGGGGCCTCTGGAGGCAGAGCCTGTTAGGGGCAGGGCTTAGGGACAACTGGTGGTAGTGGGGGTCCCGCTGCCACTCTGCATGGGGATCGATGGGGGCAGGAGGAAGGCCAGCGATTGGGGTGCGGGAATTGTCAGGACTCCTGTTGGGGGTGAATCTGTTTTGGGGGGCTGGAGATTGGGGCAGGCTGGGAGGGGTGCCACTGGGGGAAGGGGGTCTGCCAGAGGGAGGGGTGGGGGTTATTGTGACTGCAATTGGAGATTTGCTGGAAATTGGGGGTGTCTGGGACGGAGGGTTCAAGGCTGGCCTGGGAATGTCAGGAGGGGGGCTGCAATCGGATGGGGTGGTGTTGCTGGACAGGCAGCACTGCGGGAGTCCTGGTCTGGCCAGCGATCAAGCTGGATGCCAAACAGAGTGGGGGGGGAGGGGACGCTGACAGTTCAGAGCTACTGCCATTGCGCAGAGGCCCACTGGTTTCAGTCTCACAGATGGGAGGGAAGGCCCTGCCCCCTGAAATCTAATGATCTGCACACTGTTGGCCTCGGTATTGCACAGAGTGTGGGAGATTCTAATGTGAACTCCCACTGCAAAGGGAACATGAAATACTCCAGTTTTCCTGCAAATTTGACACTTGGAATGTTTATGGGGGAGTTACTCCCTGTATCTTCTAGGTGGATAATATGGTTTAAAAAGGAAAATATGTTCCATACATCAAGGAAAGGCCCTTCAGCACATTAGATCTGTTCAATTCACCGGCCATGTACTCTGCTCAAAACAGAGTTAGTACAAGCTTACTACCTGACTGCTGAATGAAGTATATGGTATATAATGGAATGTTCTATATCGTACAGCCTGATCGGATTCTGTTTATTGTGGTACTGATATTCCTGCCACTGATTTTTAGCATGTTAAAAATCAGTAGGTTGGGATTGGTCCAGATGTTAAACAATTTAAAAAGCTGAACTCCAAACACAACCTGCCCACTCTCAGAAAGAGGACAAGGGGCAGGCAGCCAACCCACTCCCAGGAGCGCGGGTGCCAATTTAAATGTGTTACTGAGGCTGGCAGCCTCTGATTTAACCTGCATTGCAGCTTTTGCAGTCAGGGGCTTGGTTTCTCCCAGCTCGCTGGAAGGTCCGACAGCTGAAGTGAGGTGAGGACAGCTTTGAGCTTCGTACCATTGTTCTTCTGAGCAGAAGGAGTTTGATTGCTTCCCTGCAGCCTGTCAAGTGTCACCGTCAGACCAATGCTGCTCCCCTCCCACCACGTACAAAAACCCCCAGGGTCAGGGGTCAGTCGCTCAGCTTTTGAGCCAAACATGCAATTTGCCTTCACTATCACTGCAGTTCAGATTTTCAACACTTTGCTTTCGTTTCAATTTTAATTCAAATTTTAAGTTCAGAATTATGCTCATCATCCTTCGTAAGTCTTTTCCAATTCATCAACAGACTTACAAAATGATTCCCAAAGCAACACATAGGGACGATCTTACCTCCGTGTCTCGGTAGGCAAGCTGGTAAGTTTGCGATAGAATTGAAAGATCAGGTTCACGTCCAATTTCTCACCTATCCCAAGCTTACTAGCCTTGGATATTTGGCGAGATCAGCCTTGTGCCTGCAAAAGGCATGGGATGATTATAATATTTAAATCAATGATAAATGTTAATTTAAATATGAATAGTGAGCCCAAGACTCAAATCATCTGGACTCGCCAGTGATGGTTTTCATCAGTAAGGATAACATACGGTCCTCATCAATGGGGAACTATTGTGATGACCTCACAGATAGGACTGGAGGCAATTGAGGCCCCACAGCACACAGGTGCAGGGGGATGCCCCTTGGGTATGCCAGCCTGACACCCTGGCAGTGCTCACCAGGCACTGTGTTGTGCTAAAGGGGTGAGGTTTTTGGGGAGGGGCAAGTCTGGATGAGGTGGGGCCTAAGTTGAGGCAGGTGGGAGGACGCTGTGCACTCTGCAGTGGGAGGGGGAGTTGCGTTTGGCCAGGCTGGAATGGGGGGGGACATCGATGCAGGGGTGTGCTATTGATAGGAAGGGCAGCTGGTTGTGGGGTCGACCATTTGTGGATGCCAGTGATTGTGGGGTGGGGAGGCAGGCGGCATACAGGGGGGTGGAGGAGACTGACAGATCTCTCTGTGCTATTGCACGGAACAGAGAGCTCTGCGTATGCGCCAATGCGCTCTCCACTGAACACTGCCAGCTTTTTGATGAGCTTAAGTCCCACCCCTCCTTTTGCTGGCTGGAAAAAGAATTAGCAATATTGTTTGCACAGAGTGGCATAAGATTGAACTTGTGGCCTTGCCAAAGGAATGGATCTGAAACTCTCCCATTTTCACACTCGCTCTGGACTTACTATTTTTTGTAAGATCACCAAATGTGGTATCACCAATGAGTTCTCATTGAAAAAACATATTTCTCCAAGACGTCTGTTGAAGACACTGGCCAACAGAATGACACTTTCAATGAAGTGAGAAGGATATGAAGAGTTTTACCCCCTGTTTACAACCCACTCTACTTCTGAGATATTCTAACTGATGGCTTGCCCCATTATCACATAAGTAAAAGTAGTACTGAGTAAAAATTAACATTGTGCGAGTCTCACACCTTTATTGATTTTCACCATATCAGGTATGTCATACTCGTGCAAATCCATTACTATCTCACAGATTTAAAGATAGGCATGAAATGAATATTCTGTGCCACATTTTACCATAATGTCTCTTACAAACAAATTGGAGAGTAAAATGTATTAAATTCCCATGACCAAAAAAATGTGTCGGCTTAAGATCAAAACTGATTGTAAATCAGGGATTTCTCGTGAGTTAACAAATACAGATTGCTTTTATATCATTTCTTCAAGGCAGGAAAGCACTCCAAGGCACTTTATGGCAGATAACATTGCCACTGAGCCAATTAAGCTATTAGGAAAGGTGATCAAAAGTCTTGTCAAAGAGAAAGTTTTAGGAAACATTTTAGTAAAGGAGAGAGAGAGAGAGAGAGGTGGGGAGGTTTAGGGAGGAAATTCCAGAGCTAAGGGCATGGTGAGCTGACGGCGTGATTGCCAACAATGGAGCAAGGTTTTAACATCTGGAAATCATGTATTATGAGGTAATGTTTGCTTCAAAACAAAATCATACTTATCCAGTCATGAAGGGCTGGAGGAGAGAGACTGTGGTCTGAATTTTACCGTTCCACCCGTCACGGGAATTGGAGCGGGCGAGGGGCAAACCATGGAAAGGACCATTGACCTCGGGCGTAATTTTATGGTTTCAGGATGAGCGAGGCTGTAAAATTTTACCCTACTTATTCAGATGTTTTCAACCACAATGTTGCTTCAGTCCAAGTGAAGCTCTTCCTGGCTGCAAAAAAAGCCCAGAAATGTTCACTAAACTGATATAGTCATTCAGTTACGACAAAGGCAGACTTGGACCCATTTCCAGACTCGAAAGGGTGGCAATTTATCTTTCGACTGCTTCTTCATGAGATTTCTTTACTGCCACCTCGTGGGTAGAAAAAGAAGCAATCAAATAATATTACTATGGCCTAGAAATTGTTTCTTCTTTTAGCAGGCAATGTTTGATGCATTGGGATATTGGAGAAGAAATGCTGAACATACTACGATACTGACAAACAGATACTTTAAAGCCACCAGTGTTTACCACATTGCCAGCTGCTTAGCATTTGGATGTGACATTGCAGTATGCACACCGGATTGTGGTGGAGGCATTAACCCATTTAAATAAAAGCAGGTCAAAGCCCACATTAAAATAGCAGACAAGGGAATGTCACATCGATGTGTTAAGTTTTTGTCTCAAACAACCAATCATTTATAGGCTCATATTGCAAGTTGAGAAAGCCTTTCATCTTCAATAATGCATTTTAAGTATGTGGAGTAATAAAATAAAAATGTTCATGACAACAATAGGTAAATATTTCAAGATCAAAGGTTCATTTGAAAATTGTGGATGTGAAGAAGGTTGGTTTAAGGCAGCACTGCCTGAGTTGCAGTGAACAGTTGAAGCATGAAATGTTGATTTGTTTTTTTTTGCTCACTGATCACACAGAAAATAGGAACAGAAGGAGGCCATTCGGCCTATTGAGTCTGCTCCATCATTCAATGCAATCATGGCTGATCTTCTATCTCAACACCATACTCCCGCTCTCTTTTGTACCTCTTCACATTTTTAGACTGGAACTTTCCAGCAGTTCACACTGGTGGGATCTTCCAGTCCTGTTGATGGGCCACCCCTGCCGCAGGTTTCTCAGCAGTATGGGATGGATTCAATGGGAAATGCCATTGACAGTGGCGAGACTGGAGGATCCTGCCACTGACAAACGGTGTGCCACCTCCTGCCACGAGAAACATGAGGAGGCCAGAGAACCTTACCCAATGTGACTAGAAATCTGTCTATCTCTTCCTCAAATACATTCAGTGACATATTTGTTTTAAGATTCTGCAATCGTATTGGTTACAATCTTGAGAAATGGGCAGAAGGATAAATGAGGTAATTAACTCCTAACGCCTTAGTTAGAATTGCAAATGGTTTGCTGATATAGTTAACAAGATAATGTTGAAATCCTCAGCACTATATCATGGTTTTCTTTTCAAATTGTTGAGTAATATCCCTATTTTGACAAGCCTTCTCTAAATGCATGAGACATCCCTAATAATTAGAGACAGCCACAAATGGTAAGGTAGTTCTGAAGCAAAGGCAGCCAGTTCTACTGATGGATTTATCACACCACAGAGTATAAAAGACCACACTTCATCAACCAAATATTAATAATATCAATTTTTAATAGTTATATCTTGTAATAAGATCACAAATCAGAAGTCTATAACAAAGAAAAGTACAGCACAGGAATGTGCCCTTCGGTCCTCCAAGCCTGTGCTGATCATGATGCCCTAACTAAATTAGAGAACAACCATCTGCCCTCACTCGGTCCACATCCCTTTATTCCCTTCTTATTCACCCAGATGCCTCTTAAATGTTGCTAGCGTGCCTGCTTCCACTACCTCCTCTGGCAGCGTGTTCCAGGCACCGACCATTCTCTGCACGATCAACTTCCTCTGTACATCTCCCTTAAACTTGAACTCTCTCACCTTGAACCTGTGTCCCCTTGTAATTGACAGTTCCACCCTAGGAAAAAGCCTCTGACTATCCACCCTGTCTATGCCTCTCATAAATTTTGTAGACCTCTATCAGATCTCTCCTCGGCCTCTGTCTTTCCAGTGAAAACAATCCTAGTTTATTCAACCTTTCCTCATGGTCAACGCTCTCGAGACCAGGCAACACCTTGGTGAACATTCTTTGCAGTCTCTCCAAAGCTTCCATGAAACAATTGTTTTGATGTCAGCAGGCTTGCAATATCATTGTCGCATCAAGTTCTAAAGACAGTTTTACTAATCATGCTTGAATTCAACAGAATGGTACTAAATCAGTTCTGGGAAAAAAAGTGATTTTCATCATGCTTAACCTCACTATTCTCAGACATACAGAAGATGCCTTGGAACATTTTGCAGGATCTCTGACCCCTGACTATAACGCATAAACTGGGTTTCTGTCAGGAACAAACCATCAGTGCACATTGGGCACGATTCTCTGGCCATTCTCTTGTCCTGTTGCAGTGAACACAGATTTAACATTATATTTGGATTTTTATACCTGTTCTCATCACTTTTTCACTTTCATTTATACTGAAAATCCCCATCCTAATTCGCGGCTGGGATTGTTTGATGCCACGGAAAGTGAATGGAATTTTGGCTGCAATGCCAAATTGCCCGTTCTCACTTGCGGAGGGATGGACATGGACAAGTTCAGAGAATCCCACCCATAACCTGTTTTGCCTGCTTTCAAACTTTTCTTACAATAATTACATGGATGAAAAATGTTTTTTGGAGTAAATTAATTTTCCAGAAATGTAAATTCTGTGAACTCCCCTTCACAGGGGCAATTAGGGCTGGGCAATAAATGTTAGTCCATAGCAATGCTCACATTCCATGAACAGACATAAAGAGAAATGATAAATTAGCCTGAAGAACAGGGAGAGTTTGTAAAGTCTGATGACAAGAGTTGCATAACTGTAGTATCCTCAACATAGGTCACAAAAACAAAGAGGGTTTTCACATTTATTTTCAGCGGGATTCACAAGTAGATGATAACCATCTTAAAATTATCAATCAACCAGAATGCTGGATTAGCGGGACTATTTCTTAAGTTTAAATTTCCGAGTATTAGTGTCACAAGTACAGTAACACTGCCATGTTTCAATTACTGTGAAAATCTCCTACTTGCTACTTTCCAGCACCTGTTCAGGTACACTGAGGGAGGATTTGGCACTGCCAATTTACCTAACCAGCACACCTTTCAAACTATGGGAGGAAACTGGAGCACCCAAAGGAAACCGACGCAGACATGGGGAGAACATGCAGACTCCACGCTGTCACCCAAGCTGTGAATCAAATCCAGGTCCCTGGTGCTGTGAGACAGCAGTGCTAACCACTGCGCCACCACACCGCCTTACGCTGATATGATATGATGCAGCTCAAGGCCAAAGAAAGATATCTCCACTTAATGTTCAACAGGCCTCAGAATCATGATTTTCATTCAAGCTAGCTTTAAGTGAGCAGCTGAGCGCAGATTTTAAAGTGCTACTGAAAACCAAAGAAGATTGTTCCTCTTTTCTAACACTTAGGAATATTCATTATTTGGCTGAGAAGAAAATGGCAATCACAGATCCATGACACAGAGGCTCAGTGGGAAGGCCTTGGATACATGTCCATATTCTGATCTTGTCTGTACAACCAAAGGGTTATTGAGCAGTCCTGTAGTGCATGTTGCTTTGTTTGAAGCCTGTGTCATCCATTATTTAATCAACACCAATGACCAGATTGTAATCCGACCGTACTAGCAAGTGTTTTTAATTTGTGTGTGCTGTCTGTCATGTAATGTTTCTGATGAAAGGTCATCTCAACCTGAAAACGTAACTCTGGATGCGATTCTCCCACCGCTACCCATAACTTTTCTGTTGGGCCAGACTGGGAGATGCACTTGTTGGACATTCCACAAATTTTCCTGCCAGCTTTTATAACCTGTACGCATCTCCCAGCCGGAGAAAAATGGTATTGCCGGGAACCCACAGAAAAGCGGTGGGTCTCTGATGAGCATGAGCTTACATACCTTTGCATGCAATTATCAGAATCCACACAGCAATCTCTGCCCACGCCTGAGTCTCCTACCTCTTTAGCGTGATGTAATTTTCCCGCGAATCAGAAGAGGTATTTAAAAGTCACCTCCTGGCGTGGCAGCCTTGAACTGGCGTGAGGTGGTAAGTGTTGCTAGTGGAGCTCAGTGACTATCGCTGATTGCTGTGCAGACACATGGATTTGGGCCGGTGTCTGTGGGAGTTTGCGCATTCTCCCCGTGCTTGCGTGGGTTTTCTCCGGGTGCTCCGGTTTCCTCCCACACCCCAAAGGTGTGCTATTAGGCTGATTGGAGGTGATAAATTGTCCCTAAATAAGTTTTCCCTCAATGTGGAACGCCATAAGCATAGATAAGGGTCATGGGTGGAGGGGGGACTGGTAATGTTAAAATGGCGGCGTGGGCTCTTTGGGCCGAAGGGCCTGTTTCCCGGGCTGTTTTTGTTCTTTGGATGGTGCAGGCAGGGCCTGGAGATGCCTGGTGCCCTTTTTCCTGCTGCCTTCAGGAGTTGGCCCATTGACCAGTGATATCTGTGGGGGCCGGGGGGGTTCTATTTCCTCACAGCTCTCTGGGTGAGCTTCTGTCAGGGAGTCTCACTCACTCACCGCACCCCCACCCCAGCAGTGCTGGAGTGCACTGTGGGGAACAGCCTTGAGGGCTCCCGCTCTTCCCTCTCCAGGGCACTTTGCAGTGGCATTGTCTTGCCTCGGGGTGTGGTCAGAGACTCGATTGAGCGCTGGTGTTCCAGGGTGGGGGAGGAGTGCACCATGTGCTGACTGAGGCCTAACCAGATGAAACAGCTGCTGCTCCAGGCCGGGGAGCAGAGGTTCAGACATGGATTGCGTGGAATCTGCTGTCCCTGGGCACACATCTGGTGCTACTTTGCAGTCTGTCCCTGCCCTGTGACACGGACCAGCAACACATGCCTGTCACAGAGGCTGCAGTTGCACACATAGCAAAGGCTCAAGGGTGCACATTGCCCACGGCTGCACGCCAACCTGGAGAATCTGTGCCAGCATTTGTTATGATCTGAATCTCACACAACCCTAATTGGGTCACGCATGGCACCGTGGATTGTGTGGTGTTGCCAGCTCCCACAAGTGGGGATCTGGCCCAAATGAGGGATTGGGGTGGTGCTGGGTTTACGCAGCCAATGATAATTATCCATCATTCTATGCTGTTTCCAAACCCCACTGTGCAGATGGATCTCAGTTTGCTCAATCTGGAACTGGCCATATTGGTGTCAGCAGGAGCAGGGGAGGTGGAGGCAATGGCTCAGGAGGTGGCCGGCATGGAGAGACCACTGCAACAGCAGCCACCACCAGACCCTCAGGATGGAGGGCAAGGAGCTGCCGCTGAGGGCCAGGAGCGGGTGAGCAAGCTCCAGAGAGGGTGCACAGAAGGCAGAGAGTGCCGAGGCCAAGGAGGTACAGGGCCCACGCTTCCTTTGAGGCCCTCTCGGAGGAGATGTGTTGTCGCCGGCTGCGCCTGTCCAAGGCCACGGTGCGACACCTTTGTGAGGTGCTCTCACACCTGGCACCTGGGGAGAGGGGTGGCCACCCACTCCCTGTGGACGTGAAGGTGATAGCTGCCCTGAATCTTTACACCTCTGGATCATTCCAGGCTCCCAATGGCGACCTAGCTGGGATCTCCCAGGCCTCCTTGCACTGATGTGTGCAGCAAGTCACAGATGCCCTGCATGCCCGGGTAGGGCAGTTCATTAATTCTGATGTGGGCCCTGCACAGCAGGAGGCCGGGTTCTCAGCTTCGCTTCCATCGCTGGGATCCCGAACGTGCAGGGTGCAGTGGGTGGGACACACATCACATCAGCACGTTTTGGAAACGATATAATGAAGAACCTAGAATGAATACCCAGTGCATTTCATCTGGGAGAAAGATGTGAAACACACAGGGTGGGGTTTAATGGCCTTGCTCATCCCCAAACCATAAAATCTCACCTAAAGTCAATGGACCTTCCCATTGTCTGGCCCCTCGCCCACTCCAGTTCGTGTGGCCAGCGGGGCGATAATGTTCTGGCTATAACTGAGTTCGGAAAGCTTCTATTGTGACAGGAATAATTTCAATACGCGATGAATATCTGTGAAATGTTCCAATTTCTACAATGAAGGGGAGGATTAATTTGTTGAAAGTTAAATGGTTAATATATTAATATTAGGAACATTATTTAGCATTAACATAATTAACCAATTGACTATTAATATTGATTTATTTTTGTTAATTTAAATCGTCTTTTCCTCTTTTCTGCTTTCCATTTGTTATTTGAAAAGCTCTTTCATTATGCAACATTCATGAGAAAGGGGTGTCAATGTTATCGCCCAGATGCCAAACAAAGAACAAGATGTGAATGTTGGCAAACGTACTGCCAGTCGCATTACAGAAAGAGAAATGTAGAATGGTTCTGTCCCCCAGGCCCTTCCCTCACTGAGCTGTTTTCTGCGTACATCACAATACTATCTAGTATTCCTCTCCACTCGCTACTGCTTTCTCCCTCTAATTAGCTCTGCTCTGTTCCCTCCACTAAATTCTATTAGTTTTAAGATAGCTGTGGAAAACGATAGGTCTGGCCCGGAAGTTAAAATTCTAAATTGGGGCAAGGAAAACTTTGATGGTATCAGGCAGGAACTTTCAAAAGTTAATTGGAGAAGGCAAAAGGACATCTGGTAAGTGGGAGGCTTTCAAAAGTGTGTTAACCAAGGTTCAGGGTAAGCACATTCCTCAGAGTGAAGAGCAAGGCTGGTAGAAGTAGGGAACCGCTGAATGACTCGGGATACCAAGGCCCTAGTCAAGAAGAAGGAGGAGGCACATGACATGTATAGGCAGCTGGGATTAACTGAATCTCTTGAAGAGCATAGGGGGTGTAGGAGTAGAGTTAAGAGAGAAATCAGGAGGGCAAAAAGGAGACACAAGATTGTTTTGGCCTTTGACAAGGTACCGTTTGGTAGGTTATTGCTTAAGATTAAATCTCACAGTATCCAGGGTGGGGTAGCTAAATGGATACAAAATTGGCTTGAAGACAGAAGCCAGAAGGTGGTTGTAGAGGGTTGTTTTTCAAACTGGGAGCCTGTGACCAGTGGTGTGCCTCAGGGATTGGTGCTGGATCCACTGTTATTTATCATTTATATTAATGATTTGAATGAGAATATAGGAGGCATGGTTAGTAAGTTTGCAGATGACCCTAAGATTGGTGGCATAATGGACAGAGAAGGAGGTTAGCTCGCACTGCAACAGGATCTTGATCAAATGGGCCAGTGGACTGATGAATGGCAGATGGAGTTTAATTTAAATAAATGCAAGGTGATGCATTTTGGTACATTTGAACCAGGGCAGGACTTACGCAGTTAATAGTAGGGCATTGGGAGAATTACGAAACAAAGGGATCTAGAGGTGCAGGTTCATAACTCCTTGAAAGTGGAGTCACAGCTGGACAGAATGGTGAAGGCGGCATTCGGCATGCTTAGTTTCATTGGTCAGAACATTAAATACAGCAGTTGGGATATCTTGTTGAAGTTGTACAAGACATTGGTAAGGCCAGACTTGGAAAACTGTGCACAGTTCTGGTCACCCTATTATAGAAAGGGTATTATTAAACTACAAAGAGAGCAGAAAACATTTACTGGCAAGCTACTGGGACTTGATGGCTTGAGTTATAAGGAGAACATAAGAAATAGGAGCAGGAGTAGGCCATCCAGCCCTTCGAGCCTGCCCCGCCATTCAATAAGATCATGGCTGATCTGTCGCTGCTCAGTTCCACTTTCCCGCCCTCTCCCCATAACCCTTAATCCCCTCTCCTATCAAAAACCCATCAACCCGCGTCTTAAAAATATTTAGCGAGGCAGCCTCCACCACTTCAACGGGCAGAGAATTCCAGAGATTCACCACCCTTTGAGTGGAGAAGTTCCTCCTCCACTCCGTTCTAAACCGCCTGAATAGTAAAATAAAATAAACAGCCTGAGAGGCTGAATAGTCTGGGACTATTTTCACTGGAACGTAGGAGAAATCATCGAAATCCTACAGTGCAGAGGGAGGCCATTTGGCCCATCGCGTATGCACTGATCACAATCCCACCCATGCTGTAAACCTCTATAATTCCTCCCGTGATATGCTCTGCTCCCCATTGCCTGCTTCCCAGGTTCTCTGCTGCACACTATTCCCCTAGCCCTCTCACTAACCTCTGTGCCCTGCATGTTTTCTGGACTTCACCTGCACCTTATTTTGACCTGAAATGCGACTAAACTAAACAATCCAGATACCAAATGTGAAAAAGCAGCACCACCACTCATTTTTAGGAAACGAACAGGATTGACAGCTTAACGTTCCAGTATACAGATACTTCAGGCGGGATAGAGGGAGATGCAATAGAGGTGGGGGAAGTTGCACTACTGGTTAAGGAGAATATCACAGTTGTACTGTGGGAGGACACCTCGGAGGGCTCACACAGTGAAGCAGTATGGGTAGAGCTCAGGAATAGGAAAAGTGTAATCACAATGTTGGGGGTTTACTGTAGGCCCCCCAACAGCCTATAGTGATAGAGGGACAGATATGTAGGCAGATTTTGGCAAGGTGTAAAAGTAACAGGGTGATTTTAATTTCCCCAATATTGACTTGGGCTCGCTTCATGGTAGGAACGTGGATGGGGCAGAGTTCGTAAGGAGCAACAGGAGGACTTCTTGAAATATTATGTAGATAACTAGGGAAGGGGTCAAACTGGACCTGTATTGGGGAATGAGCCCAGCCAAGCGGTAAATGTTTCAGTAGGGGAATCGTTTGGGAACAGTGACCACAATTCAGTAAACTTTAAGGTACTGATGGATGAAGCCTAGTTTGAGGGCGTTTAAGAGATCCGTGGATAGGTTTATGGATGGAAAGGGATTGGTTTAGGTTAGAGGGTCATTGCTTTTTAACTGATCAGCGCAACATCGTGGGCCGAAGGGCCTGTTCTGCGCTGTAACGTTCTATGTTTATGTATCGGTGTGTTGCCACAGGAACTAGACAGGGAGAGTCTCACAGCCCTTGAGCCTGTTCCACATCCAATTAGATCATCGTAACTACATTGAACCACTTGTTTCCATATTCCTCAGTTGAACAAAAACTAGCAATCTCAATTTTGAAATTGTTAATTGATCTATTTTGAGCTGCAATTTGGGATAGAGTCTCAGATAGATGCTGTTCTTTGAAGAAGGGCTTCTGGGCATCACCCCTTAAGAACTAGCTTGAATTTTAAAGTTTTGCCCCTTTGTTCTGGACTGACTCCCCCATCAAAGGAATACTCTGCATCTAACATATCAATCCCTTTAATCATCGCAAACATCTCATTATATCACCCTTTAATCTTGTAGGCAAAAAAGAACGCAAGCCTGGTCTATGCAATCTGTCCAAATATATTTAACCAGTGTCATTTCATTGAATCTCTGCATTGCACTCTTTGGAGGACAGTATATCTTTCCTGAATGCAATGCCAGAGACTGAATGTAGTGCCATTCTCCACGTACAGTCAAACAAAAGCTTTATACAACTGCAGCCCAACATTCACCTCCTTGTATTTCACACGTCTTGAGGTTAAGGCCATCATTCCATGAGTCATTTTAATTATTTTTTGTAGCTGTCCTATGGTTTTATTGATTTCTGTACATGGACTCATAAATGTCTGCTCCTGCATAATCCTCTCGAAACTGCCTTGATTTCCTTAGATACAAAGTGGGTGATCTCTTACTTCCCCTCACTGTATTGCATCTGTCAATTTATTTAACTCACCTACCAATGGCCTGTTGCAACGTTCTGCTCCCACTTGCATTATTTCCTGCATCATCGAACCTTATGGCATCAGCCAGCATTGTTTTACGGCTTTCTATCCCTCCACTTAAGTCATAGGGTAAATATAGTAAAAAGCTGAGGCACTGGTACAGATCCCTGGGGGACACTACCAACCATAACCTGCCAATTGGAGTGTATACGAATTATCTCTACACTCTGTCTCCTACCTCTGAAACAAGTCCCTACCCATGTCCATGTGTTGCCTCCAATTCTGTGCCCTTTTATCTTTACTGATAATCTCTCGTGTGGGATTTTGTCAAATACCTTCTGAACATCTATTTGAATAACATCCATAGACAGTCCCTTATCTCATTAGTGATCTCCTCTATTATTCAACTAGGTTAGTCAGACATGACTTAGCTTATATAAATCCATGTCTCTCTGATCAGTTTATATTTGTCCAAATGCTCAGTCACTCTGTGTCTACTGGTGCATTTAGAAACTTTCCCATAACACATGTAGATTAGACCTGTTATTTATTTTAAAGGATAAACATTGCCTCTATAGATGAATTTCATCATGTGAACCCATTAGAATAAATTTCATCAAGCCAATGAGTTTTGCATTAGAAAATGTAAATCATCAACCATTAAAAATTTGTATAATACTCCAACAGGGAGATGGGAACTCTTGCCTGAACCAAATAACTTATTTTTCAAACACCATCTGATACACCGCCTGGTTCAATGCATACAATGAATTGTAATGGTTATATAGCAAAGATTTAATATTTCATGCACATATTATTGAACCTTACAAGTAGTCAGATGCAAAAGTGCAACAGATGAGGAAAGGTAGAGGCAAAATGGTATCGTAACTCATCTAATAATCCAGCAATCCAACTCAAGTGCCACCACTGTAAATGGTGTCTATGGATTTATTTCAAATGCATGATCTGCATTCAACTTTACATAGAAAACAGCACGGTACAGTTTCTGTCGCAAGATAGTAGGGAGCAATTGTATTCTTCAGTTTATAACTTTGATGACATCAGTATCAGAATGTGACCCATTTTTTAAAGAAAGTTTCTAATGTATCAAATCACATGGTTATCCGTGGCAATACACTGATTCACAACTCAGCCTGTTCCATCACTCTCACTTTGGTGGACTTTTGGTGCTCTTGTTCACTGTAATATCTTTACCTTCCATCCCAATCATTCCTCTGGCAAAGTCCCTGCCATCAGGTCCCAAAGGGTGTATATTTTTTCGAGATAAATTAGGCTAATAGGATGAGGTGGTGAAGATGGCATTTAAATTTAAAATCAACGTTAGAAAAAGATCTTTAAATAATTTACCAGGTCACTAGGGGATTTTCACAGTAACTTCATTGCAGTGTTAATGTAAGCCTTCTTGTGACAATAAATAAACTTTAAACTTTAAAACTTTAAACGTAGTGAGGTCAAAGATATTGACAGAGTTGAGGGGGTATGGGTTCATATTGTAGCTTAGTGCTGGACGGGGTAGATTTGAGATGGATAGGCTTGATATTTCAACAACAACTTGTATTTACATAACACCTTTAACATTGCACGGCATCTCACAGCAGCATTATTAAACAATGTTTTGCACTGAGCTATACAGATGGTACGAGGAGGAAAGGTGACCAAAAACAGTCAGGAAGGGAGCGTTTTAAGTAGTCACACCCTCTTGTCCTTGATCACTGACCAAATTCAAAGTAGTTAATCTCAGGGTTGTGACTGCCTCCTGAAACACAGCCCCCAGATAACTGGCCCCTTCCTTGATGTGTTGAAATATCTGTAGCTCGGCCTCCAGCTCATTGACTCAGAGTTCCTGGAGCAACCAATATTTACTACAGATGTAGTCACTATTAACCACAATGGGGTCCACCAGCTCCAGCATGCTGCAGCTTCAATACATTGTCTGGCCCTATGCCCCTATTTTGTTTCATTATACTTTCAACTTTTACTTCTTTTACTTTTACTACTGATCTTTAGTTTTCGTACTAGCTTTTTCTTTTGTTACCTAACCTTCAATTTCAAGCAAGTCCGAGAAGGTAAAAGAGAGAGATACTCGCCTACCAAACATATACCTGGCATACTACAAGACTGTGCTCACTTGATATTGCAGGACTGTGCAACTCATCTCCCAGTTCTCCAGCCAGAGTCTCCTCCTGCCTCCCCCATAACCTGTGGATGTAGCCAGGGATACAAGACCCTTGCGCAAGGATATTTTGGCCTTGGAGGGAGTGCAGAGGAGGTTCACTAGGCTGATGCCGGAGTTGAGGGGGTTGAACTATGAAGAGAGGCTGTATAGACTGGGCTTATACTCGTTGGAGTTTAGGAGGATGAGGGGGGATCTTACTGAGACGTATAAGATGATGAAGGGGATGGATAGGGTAGAGGTGGAGAGGTTCTTCCCACTCAGAAAGGACAGCAGGACTAGAGGGCACAGCCTCAAGATAAGGGGGGGGGGCAGTTTAGAACGGAGTTGAGGAGGAACTTCTTCACTCAAAGGGTGGTGAATCTCTGGAATTCTCTGCCCGTTGAAGTGGTGGAGGCTACCTCGCTAAATATATTTAAGATGCAGGTAGATAGGTTTTTGGTAGGCAAGGGGATTAAGGGTTATGGGAAGAAAGCGGGAAAGTGGAACTGAGCCACTTCAGATCAGCCATGACCTTATTGAATGGCGGGGCAGGCTCGAGGGGCTAGTGGCCTTCTCCTGCTCCTATTTCTTATGTTCTTAAGACACAGCAATGTCTCCCTTCTCACAAACTCCCACACTTGCCAACACCAGTTGCCACTCTCCGCAGCTAGCACTTCATGCCACCATGTCCCTCATAGATTTGTACACATCTCAATCAGGTCCCCCGCACCCACTTCTGCTCTGAGGAAAGCAACCCCAGCATAACCAACCCCTCTTCGTAGCTGAAACTCTCCGGCCTAAGCAGCATCCTTTCCAAAGCAAAACTTACAAAGGATGACACAAATATGTCACTGTAAGTATCACTGCATTAGAGAAAAATGAATGTTACCCAATTCATCACACAAACCAGCCTCCCACCCATTGACTCTGTCTACACTTCTTGCTGCCTTGGAAAAGCAGCCAGCATAATTAAGGCCCCCGTGCACTGTTGACATTCTCTCTTCCACCTTCTTCCATTGGGAAGATGCAATAGCCTGAGGTCACATACCTACCGACTTAAGAACAGCTTCTTCCCTGCTGCCATCAGACTTTTGAAGGGATCTACCTTCAACCAATTAGGTTGATCTTTTCTCTACACCCTAGTTATGACTGTAACACTACAGTCTGTAGTCTATAATTTCCTTCTCTATGAATGGTATCCTTTGTCTGTATAGCACGCAAGAAACAATACTTTTCACTGTATACTAATACATGTGACAATAAATCAGATCAAATCAAATCAAAATCAAAAAATATGTTTGAAGATATGTTTCCAGGTGACACCATCCTCTTAAAAGGTGAAATACCTCGGAAGAAATGAAAAACTATATCCCAATGAGGAACCTTTAATATTTCTGATTTATGTTTGTGGCTGTGCGTATTTTACAGTTATTATTAACACATCCTATAGCAAAATTTAATTAAGTTATAGAAAATGACTTTGATTTTCCACAGGCGAATTTGAAACTTAATCTTTTTTAAATTAAAACTTTGTCCTCTGAACAACTTCATTTAATTGGGAAAAGAATTGAAGAAACCTGATAGTGAAATAAGTTTGTTTTCAGTCAATCTGCTTATCAGGCAATATTTTTTATTCTGGGGAGAAGCATTCACAACATGAGCTTTGTACTGTTACAATGTTAACTTAACTTGGTTATTCCTAGCCTCTGTGTTTCCCATATCAATCTCATGAAAAAAAATTCCATTAAAATTCATTAAACTTTTTAAACACCTACCTATCTGTGAAATTACAGGGCAAGGAGCTTAGGCCATAAGATGTAGGAGCAGAAATAGGCCATTCAGCCCATCAAATTTGCCCCATTATTAATGACATTGTGACTGAAAATTAATGTCAGACTTAAAGTTAATTAATAGATATCAATATACAGGAAAGGCTTTTAAATCTGCAGCCTTTTAAAATGAAACATCTGCCTACATCCACAATGAACAGTGGGAATGTGAAGAAGGTCAAAAAGAGCCAATAATTTTCAAATAAAACTTATGTTGAGTTGAAGCAGTGGAGGAATTAAACAGTAAAATCAAAGCTAAAATTTCAAAATAGGCGTTGAAGAAAAATGAGGAGGAGGAGGAGGAGGAATGACAAGGCCAGAAGATGCAGATGTTTAACTCTATGTAATATTTTATTTTAGAGTTTTCAATTTTATAGTTTCCGGTGAATGTTACAGTACTGATGTTCTGAGCAGATGAATGGGGAAACTCGCTGCAGATTCTCATTAATGAGCTAGCTGATACACATTCTACCTGAGCCCACCCAAATTTAGTGATGGTTCAGGGATAAAGTGTGAGTGGCATGGCTTCCCGTACCTCCCTGTCACTTTTATGAATGGTTTACTCGTGGGAGGGGGTGGCCCCTCTTCCAAAGGTGCTTAGTATCTAATCAAGGGACACAATATTGGGCAGGAGGTTAGCTACTGCAAGCCAACTTCCTTCCCTTGCTTCTAGCCCTCCTGTTCCTCCCCATTCCCCCAATCCATGTGACCACCCTCATTTACTTTGGTTTCTTGGCAATTCTGGGCCCCCTCCTGGATGCATTACTATAGCAGCCACTAACCCTGGTGGCATTACCTTTAAGGAGAGCTGTCCATTGTTAACTGGCCAGCAACTCTCTCTGCAAGGGGCCACAGTGGGGGCCTAATTTTGCCATTGAGTTGTGTCCTTTACGGGCATGAAAACTTGGTAAAGTCAGGTGGGAGGTGACTAGTGCAATCTGTGCCTGCTTCCTCCTTTACCATGGCCCAAAAATGGCCGCAATTGAGACTGTGCCTGATGAGAGGGGGAGGAGCCCATGATCGGTTTGGGTTGTAGGGGGGGATAAGGGGGTCAGTAATGTTGTGGTGGTGGGGCAATGTTGGTGGGGGCCAGGGGAAGGCATTATCTGGCCCGGGAGCGATGTAAAGGGAAGCAGCATTCTATCTTTTCTTTGCGCGTGCACAGTTGAGGAGCCAATTAGAGTGTGTTAAACCCTGCCCCACAGGCTTGCGCAGCACAATTCGGATTGGCTGATGCTTTTTCAGGCAGAGCGTGTATGGAGGCACCTGAGAAGGGGTCTAAAGGTCAGATCTGAAACACTCCCAGTTTCAACTTTGCCCAGCACTTAGAATCAAGGTGGTAAAATAGGGCCCTGGGTGTGAGGTTTCCACCCGGGGTCCTCAATTCTGATGCTGACTAGTTAAATGGCTGACAGGTGCTTGAAGTGGTCAGGTCTCCCCGTCAGAAGCAGGACAGACTTTCCTCTGGTTCACCAACTGAAACCGTGTCAATTCTGCCCATTATTCCACTTGAGGCTAAACATGTGTTTTTTAAAGATTCATCTTAATGTTTCTGCCTTTGTATTCTATATCTCCATTTATAAAGCCAGGAACACCCATGCCTCTTTAATCACTCTCATAACCTGCCCTGCCATCTTCAAACATTATTAATGTGCAGTACCTTTAAAATCCCCACTCTCATTTCCCACAGCATCCAAAACCCGGTAAAATGAAGATATTAGGACTGTTGTACTTAAGAGTTGATGAACTGGATAGGATGCATCTGAGGATGCTGTGGGAAATGAGAGTGGGGATTTTAAAGGTACTGCACATTAATAATGTTTGAAGATGGCAGGGCAGGTTATGAGAGTGATTAAAGAGGCATGGGTGTTCCTGGCTTTATAAATGGAGATATAGAATACAAAGGCAGAAACATTAAGATGAATCTTTAAAAAACACATGTTTAGCCTCAAGTGGAATAATGGGCAGAATTGACACGGTTTCAGTTGGTGAACCAGAGGAAAGTCTGTCCTGCTTCTGACGGGGAGACCTGACCACTTCAAGCACCTGTCAGCCATTTAACTAGTCAGCATCAGAATTGAGGCTACCGTATCCCAGCTACCGTGTCATTGGCTATGACTCTGGGAGCATTTTCTCCCTTGATAAATACAAATTAAAAGTATTCATTTAGCACCTCAGCCATGCCCTCTGCTATTGTGTGTAGATGGCCTTTTTAGTCCCTGATCACTCCTTTACTATTTATATTTTATACAAGACTGTTGGGTTCCCTAATCAATCAAGGGTATGAACTCTTCTCTATCTCTCTTTTTTCCATTTTTTAACATCTCCTCTCACTATCCTTCACTCGATTATTATCTAAGTCTATTTTACAATCATTATAACTACCTTATAATTCTTGTAATTTTCCTCTGATATAGTTTCCCCCTATTTGGTGACCTATTCAGGACCTATTGAAGGAATTCAGTTGTGCAATGAAACCTGCATTATTTCTTAACTCTAACCAAATAGTTTCTTCCCTTGACCCCGGAAGGCATCTTTTCTCTCCAGCCCTGTAATAGTGAGAAACAATACATGGGAATTCTCTTAGGTTACTGCATCCTGCAATATATTCTCTTAGGTTACAATGATTTACAGTAAAATCAAGGCCTCAGCAAGCAGCCCATAATTTGATGATTGGTGTCAGGTTTTGGTGAATTAGCAATTGTAGATAAATTGTGGGGGTATAAAGGATGTCATTCAGGCTGTTACATGTTAGCACTGTATCAGGGTGATCATTGTTAAACGCTTGCAGTCTCATGGCTGCAGCCAGCTCTCGGGAAGGTTCTGGAACAGAAACCCCATCCTTACCAGGTTGAGCCTCCAACCTGGTCCCCGGTCAGTGTCCTGGGTCATGTGACCCTCATTGGGACAATCATCACAAAAAGCCTGCCAATCTCTGAAGTCAGAACAAGCTTCACAACTCTGTCCAATCACAATGCTTACTGGATCCCTGATACTGTCCCATGTGTGTAAATTACTGGCCAAGATCATTTAAATTATCGGCAAGGACAGCACGGTGGCACAGTGGTTAGCACTGCTGCCTTATAGTGCCAGGGACCCAGGTTCGATTCCTGGCTTGAATAACTGTCTATATGGAGCCTGCACTTTCTCCCAGTGTCTGCGTGGGTTTCCTCCAGGTGCTCTAGTTTCCTCCCACAGCCCAAAGATGTGCATGTTAGATGGATTGGCCATGCTAAATTGCCACTTAAGTGTCAGGTGGACTAGCAGGGTAAATATATTGGGTGCCAGGAATAGGGGCTGGTTGGTGCAGACTTGATGGACTGAATGGCCTCCTTCTGTGCTGTAGGATTCTATGATTCTACGAAGCTGTGGTCAACCACCTCGGAGGCCGGGCATCCTACCCTCCAGCACTGATCAGGCGAGATATGCACCTCCTGAAGGCAAACAATCCAACTTGCATTTTATTGGGTGTGTTTCAATGGTGAGTCCAGATGTCAGAAGGCCGTCTGCTCCTGGTTTCGGATCTCACCCCATTAAGAAGGATTATTCAGCTCTTTGAGTGGGAAGTACATCAGTTATGGTGAATCATGTGAAGTTTTACAATTAAAAAGTGTGCTTTGCTTGCTCTTTGTAAGGCTGACATTCCGTAGTACATTATTTTGGAATGAATCATAGAAGCTCATAAAACACTTAATCCATGTGTGGGTGTTACAGTTCTTCACCAAAATACTCAAACTCTTATCTTTAATTTGTGTCATTTGGAAATTGACAATAAGGCACATAAAATATTTTATGAAAAGCTTAAAAAGTTATTAGTATTATTCATCCAGATATATCTGTAGCATCCTCTGGCTTAAAGAAGTCCAGAATTCAGCTTAAGACTTCATTCTCCTTTCAGAATATAGCAAAACAGAATGAGCTCTTTATCATTCTGACTTATTGATCCCATTGTAGAACATTCCACCTAATAGAGCTTAATTTTCAATTAGATCTGTGGGGACTAATGATTACAATGCCCCAGCCAGCGTCTAGGTCTCTACCTGAGACAAAGAACATCTGTGCCCGCACAGCTGTACGAAGTTACTGCCAGGTGGTAGGGTCAGGCAATATAATTGGATCTGCTGGCAGGCCAGACTGCGCTCTTCATGCAGTCTGTTTTTTCTTAAATCTTTCCCTCAGGCTGCTGGATTCCATTTCACTTTATCAGCTTTTCTTGCTTCTATTTCAGACCAGCCGTATCTGTCCCCGTCACAGACTTTCACACGCTGTCAGAGTCCCCTTGATGCCTTCACTTGCTTTTGCTGAGGTTTGGTGGCACAATGATTAGTACTGCTGCCTCACAGCACCAGGGACCCGGGTTTGACTCCCAGCGCAGGTCCATGTCTGTGTGGAGTCTGCACGTTGTCTGCGTGGGTTTCCTCCGGGTGCTCCGGTTTCCTCCCACATTCTGAAAGACGTGCCGGTTAGGGTGCATTGACCCGAACAGATGCTGGACTGTGGCAACTAGGGGAATTTCACAGTAACTTCATTGTAGTGTTAACGTAAGCCTTATTTGGGACTAATAAATAAACTTTACTTTAATTATGCCCTTCTTCCTGGTGACTTCTATTCGGTGAGACCAAAGGTAGGGTTTTCTGCTCGACCCGTAGTTAGCATCATGGCGAGTGCGAGCAGGAATGTGGTGAGATGGAACCATTGTAAAAGCCACCATTGGAAAAACAATCTGTGATTGTTGCTCTGATCTTCAATGGCAGGTGGTGTTGCACACTGTGGCACATTGGGAGCATAATTTTAATACATTTGAATCTTATGCATAAGGATTCTCACCACAATCATCCCCCATGCTGGATGACCATGCCATGTCTGTTTCTAATTAGGTTGAGGTGTTCCATAATGGTATGCATATGCCATGGGCATGGTGACCTACTCTTCACTTATGACTTTGAGGTTTGTTCACATACTTTGCGTAGTATAATTCTTGTGGTTATCAGCACAAGAATGTGTGCTGATTCTTTGCTTTGCAGGCCACACCAAGGTGCTCTTAAGGGGGTTTAAAAGGCAATCAGACCATGCAGTATAATGTGGATAAATGTAAGATTATCCAAACCAACAGCAAAAATAGGAAGATAGATTATTACTTGAATTGGTATAAATTGAGAGAGATGGGTAGCCAATGAGACCTTGATGTCCTTGTGCATCAGTCACTGAAAATAAGCAGGCAGATAGTACAGAAAGCAACTGGTATGTTGACCTTCATAGCGAGAGGATCAGGGTATAGAGCTCGGGATGTTTTGCTGTAATTGTGTAGGGAGCTGGTGATGCCACTCCTGGAGTATTGTGTGCAGTTTTTGTGTCTGGAAAGACTGTCCTTGCTATAGAGGGAGAACAGCGAAGGTTTACCAGGTTGATTCCTGGGATGGCAGATCTGTCGTATAAGGAGAGACTAAATCAGTTAGGATTATATTCACTGGAGTTTTGAAGAGTGAGAGGGGACCTCATAGAACCTTATGAAATCCTAACAGGAGTAGACAACGTAAATTTGGAAAGAACGTTCCAGATGGATAGGGGATGGGGGTGGATGGGGAGCATTGGGGAGAGCCCAGAATTAGGGGCATAGTTTAAGGATAAGGGGTAAACTTTTTAAAACTGAGGTGAGGAGAAATTTTTTCACCCAGAGAGTGATGAATATGTGGAATTCACTGCCACAGCAAGTAGTTGAGGCTAAAACATTGTCTGATTTCAAGAAGAAATTAGATAGAGCTCTTGGCGCTAAAGGGATACGGGGGAAAGGGGAGGATCAGGATATTGAATTTGATGATCAAAATGAATGGCGGAGCAGGCACAAAGTGCCGAATGGCCTACTCCTGCTTCTAGTTTCTAAGGGGGTGATTTTCCTATTCTGTAGTGGGTTGGGTTGGGAGATGTAAAGGTCCTTTTACTCCACACCAACTGGTCTCGGCAGCCACTGATAACTGTGGTGTCGCTCTCCTGTAAGCGTTCAAACCACAACCATAACGTGTCATGCTGGGACAGCTTTGCAAGAGAGAGGCAGAAAGACTTACTGTTTATTCCTTAGTAGTGAGCTCACCCTTATGCCACACGAGTTATCCTGGCTGCCACCTATGACCGTGTGTGTGTCTCTCTCTCGTAGGTAGTGAAATACAGATGTGTCACACTGGGACAGATTCACAAGACAGAGAGAGAGAGAGAAGGACCACTGTTTAAAGCTCGGTGGTGCGGGGGGGGATGGCTATTTACACTGGAGTCTGCGCACGTGCAGTGGCCCCGATCTGTCAGCCTCTGGTTTGCTGGTCAGCTCAATCGCTGGCATTATAATGGGTTGCAGATGGTCAGGAGAGGCATTTACAGCCCCACAAACGGGGAAAAGAAGCTGTGACAGCGTCAGATTGCATTGGAGTGAAGGCATTGTGAGTTTCTGGTACCTAAAGCCAGCAGCTGTACAGGAGGTTGTGCCAGTGGCTGCAGTATTATGTGACAGCAGTCTTCTCTGGCTCTTTAAATCAACAACAACCTACTGCCAGATGGTTACAATGCACAAAGACACAAAATTACAGTCGGCATTATTGTTCAAAACAGGTACTGAAGCAGACAAAGGAAATTCATACAAAAGCACAGAGTATGAACCTGATGTTGAGATGTGATCTAGGTGGGGTGAGGCTGCGTTTAGGTTACTAGGTCTAGTTTATTGGCACTCGTGATGGGTTGAATGGCCTCCTTCTGCACTGTAGCAATTCTGTGATAATTGGGAAATATTGGATAGAAAGTGTTGTTTTTTTAAATAATGATCTGAATGGTAGCACTAGTTTTTTACTCTTGCTGTATCTTCTTCAAGTGGGCGGCACAGTGGTTAGCACTGCTGCCTCACAGCACTAGGAACCCAGGTCCAATCCCCAGCTTGGGTCACTGTCTGTGCAGAGTTTGCACGTTCTCCCCATGTCTGCATGGGTTTCCTCCAGGTGCTCCGGCTTCCTCCCACAGCCTGAAGGGCGTGCTGGTGAGGTGCATTGATCCGAATAGGTGCCGGAGTGTGGCGACTAGGGGAATTTCACAGTAACTTCATTGCAGTGTTAATGTAAGCATTACTAATAAATAAACTTAAAAGAAAGCTTTGTTCCTTGTCAGGATTGGAATACAATACGAGGTTAAAATCTATTTGCATAATTTTTTGCTCTTGTTTCTCAGTGTCCAGACTATGTTGAATGGTTGCCCAATCAGTCTGCGTTCATAACATGTTATCTGCCTCTTGATGCAATTAACAGGAAACTGATCCAGGTTCACTCGAGCATTTCCTCCTCCTACATTCCTTTCTGTTGGTGGAACATCTATGCATGGGGAATTCACACGTATGGTATTGTATGAAGAGGGCTATGGAGGACCTCAGAATGACATAGACAAGCTGGTGGAATGGGCAGATAGGTGGCAGAAGAAGTTCAATCAGGAAAAGTGTGAGGTGATGCCTTTTGAAGGAAGAGCATGGAGAGATAATATAAAATAAGGGGTAAAATGCTTAAAGGGGTCCAGGAGCAGAGCGACCTGGGTGTATATATGCATTGATCATTGAAGGGGACAGAACAGGTGGAGAGAACAGTTAATAAAGCATTTAATATTCTGGGTTTTATAAATACCCAGTGTACAAGAGCAAGGAGATTAGGCTGAATTAATACAAGACACTTAGTCTGGAATTCCGGGTGCCATCCTATAAGAAGCAGAGCGGGAGTACAGAAGAGGTTTACAACACTGATTCCGGGCATGAGAAACTCCAGTTATGAGGGTAGATTGGAGAGGTTGGGACTGTTCTCCTTGGAGAGAAGCAAGCCGAGAGGAGATTTGATAGAGATGTTCAAAATCATGAGGGGGCTGGGTAGAGTAGATAGGGAGAAACTGTTCCCACTCTTACAATGATCAAATACAAGAAGGCACAGATTTAAAGTGACTTGCAAAAGAAGCTAATACAACATGAGAAAAAACTTTTTCACACTGAGAAGTTTGGGTCTGGAATGCATTGCCTGGGAGTGTTATGGAGGCAGTTTAATTGAAACATTCAAGATGGCATTAGAAATTATTTGAATAGAAACACTGTGCAGAGATACGGGGAAAAGGCACAGAAGTGGCATTAAGTCATGATGGTCGTTTGGAGAGTCAGTGCAGACATGATGGGCCAACTGGCCTCCTTCTGCACCGTAACAATCCTGTGATTCAATTTGACACTCGCTTTTTGTAAAAGGCAGGCCAGTAATGAATGTGTCACTGCTAAGGGAAAACTATTAATAATAGAAAATTAATGGAATACTAGCAATGAAACATGTTCAGTCACTAACAATAATGAATTTTGGGCAACAGTATCTGGTGGACACATCAATTGTACTGGATTCTCAGTAAACATAATGGCCTTGAGATGCTGCAGGGGATCTCATCAGTTGTAACTCTAGATTGGAGAGTGGTGGATGTCCACTGTTAATGCTGTTTACATTGGGTTTCTGTTACTCTCCCAGTGGAGCTTAAACAGGAATCTAATGGTAGACACGCACATTTATTGAGCAGGTTCCAAACACTCAGAAAACAACAAAATAAGGAAATGAATGTTTATAGGTATCGGATAAATTACTCCACGGCCAGAATTCACCAGCTGTTCACGGCGGCAGGATTCTCTGACCCAACCCACGGTGCACCCCCACTCTTTCTCCAATAATATGACTAACTAAGCTCTGTGAGGGATTGAGTAAAGAAATAAAGTATTTGGCACCATATTCAATAATGGCAGGGAACACACCACAGCTCCTTATAATGATCGGGTCTCTTGTAGTGTGAGCTGCTTGTCCTCCTTATAGAAATATGGATAATTTGGACCATAGAAACAAATTGGCTCCAATGTTTATGTTTACAATCCACGAGTGGTTTTCCCACCGGTGTGGGGTGACATCAATGGGAACGCCCACTGACATCGGCGGGACTGGAGAATCCCACCGTTACCAAACAAAGTGCCCTCCCATCAACAGGAAACACCTGAAGGTGGGAGGCTGAAGAATCTTGCCTCGTATGTTCGACTACCAAGAAGAAGGCTAGTGTGTACACAACACCAATTATAAAGAAGCTTTTATTTGTATTATATATTTCAAAGTGAATGAAGAATTGTTTAAACAGAAGCTTTTTCCCAGAGTGGAAGAGTCAATTACTAGTGGGCATAGGTTTAAGATGCGAGAGGCAAGGTTTAAAGAAGATGTACGAGGCAAGTTTTTTTTTTACACAGAGGGTGGTGGGTGCCTGCAACTTGCTGCCGGGGGAGGTAATGGAAGCAAATACGATAGTGAGTTTTAAGGGGCATCTGGACAAATACATGAATAGGATGGGAAGAGAGGAATATGGCCCCCGGAAGGGTAGGAGGTTTTAGTTCCATCAGACAGCAAGGTCAGTGCAGGCTTGGAGGGCCAAAGAGCCTTTTCCTGTGCTGTAATTTTCTTTGTTCTTAAAGTTAATTTATTAGTCATAAGCTAAACACTGTCACTGTTCCACCTCCTCTACAGCCATTTGTAGATTTATTTGTCTCCTTGTGCTCAACTTTAAGAAATCCACCTTCTTGAATTTTTCAGAGCAGTCTTGGTCAAAATCACACAAATTACCTCCTCAGGCAAATTGTAAATTTGGAAAAATCCACGTATAATACAGAAATGAGCAGCGTACTTCTTCTATCAGATCTGAAAGGTACAATGCATCTTCTCCTTTCGCTGAAATGAAGTCTTTGGGGAGCGTTAGAGAATGGATGATAAAACCATTGCCAAAAATGCATTCGCCATCCTAAATCTGCTGGCAAATGCTGCCTGTAATGAGGGCAATTGGTTCCCAAAGGTGAATGCAGCACTTACTCTTAGAGGGAGATATAAAAGCTTTAATCAGTTTAATGTTTTTCTTCATTTGGCACTTTTGTGTCCACTTTGCACAGTGGGCTATCTCACAGCTAATAACTTCCAACAACTGAAGTTATTTCAGACATTGATCCGGAAGATTTCTTTCATTATGTCCTGTTGCTAAGCATTTTAAATTCCTGGTCAAATTAGATTAACTAAAATTGCTATTTAATAAGCACTCAAATACATTTGAGAATTGTGGATATACATAAGTCACAAGCAAATAACCTATATTAAAATGTAACTGTATCTTCATCACAAAATCAAATTGGCAATCACACACAAATCCTCAGCACTTCAAATTTCCCATTCAAACCCCAACTGGTTCCTGGGAAATGCAATACAATTGATAAAACACTGACCACTGTGCTTCAGCAGCGTGCAAACACACTGCCAATGGAAATAACGGCAAAATAAACCTCTCAAATTTCAACAAATCAACAAGTCACTGAATTATATACCGGTGTCAGCTTATTTCCTTCAACTAATCTCCCTCTCCTGACAAGCCTTCTCTTTTCTCAGGACTGTTTACACACTCACCTATCCCTGGAATTCCAAAGTTGTTTAACTGGCTCTTTCTCCAATTAATCTCCCTCATTAAGGCAAGTCCAAGATTTCTGGCCCTTACTGTTTCCCTTTGAGCCTTTGCATGGTTTCTATTCATGCCCTTCACTACACTGCATCACATTTATATGGCCTGTAATCCATATCCCCCACTATACCTTACCATATCTGTATGGCCTGTAATCCATATCCCCCACTATACCTTACCATATCTGTACGGCCTGTAATCCATATCCCCCACTATACCTTACCATATCTGTATGGCCTATTATCCATGCCCCTCAGTACACCTTACCATATTTATAGAGCCTATTATTTATATCCCTCACTACACTTTACCACATCTATAAGGCCGGTTTTCCATGCCCTCACTATACCTCATCATATCTGTGCGTGTCACATGTTCATTCCTACCTTCGAAATATCTCTCCCATTGCTTTTGGCATCTAATACCTCACTGTAGCAGCTAGCCTGAGCCTTTGGTAATTTCTCTGAAAGTTTTGTCCACCTGTTCAACAACTTTCAGATTTCTCCCTGCTCTCACTGTATTTATATCAAAGAGATATAATTCTTTTAAATGTCTGATATATATAATACTCACACTGGACAAAACTGACCCATGATGTGAAAATCGATGCTGACTGACTAATACATCTGAAAATGATCACAATTCTGGAAGCAAAACCTTTCAGAAAAGGTCTTACCAAAACAAAAGTGCCAAATGAGTATGAAAACTGGAGAAATTCACATCACTTTTTTAGATGACTTAAAAATTGAACCTTACCTGACTTTGACAAAAAAATATCAAGCCAAACTTGATTTCCGCCAGCAGAGGAATGTGTGGAGCATAAATTGCTTGAAAGCCAGCTGATAGCAGCAGAGAGCACCATTGTGCATGTGCATCCTCCAGCTATAGCCAGCCTTTGTGGCTGATCACTCCTACACCATCCCTCCCACAGTCATAGCTAGGGTGTAGAGAAAGATCAACTTAATGCAAGGTAGGTCTATTCAAAAGTCTGATGGCAGCAAGGAAGAAGCTGTTCTTGAGTCAGTTGAGACGTGTCCTCAGACTTTTGTATCATTTTCCCGACAGAAGAAGGTGGAAGAGAGAATGTCAGGATGCGTGAGGTCCTTGATTATGCTGACTGCTTTTTCGAGGCAGTGAGAAATGTAGATAGTGACAATGGATGGGAGGCTGGTTTGAGTGATGGACCGGGCTTCGTTCACCACCCTTTGTAGTTTCCTGTGGTCTTGGCCTACCCCAATGCCACATTGGAGCAGCTTAGGGTGTGATCTCTTCCCGGTTGCACCATTATTTAGAGTGTCCTGCATGGACACTCTTCCCCAACCACTTAGGATACCTGCTCCATTTAAAATCCTTTAAGAGATGTGGGCTAACTGGAAATGGTGCAGGACAGTCTAGCATGGTACCAGTTTCTGCTGATGGTGCATCTTGTGAGATGTGCTTAGCAGTGGTTGCACGCTCTAATCATGGTAAAGAGCGGACAGCACAAACATTTGTGTGTTCCCTCTGTGGCAGGAATATGCTTGGGTTAATCATATATCAGAATCCACACCCCCAGTTTCTAGTCTTGCTGAATGTCAGGCCAAACGTCTCTTATCTATGCACATCTGTGCCCCCCGCCGTACACTTTTTAAAAATTCTTTTAGGAATAATGTCCTTCAAAGAATTGTACATACTCAGAAACACAGACAGTAACAACATTGGATTTCCTTTATCTTTGTAAAATGATTCACCAACTGTTTTGGCCCTTGCCTATCCAAGTTTAAAATTAGAATTCAAATCTCTCCTTGACTGTCTTTCCCTGCTGGCTACTTGATGAACTGCTGTTGGACACGTCTTTCCAGATCATAACTCATTAACTACCTCCAGAGCTGTACCAACACTTGACAGAATCATTACCCTTCAGAGAGGAAGCAGGAGTGTGAATGGTCTACAGGGGAACTCATTGAAATGTAGCAGAAATCTACTTCTCCAGCCTTTGTATCAAAGTCCTCACTGAACTTCTTCCAAGCTGCAAAGTCCCATCTTCATTTCTTTCAGCTCGGGGTGGGGTGCACTTCTGTTTTTAATCATGCGCTGCTTTTATGGACTATATTATTTTTTAGTCCTGATGCTTGGGCTTCGCAGCACAGCTTTGTGCATTTGGCTACAGTAGAGTAATTGATAGTTCTCTCCACATCCACCACTTTCCAAGCAGGGGCAGGAAAAGTGGTCTGTACTCAGAAGGTCATTGCTACCTAGTGTTCCCATACTTTGGGCACAAAACAAAGTACAAAGACGCTACCAGAGAAATCTAGGGACGGAGGATACAAGCAAATCAATAAAAACAAAAGTCTGTACAACATCAAGCTGAAGCAGAATGTTGATGATAAGGAAGAGCTATATATTAGAGTATATTCACCAAAATCACTCTGCCAGCAGGAAGCTGTATGAAAGCAGCTTTTGGGTTGGAGATCTGACTCCAGCAGTGTAACATTGCTGACATACAGTCCCTCTGAACAAATCTCCCCAGTGGGAGAACAGGATTAGTGACATTACCTTCGCATTTCAAATCACTGGCAAGAAAGAAAGACATAACTGACTTGCTGTGCCACTGCAAGAGGAAAGTACAGAATATTTATAGATGAACACACCACAATAGTGCCCTTATGCAACAACTGTATAGATCAGGTCACATTAGAACCTGCTGCTACACCAGCCAAAGTGGAGCGGTGCACTGGGGCATACAGACGGGAGCAAGGATTTTAGGTCAAGGCACAGGGACTAGATTTTCCTTGGGAAATCTGACAGGTTTCAGAAAGTCCTGTCGTCCTGCATTCTCACAACGACCGAGAGCCTCTCCATCATGTCAGACGAGGCCTGAATCGGAAGTCCAGCCCCCAAACACGGCACCTATCGTTTTTGTGGCGACATGAAGAAAAATAGCACCTGCCTATTTCATGCAGCCCAATGGAATCAGAAACTGCCACTTGTGTGAGAGGCGTCTGAAACGTAGGGGGTGATTCTCCCATCCCGAGCTTCAACTTCTCTGGCAGATCGGGCAGGAAGATGCACGTCGCCGGCCTTGTTCCGGGATTTGTGCATGCGCATCTCCCAGAGCTGGAGAACAGTCTGAGATCAGACCACACTGGAAACAGGCTGAAAGTCAGATAGGTCATTTGAATCTTTTTTTAATGTATTTTAAATATGTTTTACATTTCGTTAGTGAGAACTTGCTGGTCCCGATTGAATCTCTCATCTCACCAGGAGGACTAAATTCCGGTGGGGTTTAGAGTAGCTTCCCACATTCGGGGAACTAGTGGGAGATCCTGTCGGAATGAAGGGGGTGAAATCAGGGCCCCCCAGGGGGTCAGGTGGCTGGGGGGGTGGTGCCCCTTGGGCACGGCCACTCTGGCAGTGCCAGCAAAGTGTCCATGGCCAGGGGGCAGCTTGGTACTGCCCATCAGGCATTGGGTAGTGGCAATGGGGTGGGGCCTACTGTGGGCAGAGCCTAGGGGTGATCGGTGGGGGTAGAGGGGATCCCGCTGCCACTCTGCATGGCGATTGGTCTGGGATGGAGGGAGGGTAGTGATTTGGATGGGCTGGAGGGTGTGTAGTGATCTGCCGGGGGGGGGGGGGGGGGGGGCTGCCTCCAGGGGGGTCTGGTGTCTGACCCCAGAGGGGTCAGCGGGGGTAGGGGGAGGAGTGTCTGCTGAGGGAGGGGGGCAGTGCATTGGGGCACTCTGGGGTAGGCGGGTTTAGGGCTGGCCTGGGAATTATTGTGGGGGCCGTGGGGGAGGGGAGCTGGAGGGGCTGCACTGTGGGGGTCTTGGGTTAGCCAGTGATCAAACTGGCCAGCAAACAGGGAGACTGACAGATTGGGACCACTGTGCATGTGCAGAGTTCTCAGACTCTGGCGCGAATAGGCCCCGCTCCCCCCGGGTTTTTAATGAGATTCACGATTGTGACCTTTATAATACGAAGAGTGGGGAGATTCAGGTGAGAAGTTGAACTGAGAAAACAGTCATGATCTAGAACAATTTTCCCACCAATTCAGCACTTTTGGGACAATTGCTTCCGTAATGCGTATAGATGAGGCCCAGTAGGAATAAATCAGAACTTCCTAGATTAGGTTGGAGAAGTAAGGTATCTTTTAGGACTTTTCTATTCATTCACAGGATGTGGGTGTCAGTGGCAGGGCCAGTTCAAGTGCAGTTAGGGATAGACAACACATATTGGTGATCCCTAATTTCACTTGAACTGAATGGTTTGCTAGGCCATTTCAGAGACTCAGTCACATTGCTGTGGGTTTGCTAAAATGGCAGAGTTCCTTTCCTAAAGAATATTCGCGGACCTCTTTTTTTTCAACTATTGACAGCATCATTTAACCTTTTAATCCCCAATTTCACTGAATTAAAATCTCATCATCTGCCATGGTGGGATTTGCTGGGGTTTTTTGGAGCGTTACATGTTCCTAGTCATAGATTAAGAGGACACAGATTTAAGGTGCGGGGAGGCAAGTACAGAAGTGATGTTAGGGGTAAGTTTTTCACTCAGAGGGTGGTGAGTGAATGGAATCGGCTGCCGTCAGTGGTGGTGGAGGTGAACTCGCTGGGGTCTTTTAAAAGACTTCTGGATGAGTATATGGGATTTAGTGGGATTGGGAGGTATAGATAGGTCTACGGATTGGTAGGTGTTGATGTGATCGGCGCAACTTGTGGGCCGAAGGGCCTGTTTGTGCTGTAGTGTTCTATGTTCTATAGTTGATGCACACCCAAAGTGGCATGAAGTTTTATCATGAGATCTACTCCAACTGAATAAACCATTACCCAACTTGGCACAGTTTTTGCAAGATTTGATGAACCAGAACAGATTGTTGCTGATAATGGTTCACAATGTACTTCACAAGGGTTTGAGGGTTATCGCAAATTAGATGGCATTCAGCACATAAAGTCCACACTTTGCCATCCATCAACTCAAAGGATTAGCTGAAAGATTTGTACAATCCTTGAAACATTCTTCAAAAGCTTCAAGAGAGCAAGGTTTCTTATTACATTGAGTGAATAGCTTGTTGACATCTCATAGAAAATCTACTCATGCAGCTAGCCAAAGTTCACCTGCATTATTACCCTTAAAGAGAAAGTTGAGAACTACATTGGATTTATTGTTACCCCCAGAAACTTCAGAGATAGTAGGGCATCAAGAACAAACTCTAGTTGCCAGACAAGATGTGAGGGCAAAACAACACTCATTTCCACAAGGAGATTGAGTGTTAGTGCATAATTGTGCCACAAGTGAAACATGGATCTCAGTCATAGCTTTAGTAAAAACAGGTTCAATTTCTTATATGGTTCAGACTGAAGATGAACTCGATTTGCGACACCATGCTGACCAATTGTCATCTTGAAATGATTTCTCGGAATCACCTCCAGAAGTAGAAATTTATTTAGTCATCAGTGTTGTGAGTACTATGATGGAAGACATAGTTGAATCTGAGTTGCCTGATGATTGTGTCTTAATTACCATACCACATGAGAATGGTGCAAACTAAATTCCAAGAGAAGAATGGTCATAAGATATAGGAGCAGGATTAGGCTGTTTGGCCCATCGAGTCTGCTCCACCAATCGATCATGGCTCGTATGTCTACTGAAGTTCCAAATCGTACTTCTAGAATCAAGGAGCCAAATTCCAGAACATCGTCTTTAACCGAGAAAGAATAGGTGTCTTCCCTTTCAACTTTCTTATTGATTTCATATAATAATTAATGACATATTAGAGTGTATGATTCTATGTATAACATCATAGTGATTTGTTGTTATGACTATAGTAGTAAAGAGGGAAGGATATTATATATTTAAATGGTTGCATGACTGCTTTAAGAGCTGATGGTGATGTCACTAGAACAGTGCAGAGGCTGCTGTTCTACTTTCACTTTGTTATCTGTACAGGCAAGAGGTCCTGGAATAAATCTGTTGTTGTCAGTTTGAATCTAAGCGTACACCACACTATTTTGTTTAAAATCCCAAACCTTGAACATAGTTAGGACATTACAGGGAACATGATTGCAGGGATGATATGTGGGGTCCTGTGGGTGGGAAAAAGGACATAAGTTCATACAGAAGATAAAATGGGCCATTGAGAGTGGTGGGGCATTTGTCATCATGGGTTGGCATCGACGGGGCACGGGTAGAGTGTGAGGGGAGTAACAGAAGGAATTTATAAAAGTTATACAGTTTTTTCCACCCAGCTCACCCCTGTACATGGCATCCACTGCACTGGTTCTGGGGTCACCTGGTCTGAATCCCAGGAAACCCTACCAACTCAATCGAGAATCCACCTTCTCCCTGATCGGATTTTGCAGAGCTGGGAACTGTGCTGAGTTTGCGCTCTGACCTGCGAGTGAAAATCCAGCCAATCATGTTCAAATGTTCACAACACTGGGGATGCTTACTGTCAAACTGCTGCATTTAGAATAGGCTGCCAGTGTTTACCTACCATCCATCGTGCCAGCCCCCATTTCCCATCCTGCTGCATCTCAGTGATACAGGTTACAGGCCACAAGAATCCAGCCAAACTGTTTCTATTTCTGTATGTCTACCTCCAGTGGATGGGAAAGCCAAAAGCACTGAGGTGATGGGAGATTGGAGACAGAGTTATTAGTCCCCCTTCTCCCAAACTTTCCAGCAACTGATCATTATCTCATAGCTGCTTTGAGACGTTAGTGTGTACCAATTTGCTCCTGATTTACTGCAGAAGAACAGTCACTACACTTCAGAATGATATCCTTGGCTGAAAGAGTTGTAGCCATTCTGAGGCGTGAAGGGCGATATGCAAATGCAAGCTCATTCTTTCCTTGCTTACGTAGACTGAAGAAAGCCCTGTGTCCCAACTACACCAGCCTGTGTGGGGTGGACGAGCTTCCATCATTGAATATCATTGGTCACCCACATCACAGGGCCTGAATATTTCAGATGGTAAGGTTTCCCTTCCCACTGGGTGAAGAGTCAGCGGGGAACACAGCCCTGCCAACACCGAGGGTCCTGCAGCTATTTCACTCTCCACATTCCCACCTGACCCAATTCACAAGGCTCAGGGAAATCTCCGTTAAACCACATTTCAGTGGTGACGCTTTTGGGTGCGTTTGTGTGGTTGAGTCCGTTCATTTGTGATTCAATTCCAGAACGACCCCTCACATTCCCTCAGCCCGACTCCAGGCACCCCACCTCATGGACAGGCAACTTTTCAAAGCAACTCTAAGCCTTCAAGGGCATCAAAATATTGATGTGAGTTTCACACAAGAGATTTATTTCACTTGCAGAAGCTGTTTGAATAAGAAAGCCGTGTCAGAATTCAGTGAGAAATTGGAGCACCATGAGAAACGAATTCAATGTTTTCCTTGTATAATTCTTCAATTAAATGTATTAAATTAATGGGATTAAAATTAAATGGCTATACCAAAAAGCAGTACACCACATTTCAAAGCACAGAGGTGTGAATAATGAACATGTCTTCATTTATTATTCATGGGAGAAATAGCTTTGGAGCTTTCTAATATGCGATTAATACTTGATTCTTGACAGGTAGACTGCTGTGGATTTGTAATCCAAAATGTTTCCTTTTGTCTGTCTTTTTCTGTATGAGCCATTCAATTATTTCACATGATGTTCCTGCTTAATAGTAACTAATACTCTAAAGTTAAAATTGCTAAATACATGAAGGAGAAAGGAGACTTCCTATCATTCTCAACTCCACAGAACCATAGAAACCATCTCTTGTTTATAGAAATTGAGATATACGTGAAGAGATTGAAATATCTAGGATCTCGAAGTGCCATCTCAGTTGGGCTAACCAGTTCTACTTAATATTACAAAGGTTTCACAAAACGAATAGCCAGAATCCTGCCAAGAATTGGGCTCACAAATACATTTTAATTTTGCAAAACTGATCACCCAAGATTAAAGTGACACTTACTGCTTCCTGGCAGTTACTGAAGAAAATGACCACAAAAGTAACAAGTTCTGTTCACCAGATCTCTGAGTGCAAAACATTGCCTAAAAATAACATTTTCAACAAGTCACATGATTTATTCAGGTGCAATTAACAAAGAACCCACTTTCTCTGGATGGGAAATCTCCATTGAGCCATATTTTAGTGGTGACTTTTTGGGTGAGTTTGTGTGGTGAGTCCATTCACTTGTTGTATAATTCCAAAATGACCCCTCACATTCCCTCACCCCACACCAGATTAAAATCCAACAGGACATCCTGTGCTCACCCCGGTCCAATGCCGGCATCTCCACATCATGTCCCTCACCCCCCAGCACCCCATCTCACTAAGAGGCAGCTTTTAAAAACAAAATCCAGCCCTAAATCTCCAAGAACGGCAAACCAGTTCTCAACCCAGTTTAGTTACCCTTTTATTGACCTAGCGATAATTGCTTCAGTCAGTTACGATAATACCTTCCCTTTGGTAAATTCAATGCCATAAGCTCACCATAAAACTGTCTGTTGTTTTCGTTTGGACTTTATTTGGAAGTATTCCATATATGTTCTGTAACCATTTGTACAGTCATTTTAAGAAATGTCATCTTAGTCATCAGAAATTGCGACTTCATATGCAGTTTTGCAATATACAAATATTTGGTATGTTTCCATGTATATAGTTGGATCTGTAATTACAGAGTCTCTACATGTCTTACCTTCACTTTGATGTGCTCGCGAACACTGTGGAAACGGTCGGGATATCATCTGTGTATTCATAATGATCTCCTTTTCCATTGACCTTATGCAGGTTACCTGAAGAACAGTGATTCCCTATTGGTTACCAATCAAAGACCAAAGGAGACAATCCCTCAAAAAGATTTTATGATTACCCTTTTCCTTCTTCGTGGACCATTACTGCTTATCATGAGTTGTAGCTTCTGCCTAACTCATTACAATATTCTTTGGTATGCAGTCTTTAGAAGATGTGATGTCAGGATTTGTTTTAATATTGGCAATATGTAAACTGAGTACATCATCACAATTGCAAGAAAAAATTGAATATTAACCTCAATTTGTTGAGATATTTAAGACAACCATTTAATTCAATTAGTTTATAAAAGCTACTCAGTATCCTGAACACATTTGGCAATTATTGTTCTATTATGTTTTTCTACACAGGCCTATACAGATCTGCTTACTCCTGCTCCTGTGTTCATATTGTTAATTTCAGTTGCTTCAGTGTGTTTGAATCTTTCTCAGTATTTGGATACACGTTGGACATTCAGACCTGTGCTGTGAAGCTGCTAAATATATGTACAAACCTGTCTATTGTTGCCCTCCAGTGATGACCAGACCTGAGTATATCCAACTTGCAAGATTGTGCTTGTAATACTGCACTTTCAGAAACTTCATCACAAAGGAATTTATTTAATGATGTTAAAAGCCAGCAGCATTTTTGCAGCCAAATCTAAAACACCTCTGCCTAGAGGAACTCCTCCTCCAGGAGAGATTTCCCACTCCTGATTGGTCACCCAGGTCAGGTGACCCTGATCCTGCCATGTTGCCTTTAAAGGGACAATCACCACAATGCCTAATTAACATGGGGACGCTTGGAATGCATTGCCAGGATATGTCTGTGCTCTGCGGCTAAAAATAGCCAGAGCCTCTCTACCTGCCATGGGGAAAGGAGAGCAATATATGAGCCTGAACCTATCTAGCACTTTGCCTTTTCCCAGGGAATCCTGCTGCTATGGCTGGAGTCCAGAAAACTCAGGACCGATGTGCAGACTTATAATTTTTCCTCATATCTGATTATTTGTGAAGAGAATAAAATTGTCTCATATTTCCTTAGCGTTCACCATGAATGGTATTTTGTTTGGATTGACAGGTATCAGTTCAGTTCATGTTCCGGTAGCATGCCTTCCCTCCCTTCCAGATTATAGTCGTATATCCTTCCTTCTAGCCAAATGGAGCATCCGAGGTACAACCAATTCATTGTATACTCATTTTGTTTCAGCGGCTCCAGCTTATTAGGACATGGCTGGAGCCAAACTGGGAGGAGATTTCATCTGTGCACTTTATACATGTTTTTTCATTAATTCGTGGGACATAGCGTGGCTGGCTGACCAGCATTTATTGCCCATCCCTGGTTGCCTGAGGGGAATTGAGAGTCAACCACATTGCTGTAGCTCTGGAGTCACATGTAGGACAGATCAGGCAAGGGTGGCATATTTCCTTCCCTAAAGGACTTTTACACTGACTGAGAAAACGTCTCAACAAAGGATTGGTTTTTGATCTGATTAAAAGCAAAATACGGAAATCTGAAATAGAGGTAGAAAATGCTGGATAAATTGAACAGGTCTGGCGGCGTCAGTGGAGAGAGAAACAGAGTTTGCCTGTACGCAGAACCATAGAGAGGTAGAAATGTGGTAGATTGGTTTTTGATTTGCTCTGATTGTCAATGTTGAATAATGATAATAGAAAACATAGTGACTGCGCTTAAAGGAAGCACATCCCAGAGGATCTGAAAATTTAATATTCTCTAATTTATTCAGGATAGAGGCCTTTGAGCCAGAAGATAAGTAAAGTTTCAGTTGATATAATTATTCATGTATATGCTGCTTTCAGAATATAACCTTAAAGGTGTGACTTTAAGCCACAAGTTATTATCGCTAATATTATTCTATGAATCCTTAAGATCCCTTTGTCAAATTTTTCTCCGTTATTTTAATTGAGTCATTAAATTATTTATTCAGATTAACCTCTCTATTAGAATAAAGAGAGGCAGTTTATAAGAATGTATCATGCATTAAGGGGCATCACGGTGGCACAGTGGTTAGCACTGCTGCTTCACAGCTCCAGGAGCCCGGATTCAATTCTGGGCTCTGTGTGGAGTTTGCATAATCTCCCCGTGTTTATATGGGTTTTCAGCAGATGCTCCAGTTTTCCCCTGTGGTCCAAAGGTGTGCAGATTAGGTCAATTGGCCTTGGTAAGTAAGTAGAGTTTATTTATTAGTCCCAAGCAGGCTTACATTAACACTGCAATGAAGTTACTTTGAAAATCCCCTAGTTGCCACATTCTGGCACCTGTTTGCATACATTGAGGGAAAATTTAGCAGGGCCAATACACCTAACCTGCACACCTTTGGACTGTGGGAGGAAACTGGAGAATCTGAAGGAAACCCATGCAGACATGGGGAGAATGTGCAAACTCCACACAGACAGGTAGTCCCTCAAATTGTCTGCGAGTGTGAGTGTATACCCTGCAATGGACTGGTGTCCTGTCCTGGTTGAACGCTCAGACAGGATTAGGGCATGGTCAATGAACAGAGTGGACTTGTGAAAGACTGTCTCCAAGCAGGAGATAAAAGACCGTCCATGGAAGAGTGAAACTAATGGGCACATTCCCTGGGGCTGTTCAGCCCACGGTATGGCAGTTTATGTCGTGACTCTGGCATTGGGCAGGAGAGCCCCTCTGGGCAGTGACGATCATGGCAGAATGATGTGTAAGGCGTGGTCAGTCCCCTAAGGTATTTGGTTCTCAACAGGTTGAACCATGGTACTGTAAGATACAAGTCACAGTAACATTCACAAGAAGCATGGTTCCTGTATGTCCATAGAAGCATAGAATCCCTACAGTGCAGAAGGAGGCCATTCAGCCCATTGAGTCTCTACTGACTCAGCAGTTGAAAAGTCTGGATAGGTATTTGGGATTGGGGGACAAGTCCTGGTAAGCAAGTGTCTACATGACCTTGAGAAGGGTAGAGGTGAGATTGACAAATGGCATGGGGATACCAACATTGAAGAACATGCAAAATCCACACAGTCACACAAGGCCAGAATTGAACTCAGATCTCTGGTGCTGTGAGGTAATAGTGCTAACCACTCTGTCACCATGCCCCCCCTGAATTTTGGCCATGAATTTTGAGCACGCTTCACCCTGAGTGTTGCCATGGCCTACTGCCATTTCACATTCACTTGAGCATTGATTGGTAGTAGGCCGTACTTCCATCTACCCTTGGGACGAAGTCCCATCTTGGAGAGTTGTTGAACAATCTGAGTGGCTGAAAGTTCTCCAGTCTGTCTGGGCACAGTGCTGTAGTGATGAGTAAAGGTATTGCAGAACATTGTCTCAGCCCAGGGCCCTGGACCACACTTGAGTTGGTCCCAGGGTTGGGAGCGTAGTGAATACAATGAGGGGTCGATGGGGAGGATGGAGGGGATGCGATCTTGGTGTTGGGCAGTAGACTGGCAGGGGGAGGGAGGGAGGGCTGGAGCACCCAAGTGCCAGAGGAGAAGTCATCCCAAATCTGAAGGGGCCTCTATATTGAGAAGCATCCCACTTCCTGCCGGAGATGGAGATGTATTTAATTTTCAGTTTACCACCCTGCTCTGACCTACGCCCGCCAGCCTAAAACCTGAGGCTGGATGGATCACTGGGGAGAGGGTGAATTGTCCGCCTGAGGCCCTCCCCACCCCACCATAAAATTATGTCTGGATCAGGGTGGGTGGGGTCCTGAAGGGAATCCCATCCAAGTAATTTTATGCTGCAGCTCTGCCCGCACCCACCCCCTCCTTCTCCCCCATCTCCACCTTGGGAGAAGAGTAAGGTTCTGGCCTTTGTCTCCAAATTCCAGCCCAAATCTTTACGTTTTCTTAACTGCGTATAATTTAAAGAACATTAACAATTTTCTTCCTGACTGATCCAGTTTCGGAATATAAGCTGCCTTTTTAAAAGGTAAAGCCATCATCTCGTTCAAGCACGTCTGTGTCCCACTCCTGAGATTTGAGCAGATGATTTAAACTGACTGACATTTCATTGCAGAACTGAATGAGTGTCGCACTGTTGGAAATGACACCTTTCAGGCGAGGCATGGCACCGACACCCTTGTACTCTTGCGGCTCTTTACTTACACATCGTGTGCATCATGCTTGCAGGAATTGGGATTGTGCAAATTGGATGCCATGTTCGCCCCGACAACTGTGACTCAAAAGGGGAATCCATCTGTTTAAAATATCCTGAGGGTGCGGGTGACGCTATACAAATTATTTTTTCCCTTGGTAGCAGAAAGCAAAAAGAGTAATCTAAAGGCTGGCAGTGAATTCAAACTAGGCAGCAGGAAAAAAACACATATTCGCGTTCAAGAAATAAAGCATATTTTCTCTGATTTCTGAGGTTAACCTAACACAGCTTAAGCACATTCACTTAACAATATGGTTATTTTTAATCCTCATGGACCACAACTAAAAATGCTCCTCTGATTTTTTTTACTGTTTTAAATGGCACAATTTGATCTTTACATCTGTGTTTTACATCCATCTTATTGTGTGCATCAAAAATAAATACAATCTAAGAGGATTTCTTTAGCTCATGCACAATGCTAAGTAACGTTAATTTGCTATTTAGCTTTGGTATCAAGCAGTGTCGGTGAAATATTCACAATTTTCTTGTTCTAATCCAATTCAGGTTGGCAAGGAGCTTCTCAGGAGTGCCACGCTCAGTGTGATATGTGCAGACAATCTGAAATCATTTGCTAGTCTACATGTCTACAGCAGGAAACCACTCCTAATACAGCACTTACTAGACAATGTCTTTGTCAGGGAGGATGGAAAGAGGAAGCATGGGGAATTGAAATGTCACATTGTTAAAACGGAAGTTTCAAAGCAAGGAGGGCATGCAATATATGGATTGTTCCCAGCCATACACATGAAGCTGTGAAGCCAGGCTGAGGGAAAACAAAAGAGACACATTCAGAAGAGCAAGAAAGTGAAGAGAAACTTTATCAACTTTCTAAAATAATGTGTGGGGTTTTACCGGTGACCCGTGGAAGATGCAGTTAGCCTCAAATTGATTCAGAAAGCAAGATGGTGTGGAGAACAGTCATACAGTAATTTCCTATATCTGGTCAAGGGCAGCACGGTGGCACAGTGGTTAGCACGGCTGCCTCACAGCGCTAAGGACCTGGGTTCGGTTCCTGACTTGGGCCACTGTCTGTGTGGAGTTTGCACGTTCTCCCTGTGGCCGTGTGTGTTTCCTCTGGATGCTCTGGTTTCCTCCCACAGTCTGAAGGACGTGCTAGTTAGGTGCATTGGCCATGATAAATTCTCCCTCAGTGTACTTGAATAGGTGCCGGAGTGTGGCAACTAGGGGATTTTCACAGTAACTTCATTAGTGTTAATGTAAACCTTACCTGTGTCTAATAAAAAAATTTAAAGTTTGTGGCCTGCTCTTTCCCATGCCCATACCCCCCCACCCTGTCTCCATCCCATTCCAATTCCCCCCCACCACCCACCAATTTCTGACTATCTGCATCTGAACTTTTGCTCTCATATAATTGGGGTCCAAAGATTTTCCCCAAGGTGGGGAATTAGAAGATTAATCAATTGTGCACAATGAACCCTGAATATTTGGCCATTTTAACCAGTAGGCAATGAGGATTTCTTTCTCACATGTGAAATAAGCTGCTGTATGCTGCTTGTAATGTATATTTTTTTCCAAAAACACGAAGCTTTCCTGCATGAAGTTCTTACAAAGCGTAAGCTTAAAACTAAAGCAAGATTGTTTTTAGCTGGTGATATTGTTAAGAGTGAATTTAACATTTACTGATTAACAAAGTTGACTGTTCCACCAAGTCCACAAAATGGGGATAAGCCTGAGCTTTGACAGATTCCATAGTCAATCGTATAATTCCTGCTTCAGTCATAAGAGAAAGGAGTAGGAATTGGCCATTCGGCCAATTGAGCTTGCTCCACCATTCAATAATAACATCTGATTGTGGCCTTAATTCCTCTGGCTTGCCTGTTCTCCACAACCCTCAACTGCCTTGTAGATCAAAGATCTGTCTAAGATAGTCTTGGATATATTCAAAGAACAAGCCTCCATTGCTTGCTGTGGAAAAGAATTCCAAACATTAACAATCCTTCAGAAGAAATTCTTCCTCGCCTTCATCTTAAATCTTAATTCCCCTTTAAGAGGAACCATTCAACTGATCAAGCCTCCTCAGAATCTTACATGATTCAATAAGATCACCTTTCATTCTTCTGAACTCCATTGAATATTAGCTCAAACTGCTCACTCTTTCTTCATAAGACAAACCATACATCACAGGAATCAACACGGTGAAACTTAGCTGAACTGCTTCCAATGCAAAAATGGCCTTCCTCAAGTAATGTGGACAAACTGTACATGGTATCTAGGTGTGGTCTCACCAATGCCCTGTACAAAGTAACAAGACTTCTCTGTTATTATACACATTTTCCTTGCAATAACAGATAAGAGTCTGTGAGAGCCCTTTTAAGATGCGATCTTTATGGGACACTTAACTCCCCCCAATATCTATTGGAACAGAGCATACAAACCTCAGCTCATTGAGCGTTAAAGCACAGGTCTGGATAGGTGGAATCTGCAGTGTGAGCCTGGGAATTAATGGGACTCGACCTGTATCTGACAATAGAACATAGAACGTAGAGCATTACAGCGCAGTACAGGCCCTTTGGTCCTCGATGTTGTGCCGACCAGTGGAACCAATCTAATGACCCTCTAACATAAACTGTTCCAATGTAATCCATATGCCCATCCACTGACCATTTGAATACCCTTAAAGTTGGCGAGTCCACAGCTGCTGCAGGCAGGGCATTCCACGCCCTTACTACCCTCTGAGTAAAGAACCTACCTCTGATATCCGTCCTATAACTACCACCCCTTAATTTAAAGCTATGTCCCCTTGTGTTAGCCATCACCATCCGAGGAAAAAGGCTCTCACTGTCCACCCTATCCAATCCTCTGATCATCTTGTATGCCTCAATTAAGTCACCTCGTAACCTTCTTCTTTCTAATGAAAATAACGTCAAGTCCCTCAGCCTTTCCTCATAAGACCTTCCCACCATACCAGGCAACATCCTGGTAAATCTCCTCTGCACCCTTTCCAATGCCTCCGTATCTTTGTTATAATGCGGCGACCAGAACTGTACGCAATACTCCAAGTGCAGCCGCACCAGAGTTTTGTACAGTTGTAACATGACCTCATGGCTCCAAAATCCAATCCCCCTACCAATAAAAGCTAACACACCGTACGCCTTAACAACCTTATCAACCTGGGTGCCAACTTTCAGGGAGCTATGCACATGTACCCCGAGATCTCTCTGCTCGTCAACACTACTAAGAGTTCTTCCATTAGCCCTATATTCTGTGCTCCTGTTACTCTTACCAAAGTGAATCACCTTACACTTTTCCGTATTAAACACCATTTAAGAACATAAGAACATAAGAAATAGGAGCAGGAGTAGGCCAACTAGCCCTTCGAGCCTGCCCCGCCGTTCAATAAGATCATGGCTGATCTGTCTTGGCTCAGTTCCACATTCCCGCCCTCTCCCCATAACCCTTAATCCCCTCTCTTATCAAAAACCCATCAACCCGCGTCTTAAAAATATTTAGCGAGGTAGCCTCCACCACTTCAACGGGCAGAGAATTCCAGAGATTCACCACCCTTTCAGTGAAGAAGTTCCTCCTCAACTCCGTTCTAAACCGCCCCCCCTTTACCTTGAGGCTGTGCCCCCTAGTCCTACTATCCTTTCTGAGCGGGAAGAGTCTCTCCACCTCTATCCTATCCATCCCATTCATCATCTTATACGTCTCAATGAGATCTCCCCTCATTCTTCTAAACTCTAACGAGTACAAGCCTAATTTATTCAGCCTCTCCTCATAGCTCAACCCCCTCTACTCCGGCATCAGCCTAGTAAACCTCCTCTGCACTCCCTCCAAGGCCAAAATATCCTTGCGTAAGTACGGCGCCCAAAACTGCACACAGTACTCCAGCTGCGGCCTCACCAATGCCCTATACAGCCGCAGCAAGACCTCCCTACTTTTATATTCAATCCCCCTCGCTATGAAGGCCAGCATCCCATTCGCCTTCCTGACCACCTGCTGCACCTGCAGGCTGGGTTTTTGCGACTCATGCACAAGGACCCCGAGGTCCCTCTGCACCGTCGCCTGCCGCAGTTTTTCTCCACGTAAGTAATAGTCCTTCCTACCATTATTCCTACCAAAGTGGACCACCTTGCACTTGCCAACATTAAATTCCATTTGCCATTTCCTGGCCCATTCGCCCAGCCTATCTAGATCCTTCTGTAGACTCTCACCACCCTCCGCACAATTTGCCTTTCCACCAATTTTGGTGTCATCAGCAAATTTCGACACCCTACACTCGGTTCCCTCCTCCATATCATCTATATAAATGGGAAATAGCTGAGGCCCCAGCACCGACCCCTGGGGCACTCCACTAGTCACCATCCGCCAATCCGAATAGCACCCATTGACCCCCACTCTCTGCCTCCTATTTGACAACCAATCCTCTATCCATGCTAACACCCTACCCCCAACTCCATGTCCCCTGACCTTCTGCAATAACCTCTTGTGAGGTACCTTGTCAAACGCCTTCTGAAAATCAAGAAAGACCACATCCACCGGCTCTCCTCTATCCACCGCCCTCGACACATCCTCATAGAACTCCAGTAAATATGTCAGACCCGACTTCCCTTTAATGAACCCGTGCTGCCACCTCTTGGCCCACCTCTGCAGCTTATCTACGTCCCTCTGCAAACTGTAACATCCATCCTCACTGTCTACGACTCCTCCAACTTTGGTGTCGTCAGCAAATTTACTAATCCATCCTTCTGCACCCTCATCTAGGTCATTTATAAAAATGACAAACAGCACTGAGTGCTGAGCTTGTCTGCATTGTTGTAATTATCGTTCAATACATCACTGTTGTGATTTAAAGCTTCCTCATCGTATGCCTCACATTACAAGTCAGGAGTGTGATGGAATACTCCCTACTTGCCTGGATAGTTGTAACTCCAACAACACTCAAGAAGCTTGGCACCATCCAGGACCAAACAGCCCGCTTGATTAGCACCACACCACAACATCCTCTCCCTCCACCATCGACGCTTGGTAGCAACAATGTGTACCATCGACAAGATGTAGAAATTCAGCAACAATCCTTAGAGAGCACATTCCAAACCCATGACACTTCCATCTAGAAGGACAAGGGCAGCAGATAAATGAGAACAACGCCACCTGCAAGTTCTCCTCCAAGCCACTCATAGTCCTGACTTGGAAATATATCATTGTTCCTTTGCAATCGCTGGGTCAAAATCCTGGAATTCCCTCCCTGACTGCAACTATCAACAACTTCTCTGTACATAGTCCCTTTAAAGGGATGAAATCTCCCAAGGTGCACCACAGCAGCACCACAAAATAAGGCATGACACTGGGCCACACAATAGATATTGGGCCAGGTGACCAAAAGCTTAGTCAAAAAGCTATAGTTACTGAGTAGAGGAAAGTGAGGTCAAGAGGCAATGAGATATAGAGAAGAACTTCCAGAGCTCAGCACCTAGGCAACTAAAGGCACAGTCACCAACAATGAGACAATTATAACTGGAAGGCCAGAATTGGAGAAGTGCAGAATTTAGGAGGATTAGGTTCTGAAGTAGATTTCAGAGATATGGATGGCCAAGGCCACAAAGGGGTTTAAAATTCTCATCCTTGTTTTCAAAATCAAGGCATTGCCCAGCTGGGAGCCAATGTAAGCCACGGGGCCCAGTGGCGATAAGGAAATCTTGTTATGACACAGCAGCTGAGTGTTGGGTGACCTGAAGCTTACAGAAGTTAGAATGTGGGAGACCAGCCAGAAACGTGTTGGAAGTATCGAACTGAGGCAATGAAGGGGTGAATGAGGGCTTCAGCAACACAGAAGCTGAGATGGGATGAAGTCCAGTGATTAGACCATGAAACAGGTGGTCTTTGTGATGGAATGAATGTGAAATCGGAAGCTCATCGCTGGATAAAATGTGACAACATGGTTGCAAACAGTCTTCATCTCAGCTTGTTGCCAATAGAGGGATCGGGGTCAATAGCTAGAGAACAGAGTTTTTCCCAATAATGAATTGGAGGAAATTTCTGCTCATTCAATATTGGACATTGGATAACCAGCTGATATTTTGTCCCTTTATTGTGTTAATTAAAAATAGCAATAATATTCATATTTCTCCTGCATTCATGTTGGTTCATAATGTACTCATTGTTTGCAAATAATGAAAGATTTGAATGCCATCAAGTCATTACAGTGGCTCTTTTTAGACCTCCCCCTTGGTCTTGGCAGATGTGTGATTCTGCTTCATGTGGAGTGCTCCTGGCCGTCCTTTTCTTTCCATCATTAATACTTGCCCATTCATTGCCAGAGTGCATTACTTCATGCTTAGGTTTTAATATAGGACGGGCCATGTGGGTTCCAATTCTACTGAATATTTTTTTCAAATGATTTGGTAACAAATATTACGCAGGCAATCATATTATTCCAAACTGTTTTAATTTGAAATGGGATAGGATTTCACAAACCAAGCAAAATCTTTATTACTGAAGCAATTCTAGATGAGCAGACTCTTCCCAACTCCTGTTCATTCCTCACAAGCAGCCTCAAATTGGCTACTGAACAAAATCAGTGAAAGTCTAATTATTACTAATTGAATAATTGTCTTTCCACTCTGTACGGTTGTGGAAATATTGGTTTCTTTGCTCTATTCTGTGGTTGTGCTGAGTTAGCTGTGAGTGCTGCAATATAAGTTACAGAGCACTACCACCTACTGTCCACAAATCTATCTGCCATCTCCAATTCAGCTGAAATTCATCCTAAACAGCATCTTAGTCAGGAGGGCATCAGATCTCTGCCCAAGCTTTGATTAAGCCTTCGGTTTGGCATTGAAAGTGCGCCAACACATTAGAGTTTGATTCAGAGTATTGCAGTTATTATAATTTGATTCTAAGGTGATATATCACTGTACAGTCCATTTGAACAGGGTAACTGAATTGCAAACTCAAACTTTCCATGATTTTCTGGGAGGAAACCAGTTGCCAACTCAATGCCCAATTTGTGTGTGCATAAGCTGAAAATCCTATTGCAAATATGACATTTTTTTTGGAACATTAGAAATCATAATTATAAGTGATGGACATCCAGGCCATTAAACATTTCAATGTAAATGCTACATCCGGTTTAGTTAATTGGGGTGACACTTTAGGAATGCTACATCCTGTTTAGTTAATTGGGGTGACACCTTAGGAATGCTACATCCTGTTTAGTTAATTGGGGTAGCGGTTATCACTGCTACCTCACAGTGCCAGGGACTCAGGTTCGATTCTCAGTTTGGGAGTCTGCATGTTCTCCCACAGTTTGAAGTCTCACAAAACCAGGTTAAAGTCCAACAGGTTTATTTGGTAGCATGAGTGTTCAGAGCGCCACCCCTTCATCAGGTGAGTGTCATTCATCTGATGAAGGGGCAGTGCTCCGAAAGCTCGTGTTACCAAATAAACCCTTTTGGATTTTAACCTGGTGTTGTGAGACTTCTTACTGTGCCCACCCCAGTCCAATGCCGACATTTCCATATCATGGCTCCCACGGTCTGAAAGAAGTGCTGGTTAGGTATATTGGCCATGCTAAATTCTCTGTCAACTGAATTCTCTCCTGTATCTGAACAAGCATCGGAGTGTGGCAACTGGGAGATTTTTGCATTAAGTTCACTGTAGTGTTAATGTAAGCCCACTTATGACGCTAATAAATAAACAGGAAATCATGCCTGTTGAGTGGTGAAAATTAAGTCTGCCTTATTAACAAAGTTGGTCATTGATGTAACCATTACAGAAATAGCATATGAGATCTGAGGAAAATCGCTGTCTACATTCCTTGTGCAAGGACACAGTCGAGAACCACTACTTGTTCACACATTCCCATTCTAACCATTTACCTTGTGTACATGAAAATCTCTTCCAGTAAAACTGTGTTTGGAGCATAAAATGTCACCATGACAGGAACCAGTAGATTCAGCGTTGCTAACTGACAGTTAAACAAAATGATGAAGACAGCCAGTTCAAGTGCAGATGCAGTAAATACTCAGCTCAGCTTGAAACCTGTGCACCTTTGACACTAATTTCTGTGGCGTTCTAATCTTCCTGCTGCCAAACACAAATCCTGTAATGAGGAAACTATAGCGAGAACGTGCCACGTTCTCAACGTTAGGTTGTAAACCCTGATCTCAAACTGATTACACACTTCACAAAATACATTCTAATTCTATGTAATTATGAGATTCAGCCAGTGCCTAAAGATTAAACACCTCCAACAGGGAAGATATGTAAAGTGGAATGCATAATGCATTTTAAGAGAATTATAAATTGTAATATCTGGAGCAAATTTTGATCTGAGTCACTGAACAGGTTATTGACAGGACCAGATTAGCTGCACATTTTCAATCCCATCCGATTAGATTATCCATTGATTTCAAAATCAGGATCAAATCCTATTAGTTTCCTGCCAGATGGGTTAAATTAAAATAAGCCCCATCAGTCTCAATCAGAGGCAGCGACAACTAATGCCGCAAACTTAAATTATGTATTCAGATGCCCAATTTCGATGAAGGAAATGCATGACCACAGTGTCTTTGACAGGGTGTCCTGTTACTTAGCAACCTTCACAAGTGTCACAGGGTTGCTGAGCTGAAAGTGATTTCTGAGGCAAGTGTACAGGTCTGTCATTTACTAAGAGGATAATTACTGGAAGATAGTTTTGCTTGCAGCGAGATTATTACAGCTGCCGTGCTAGCAAAGTCCTGTATCTGGCGATCCAGACAGCCTTTCAAGTGAGTTAAAAAGGTGACTATTCATCTAGACTGGTTGCCAATCTGCAGGATCAGGGTGGCACAAGGGCACAGTAGTTAGCACGGCTGCCTCACTTCATCAGGGATCCGGCTTGGGTCACTGTCTGAGTGGAGTCTGCACATTCTCCCAGTGTCTGCGTGGGTTTCCTCTGGGTACTCCGGTTTCCACCCACAGTCCAAAGACGTGAGGGTTAGGTGAATTGGCCATCCTAAATTCTCCCTCAGCGTACCCAAGCAGATGCCGGAGTGTGATGACAAGGGGATTTTCACATTGCAGTGTTAATGTAAGCCTACTTGTGACTAATAAATTTAAACTTTAACAACTTTGACTTTAAGCTGCCATGTCCAGCATCAGTGGCAATTTCTCAGTATGTAGGAATTGTGCATGAGGAATCCAATGCTGAAGAATGGTTTCACTGGAAAGACAAAGCTGGAATTCTCCAGCCGTTCACGTCCCATTGTCGCTGCCAACGAGAATGGAGAATTTAGTTCTCAGCCAAGTCTCCAATCAATGCAGCGGGACTGGAGAATCCCAGCCATGGGCAAGGTCAGAAAATCTGAGCTCATATGTTATTTACTGTTGATTTCCTAATTGATTCTTCGTGGTTCCACATTGACTGTTGTTACTGCCGTAGGTTACTACAAAGATATCTATACTTTGAAATTGGATTTACCCACTGCTCATAAATAATAGAATATCACTGTCGCTAAAGGGCTATCCAATTAACCCCACTCTCCTACTCTTCCCCCAGAGACCTGCATTCTTTAACCCTTCAAAATGGTTTTCCTCATACAAGCAGAGCAGGACTGCAGCCATGTGGTGCAGTGGCACAGTGGCTAGCACTGCTGCCTCACAGTGCCAGGGACCCGGCTTCGATTCTGGCATCGGGTCACTGTCTGTGTGGAGTTTGCATATTCTCCCCGTGTCTGCATCCATTTCCTTCGAGTACTTCGGTTTTCTCCTACATGTTGGTTAGGCACATTAACCCAAACAGGTGCTGAAGTGTGACAACTAGGGGATTTTCACAATAACTTCATTGCAGTGTTAATGTAAGCCTAACCTGCGACTAATAAATAAACTTTAATGTATTTTAAACTTCCTCTTCAAAACATAAAAGTGGACGAAATAAGAGTGTCACGGTGGCGCAGTGGTTAGCATTGCTACCTCACAGTGTTAGGACCCAGTTCAATTCCAGGCTTGGGTCACTGCCTGTGTGGAGTCTGCACATTCTCCACGTGTCTGCGTGGGTTTCCTCCAGCTGCTCCCATTTCTTTCCACAGTCCATAGATGTGCAGGTTAAATTGATTGGCCATGCTAAATTGCCCATTAGATGTGTAGGTTCTGGGGAACTAGTGGGGTAAATGTTGAGGGCTAAGGGAATGGGGTGGGATGTGGGCCTGGGTAAGATGTTCTGTTGGAGAGTTGGTGCAGACTCGATGGGCTGAATGGTCTTCTTCTACACTACAGGGATTCTATAATTCTCTCTCCAGCAACACCGAATATGAAATCCTTTGACCAGCTAGTTGCACTAGTGATGGATCACAGCAATCCCTAACCCTCCATTATTAGCAACATTATAAATTTTGCTCAGCCGTTCGGGAGCCAGGGAAGATGGTTTCTGCTTTGGCACTAGGCTTTGTTAAATGGCTGTACACTGTGAGTTTGGTCCATCATTAAGTTATATGATGTGTGACCATTTCAACTGTGGTGTTAATAGTTTGAACATTCAGAAGAAGCTGCTGGCAGGAATTAAAATATCCCTGGACAAAGTGATTGAATTAGCTCAGGGGACTGAAAGTGCAGAACTCTTGAACTGCAAGGCATGCAGAGTGAGATAAATCAAATTTGGAGGGAAACTGTAGTCACTCAAAATACCAGTAGTGAGGGCACAGCGGAGGAAAGGAAGAGAAATTGTCAGCCATATGGGTTTGACAAATGCTATTGTTGTGGGCACGGTGGCACAGCGGTTAGCACTGCTGCCTCACAACACCAGGGACCTGGGTTCGATTCCGGGCTTGGGTCGCTGTCTGTGTGGAATTTGCACATTCTCCCCATGTCTGTGTGGGTTTCCTCCGGGTGCTCCAGTTTCCTCCCACAGTCTGAAAGATGTGCTGGTTAGATGCAGTGACCCGAACAGATGTGGTGACTAAGGAAATTTCACAGTATTTTCATTGCAGTGTAAATGCAACCCTTACTCGTGCCAAATAAATAAGCTTTACTTTAAATTATTTTCCATCCCAAGACAGGTGCAAATGTAGAGTCCATTTGTTTCTGGTGCAATAGAAAAGGCCACATACATGCCAGACGCAGAATCAAACAGACTGAGCCTAGTTCCCAGAGATAACAAATGAGGACTCCAGTGAATAGACTTGAGGAAGATTCGGAAGAGAAATCTGTAGTTTGTAAGTTCAACATTGTAAAGTTAAATAAAGTGCCCTCCATCGAAATCGCTTTATAATTAATAGACATCCATTAGTTATGAAAATCGATACAGGCACTTTGGCCACGGTAATAGGAGAACAAGCATACAAGTATTTACAGGAAGGTTTGCAAACTCTGAGGCTTAGCAGTACAATGGCCAAGTTGACAACCTATACTGGGGAGGCGCTAAAGACATTAGATAGGATGTTAACACCTGTACCTTGTCAGCACCACTCAGTGAAAGAACAGAAGCCCAACCTTATGGGACGAGACTGGCTGAAGCAAATCAAGTTGAATTGACTGGAAATATTCAACATCACAGATGTAGTTTCCCAGGAACTTTTGTGCAGGTGTTTCGGAGAAAGTTGGGGTATATACAAAGAGTTAAGGCCAAATTTAATGTGAACCCTGGATCAACGGCAACATTTTTTAGAGCCTGGCCTGTATAAATTCAGCCCGACTTGCAGTGTAGGAATGAAACCAGCTGTGAAGAGGGGATACTATGAGGTACCAAGATGGTGATGTTGGTCACGAGCTGCATTCGATGGCCAGGAATTGATAAGGATTGTGGTCAGTTGTTGTCAACATTGTCAAATGCAGCAGACCCTTCTGGCCACACCGAACCTATACCCCTGGGAGTGGCCCAGACACCCTTGGACGTGTCTCCACAGTGACTTTTATTTGGGAATGATGTTTTTGATTGTAGTGAATACCCACTCAAAATGGCTTGGTGTGCGAATCATGTGTTCTACGGCCTGTCAACCACTGTAGACAAGTTGCAACAGATTTTCACAATACATGGCATACCAGAGGTGGCTGTTTCTAAGAATGGCACTGCTTTCACAGCCAAAGACTTCCAAGACTTTGTCAGAACAAATGGCATCCAGTACATCCACATGGTCCCATACCACCCTGCTTCCAATGGGTTGGCAGAAAGGGCAGCGTAAACTTTCAAAGAGTCAATGTGGAAACAATCTGACAGACCACTGGCACTCTAGTATGCCAATTTTCTGTTCTATAATATGACCCCTCACAGTACTATAGGAGTAACACTGGCGAATTTTTGATAGATCAACACCTTAGAACTAGCCCCGAACTTTGTTTCCCAAATTTGACAGGAAGAGTGGAGACTTAGCAAGCTTTACCACAGGAGCATCATGATTGTTGTGGAGTGGGGGGAAGGGCAGGACATTTGAAGTAAATGAAACTGTTTGAAGCCTGGGTAAGGGACCAGCCTGGATACCCAGGAAGATAATCAGGCTAATCTCCAGGTTGAAGTGCAGAGGCAGCACCCATGCTGGTGGCTGCTAACGCCAGCTCAAGCACTGAGGCCTCTTCATCAGTGTTGAGCTCGCCTTCCTCCTTCAGGGGCTCTCATTGTGGGAGGGATGGCAGATCTTGGGGTGTATGAAAGCAGGAAGTTAGAAGGGAAGGTTGTTATGAGTGGAGGAGGAATGATGGGGAAGCAAACATCTGTGGTCACAGCAGCAAGAAGCTTGCTCATCGTGCCAGGTAGCAGGATGAGGGAGTGCTGGGAATTGAGAAGGGTCATAGGGCAGAAAGATATTCTTCAATATTCTCATATTCTCACAGATTCATGGAATTTGTGGTGCAGAAGGAGATCATTTGGCCCATCGGGTCTGCACCAACAACAATCCCACCCAGGTCCAGTCCCCATAACCCCACATATTCACTCTGCTAATCCCTCTAATTTATGCATCTGGGGACGCTAAGGGGCAATTTAGCACAGACAATGCACCTAAATCTGCACATCTTTGGACTGTGGGAGGAAATCGGGCACCTGGAGGAAACCCATGCAGACATGGGGAGAATGTGCAAACTCCACACAGACTGTGACCCAAGCTGGGTGAGGCAGCAGTGCTAACCATTGTGTCACCGTGTCACCCATAAGTGACTGTGGATGCCATGGAGCGCAGCGCAGCCGCTTCCATAAGATGAACAACTGCCTCCTCCCTATCAGGTGCAGACATTTGTATCTCTTACCAGTTCTGATTATCTATCACGTGTTATCCTGGGTGAAGCTAACATGATTGCAGCAGTTCAAGAAAGGGACTGAATACTTGCCAGAGGTAGAGAACTCTGTAGTTGCCATGCACTGAGCCTGTGAGAGGTTTTAGTTTTATTTTAGTTTTATTTACTGGTGTCATAGCAGACTTACATTCACACTGCAATGAAGTTCTATGAAAGTTTTCTAGTTGCCACACTCCGGCACCTGTTCGGCTACACTGAGAGAGAATTCAGTGTGACCAATGCACCTAGCCAGCACGTCTTTCAGGCTGTAGGAGGAATTCGGGGCACCCAGAGGAAACCCACACAGACATGTGGAGAACGTGCAGTTTCTGCACAGACAGTGACCCAAGCCGGGAATCAAACCCTGGTCCCTGGTACTATGAGGCAGCAGTGCTAACCACTGTGCTGCCGTGCCACCCATTGTGGTGGCTAGAGTACAGAAGTTACATTCTCTGACATTGATCATCCATGGGAGGTCATTAGAGTTCATTGAAGCTGTACAAAAGTGTGTCCGCATGTCTCAATGAACCTAATCCTGACAGCATCCACCTGGTTATGAGACCAACGTAGCTCAAGCTTAGGTACAGGAAACCCAGAATCAAACTGAACTGATTTAAGGGACTAAGTGGCCCTGTTCCTGATCCTAGTTAAAATCTCACTGTCCCTTTCTTCTCCTAACTACCTATTACTACATTCCTGCTGCTTTTTTGTAATGTATGTAAGGAAATGTCAGCTTGGATATTCAATAGCAGAGTCTGTACAGTAACATACTTCTTTTTCTCATGCACTGAAATGATCACAACTCCAGTTTCAATTCTTAAAACTTCCCTCCTTGGATACGGTTACCATGGAAATGATACAGTGTACATGACACGATAAATGTCATTAATTTTACCACGGCAGTCAATGGAATATTGGAAAGTAAAATGCACTCAGAGTTAGCAACCGAATAAGGCGATAAAAGATTCAGGCAGCTGATAAAATAATGGAAACTAATCCAATGAGACAAAGCCTATCCAACTGTGTGGTAAGTTACACAGAATGGGACTAGTTAAGGATTTAGCCAGTGCATGTGTCCAATTAATTGCAAAGTGCTTATTGTTTTAAACATTTCAGAAATACCATTTGAATTATTGAGCGTAGCAGCCATCGGAGGTTTGCTGTTGTCGTGACAAACATGCAGGATTCAAAGTCTACCCAAATGAAGCAGAAAGGCTGCTTGTTGGAATTGTGATGCATTCCCAAGGGACTGCCCTGGAGCTACTGAGGAGCTGGTTCGTTACCCAGGCAGCAGACAGCATTAGACAAGGCAGTAACAGAGTATATTACACACGAGAGCTAGGAGAAACAGACTTTCCCGTCCTAGGTTTTCTTTTAAAATATGCAAGTGAAAAAGAAGTTGATTACGACAGGAATTCTCAAAATAAAAGCCTGAATCTAAAATCTTCTATAAGAATGAGGAAAAAAATGACAAATCTTCTTATTCCTCAGCTTGTCTGTTGATGTTGCAATTGTTACTGGGAACGGAAATGGGTGAATAATCTTTTATAAAGAAAGCAGAGGTCTTGGATCTGGAATCTGCGAGGCAAAAAAAAGAGATAAAGTAAAAAGATAGTGAAAGGAAGGGAGAATGAAAATCTAGGATGGGCTCTAGAAGCGGAGAAGGACCGTGTTAACAACCAAGCAGGATGCTTGTGAGGGTTAATTGCCTATCTGACTCATGGAGATTAAAGGAACAAGGAGTCGCTAAGGAAAGCCTGTTGGCTGTTGTGGAATAGACAGTTGCAGTTTATTTATTACTCACAAATAGGTTTACGTTCATACTGCAGTGAAGTTACTGTGACAATCCCCTAGAAACTTGAGCAGAAGATTTCATTTCCACAGCTGAAAATCATTTATGTTAAGAAAATACTCACAAATCCCTGCTGCTAAAACTCTAACCGCTGAAGGCCTAAGGCTTTTTTGCCTGGGGAGAGAACCAGACAAGGGTCCCGTTTATTTTGTTCTCTTTGTTCTGGGTGTCGAAACCACAGTAAAAGCAATCACAGATTCTGAAAAGGTAAACATATTGGCCGGAGGCCATTTTTGGATGCAATGCGGTAGTAGAGTCACGCGTAAAGTGATTAGTGCCATCTTTTGCAACCGGCTCACTTTATAAGCACTGGGTTTCCAGTACAGTCAGCCTCTCACTGGAAATGGCTGAGAGGCAGGTGAATGTATGGAAATTTATTTAAATACTGTTTAACATCTGCTTAGCGAGCTCAGTGCTCAATCCCCATGCTCAGTCCCTCTTTATGACATCGCCGGGAAAAGGTTCTCGCCAGCGAGGAATAGACACACTCACTATGAACGGGGAGCAGTCGACTTGGCCTCATTGGTGGAACCGGAGGCCATGAAGGCCCCCCAGAGAGGCTGAAGGCAAGGTGGGGTGGGGGGGGGGGGGGGTTCCTCTAGGAGAGTGCCAGACTAACAGTGCCACCTTGACACTTGGGCAATGCCCATTGAGCAGTGTGGGGGGTGGGGGGGGTGGGGCCAGTGGGATGGGGCCGATGGGGGCTAATGTGTGGAAGGGACTAATGCGGGAGAGGGGCTAATGTGGGGGAGGGGCTAATGGGGAGACTGCTCCCTCTCCGCAGGGATCAGTGGGGTGAGGAGGGAGGGAGAGGGAGTCCGCTGCCACTCTGCAGTGATCAGTGAGGGGACAGCTGCGGGTCCATGATCGGTGGGGAGGGTGTCGGCGATCTGGGTGGTGAGGAGGGGGGGGGGGGGGTGGCTCGGCAGGGGCTATATTTCGGGCAGCAGGCCTCCGCGATTGCAGGGGGTGGGGGAGCTGCTTCAGTCAGCCTGCACTAGGATGGGCCTGACAGCTGTCTCTTTGTCTGTCAGATCCCTGCTACGGCTCATGCACATGTGCAGCAATAGAGGCTTGCACACGCTCACTGCCTCCCTCTGCAGTCTTTCGGCCACGTTAAGCCCAATCCACTGGCTTCTGCAGCGAGCAACAGGCTCGTTCAGGATTCTGCAAGCAGAGTGTGTATGGGGGGAGGGGACCTGAAAAACAGACCTGAAACTCTCCCAGCTTCAAACCTCCCCAGCACTTCGACAAAAAGTGGTAAAATTGCCCCATGTGCTTTTCTCAAAGCCTACCCACTAATGGTGTAAACCTTTTACACGGAGATCCTTTATATACCAAACTCCTTTAATGTATTTTCCACTCTGTCGAAGAATGAATAGCTCATTGATCTAAATCCAATATCTTCCCCATCAGCAAGCAATGTCGCCAAGCACAGTAACAGGAATTGCCACGGACATGCAATCTGAAAGGTGATGCACTTAACTGGGAACCTTCTTCTCAGTGTGAGTGAGGACTACCACATAAGTAAATAACAGTGTCATCCTCTATTAAATGACAGCTGGAAAGCTGACAAAATCACCACTGATAGCTGTAGGGTAGAATAAATAAATGGTTCAATAAATCAGGGGTTTTGCTTCTGAGGTCCCCTTCACTGGATAATTTCCATGACACCTTCAAACTCTGCACAAGTATTCTTAGAATCATGGGGGCATATTTCATGGGGGCTGGATTACCCAGACAACTGCCCCTCCACCGTCCCTCCCCACCCCAGCCAACACCTAAGCTGAAATTCAGTGGGTGCCCAAAGGAGAGCCGGCATAATTAAGGATCCCCGGACATTCTCTGTTTCGCCTTCTTCCATCGGGAAAAAGATAGAAAAGTCTGAAGTCACGTACCAACAGACTCAAGAACACCTTCTCCCCTGCTGCCATCAGACTTTTGAATGGACTTACTTGATCTTACCCTACACCCGAGCTATGACTGTAACACTGCATTCTGCACACTGTGCTTTACTCCTCTCTGCCTTGTCCGTATAGTGTGCAAGAAACATTACTTTTCACTGTATGCTGATACATGTGACAATAATAAATCAAATCAAAATCAAAATCAAATCAAATCAGGAGATGGAGACTGGAGTTCAGGAAATTCTGGGATTTTGAACGGGTACTGCCAGAAGACCCCAGCGAGGGGGGTTGGAGGGATTGGGTTCACTTAAAGAGGGTGAATGACCAAGGGGGGGTACCATCTTGTGGGGAGTGGGGCACCCCCTGGAGGGGATAGCCTTCCAGCTTGTCACCAGCCGTGAACACTCAGCCCATCTTCCCCACAGACCAGTGAGTTGTGGCAGTGAGGAATGAGGCTCTTGAGCAGCAATAAATTGTCCACTTAATATCCTCGATAGATTTAGAGACAGGCTTGCTGTCAGATGCATTACCCACCTCCACCCTGCCCCCACTTATCTCGCTATGAATGCCAACATACCATCTGCCTTCTTGCCCACCTGCTGCACCTGCACGCTTACCTTCAGTGACTGGTTCACCAGGGCATCCAGGTCCTGCTGCACACTTCCCTCTCCCAATTTACAGCCATTCAGGTAGTAATCTGCCTTCTGGTTTTTGCTTCCAAAGTGAATAATCTCACAGTTATCCAAATTATACTGCATCTGCCATTGATGTGCCCACTCACCCAATCTGTCCAGACCATTCTGAAAGTCACAATCTGACAGTGAAATGCCTCACAGTTAAAAAAATTCCTGGATTGTGTTTTGGAGTATAAATCCAGGGCAGCATGGTGGCACAATGGTAGCACTGCTGCCTCACAGCACAAGGGATTCAGGTTCGATTCCCAGCTTGGATTACTGTCTGTGCGGAGTCTGCACGTTCTCCCTGTCTTTGCACGGGCTCCCTCCGGGCGGTCCCGTTTCCTCCCACAGTCCAAAAGACGTGCTGGTTAGGTGCATTGGCCAAGCTAAATTCTCCCTTAGTACATCCGAACAGGCGCCAGAGTGTGGCGACTAGGGGATTTTCACAATAACTTCATTGCAATGTTAATGTAAGCCTACCTGTGACACCAACAAATAAACTAAGCAAACAAAATCCAAGTTCCACCAATAAGCCAATGACAGCCGTTGTGTTTAGGCAACAATCTCGGGCTGAGGAAGGACTGCACCTTAAATATGAACACTGGGCGAGCAGTTACTCTGCTTGTGGATCTGTTCTCCATCAAGGAGTTGGCACTTTAAGACAAGGAAAGGAGGTAAATAAACTGAGAAAAATTGAGGACATGAGCTTTCCTCGTTCTGTTACTCTTTTAGGTTATAAATAAAAGCAGGGAGACATTCCTCAACCTATAAAATCATGTTTATAATTTGAATTATAACATAGAAATATAAACATAATAGCAACTGACTGTCATAATGTTACTTTCTTAGATTCCCAGTGTGAATATTCTCTGAGCATTTACTGGCTATAAGAGAAAGAATATACTGTATACTCATTTTTAACCATTAACATCACTACATTTTGATGAGACAAATCCTTCAGTTTCTATTATAGTTGAGCTGATATCAAGATATTTCAGGGGCATTACAATAGTCTAGTGATTTGAATTTATTGCTTTTGCTTTGTTGGAAGCAACTGCGAATATTATGATTCTTTAGGCAAGTAAATGACAGGTTTATGGCATCTTACATACTGTTAATACTGAACAAAGACACGATGGGAAAAGTTTATAATTCATTGAAGAAATAGTTTCCTTATGAAAGCAATTGTTATCATTGCACCCTGCACATCCCATAACTCAAATGCCTCCTTACACACAGAAATTGTATACTTAGCTCCAAAAATCTAAAAGGAATTTGCCAACAAATACATAGCAATCGAATATTTTGAGCTCGATTTTACATTCACATTAGCCTGGAACCTTTGTAAATTAACATAGCATTTTTCAATAATCCAAGGATGGATTATTTCAATAATCCAAGGATGGCGCACAAAGTCATCACAGTTCATCATATTCAAATTAAAAAGTAACTCTCAATAATTGGTAAAACTATATCAAGTTTGGTGCAGCCAAGCTGGTAAATCTATGAAGCTAATGGTCAGTTGTTGGAAGCCTTGAAGCCATTCATGGCTTTGACTGGTTCCTTATTGTTTAAAGTCTCTACAAGATTTTGAATAAAATCCAAAATCTAATTAATTTATCAACACCAGCGGGATCTTCATCCAACGTACAGCAGGTGACTTGGGGGAGGTATTGGTGCCCATTGTGTTTTCTGGGTGGGAAACAGCGGGGGAAAGGAACAGTCTTGAGACTGCAACATCCAGAAGGTCTGAGGTATGTCCAGCCCCATTTTGGATGGGGGTGATTGTTGTACCTGTTAATTCGCAGACACTTTTGACCAGTTTGCTTACTCCAAAGTTTTACCCCAATGCCTTTATTTGCAAGATGGACAAAGAACAAACACAAGTAAAGGTTCAATAAGTTTATTAACCCTTAAATTATCCACATAAAACAAGATGACACCCCAGATTCAAGTATACTGCCCACAAAGATGGTTTGGTTAAACTGCAGGCTCAATTCTCTGAGTCCCTCTGGTTCACCGACACGAAGGTGAGTCTCGATGGCAGCTTCGTCCTTCCTTCCTTCTCTGATCAGTCTTCTGAATGGTCAAGGTCGCCTCCCTCATTGAGTCTTCACTGCTGGTGTACCTGAGATGTGTCCCTTTATCCCCTGCCTGCTTGCCTTTCCAGAAATTTCGCTGGCTTCCGGCCAATGAGGTCCCAGGCGGGAGTTCCAATACCCAGTGGGTTTGTTGATGTCAGGACACCAGAGTCTGCCCCCGGTGTCCATCTCCATGCTGTTGCTTACATGTAACCTGTTATCAGATTAAGCCAACGGCAGGAACTCTCTGTGACAGAAAGCCTGGCCTAGTCTGGGTTTCTAACAATAGGCTGGTGCATTTCAATGGGGTGCAATGATCTCCTGCTGGGACTCAGCAGAGTGCAACGACCTTTGATGGGTGATTGATGGGTCAGGCCCAGACATGTTTGTGTATTTGTACAATTGGCCTGCCTGAGGTTCGACTGTGTTTGATCTTAATATGCCCAATTCTTCAATATAGGATATCCAATTCAATCAACCTTAAAACTAGGCCCTGATTATATTACCACATGATGTTTAGACAACTGTCTAAAATAATGAAGGTAAGGAAGACTTGAATTTATACAGAAAATTATGTGACCAACAGATACCTCGCTGTGCTATAGAGCCAAGGAAGTGTTTTGAAATGTAGCCACTGTTATGTGGGCAACTTGGTAGGCATGTTGTGACCAGTAAACTCTCACCAAAAGCAGTGCGATAATGACCCAAGACTCTGATTTTATGATGTTGGCAGAGGGATAGGTATTGGACAGCTCCAAGGCCCTCTTCAAACCAGTGGCATGGGATATTTTCCAACCATCATGATCTATTGGAGTAGGTCTCAATTTAACATCTTGCCTGAAAGATAGCACCTCCTATGGGCAGCTCTCTGAGGAATGCACTGAAGTGTCAACCTTGACTTTTGTGTTTGGAGCCCTGGGGTAGGGTTTGAACATGGAACCTTGTGGTTTAGAGGTGACTGTGCAAACAAATGAAGCACAGTTCACACCAATGGATTAATCTCTTAAAAAACATTACAGTGATGGGGCCTGAAGCCTGTTTATGTACCTTCCTATAAAACATGTCACTCAGCTTTCTGAATTGTAAAATCTCTACGGTACAGAAGGCAGCTATTTGGCCCATCAAGCCTGCACCAACAACAATCCCATCCAGACCCTATCCTCATAACATCATGCATTAACCCTTCTAATCCCCCTGATACTAAGGGGCAATTTGGCATGGCCAATCAACCTAATCCACCCATCTTTGGAGAGTGGGTTGGGGGGGGGGGGGGGTGAAACAAGAGCACCCAGAGAAAATCCACGCAACACAGGGATAATGTGCAAATTCCATACAGATAGTTACCTGAGGCCAGAATTGAACCTGGGCCTCTGGCACTATGAGGCAGCAGTGTTAACCACTGTACCACCGTGCGGCCCACGGTTCCTAAAGTGGCCAGGCCAACAGCCTTTAAATGAAATAAAAGCAAATTACTGTGGATGCCAGAAACTGAAACAAGAATAGAAAATGCTGGAAAATCTCATCAAATCTGACAGCATCTGTGGAGAGAGCACAGGGCTAACATTTTGAGTCTGGATCTGCTTTTATCAGAGTAATCCGTAAGAATGCTGCCTGCCACCAAAAAGGGAAATGAATATTTTAAAACCTGTCTTTATGTAGAGGTGGCAGGAAACAGTAATGTTGCTGTCGACTCCAAAATATTGCTGTCAGCTATTGTCCACACCTGACTCTTCCACTGCCCACAACCTCTTCCAGAGCTAAATAGCAATGCCAGATGGTCAGCTAATACAAACTGGTTCCATGGTGACTAGAGAGATGCCTCTGGATACAAGGTAGGGCCAACACATGACAACAATTATTAAGGTGGGAGCCTAAAGCCTAAGTAGGCCAAGCTTTGGATCTCTGCCTTCTGGTACATGCCAGTACACCCACGACTTAAAGCCTAAAAAAAGAGTAGGGGCCAATTTTTATTGCCTTGATTGTAAAGCTTATATGGGGCAAGGGATGAAGGAGAACAGCTTGTCATTGGACGTGATATGGAGTTAGGAGTAATTGGCAGCATGAAAAGCAGAGTGAAAGGGAAGTCTAAGCCCCATTATACCCATATTTAGTTCACTACCAGATAGAGGGGAAGGTGACTGAAAAACAGAAGACTTAAGACTTTAGCAGTGAACACAATTAGTCGAAGTTGCCTCAGCTATGAATCCAATCAACTGAGGCCTAGGCGCAATGATAAACCAAATGAGCCCAGACCGAGGTTTGCCAATGAACTCAATCAATCGTGGCTGAGAATCAGCAGCAAATCCATTCAAACTAAACTGAGAGTTAAGAGCCCAGACCAATGCTTAGAAAAAGCAATTTGCACTTATAGAGCACTTTTAACATTGCAACATGTCCCGAGAGATATAAATAGATCAGGCACAACAAGCAGAGGCTAAAACTCCATAACAGATTGAGCAAACCTAGGTCCAAATGCAGCTTTGAATTTCGCAACCCCATATCAGCACTAAATGGTGAGACTCAAGAGCCGTGAGACTCATTAAGTTCCGTCTGAGACCCCACAGCAATTACACTGCATCTGAATGGAAACTAATGCGCTGTTTTCAGTTTAAGATGAATGCCAGAAAGGTTAATCTCAAAAGCGTGGAAAAGATATTGAGACACATTTCAACAAGTTGCAGACAAAAAGATCTGATGACCCTCAGACAAATTGGATGACCCGCAGACAAAACTAAGAAAATGCAAGAAAAGCTGAAAAGGTAAAGCAGGAAATACGCCTGACGCAATCGAAAGCAATTCAGCATGAGTGAAACAACTACATTTCTACTTGTATTCACTCTGAAGAATGTTTATTGAGCTATATGGGGATAAAAGGATTGCTCAGATGCCTCAGTGAGCGTTGAAAGACTTGGCAGAGCAGGTTCGATGGGCTGAGTGGCCTACTCCTGCTGCCAATTCAGTATCTAACACTCGGCAGAATCATCATATTGCAAGAGAGGCTGAAACAGCTCAACCATCAACTAACATTTCCTGACCTCTGCACCTGCCAATGTGAGACAAGGAATAAGAACTGCAACATGCAAAGGTTTGAAAATTGGATCGTGAACCTTAGAAACAATCCTTATTATCTGGGTTACATTTGTTGATGAAACTATAACACACCGGGCCAAATCTTCTGATTCGCATTAAATCCACTGATCGAATAGAAAATTGCTCATTTACCTGGAAACTTTGGAAAGGCTCCAACTTTCAATCCGCAATGCAGAATCACGTCCTCAGCACAGGAATCCACAAAAAGGACAGTGAAGAATATTAGCACAGAAGACACAGCCCCTTTATACAGTATTAGCTGCTATGAGCCATGTTTATAAGGTCAGTGTGAATATTAGTGAATAAAGGAGTCAATGAATAGGGTAGTAGGTTGGGTAGGATAAGTGGGTAAATAGATTAGGGAAGGCAATGGCCTAGAGGTATTATCACTGGATTAATCCAGAAATTCAGCTAATATTCATGGTTCGAATCCCACTATGGCTGATTGTGGGATTTGAATTCAATAAAAAAAATTTGGAATTAAGAATCTAATGATGACCATGAGACCATTGAACATTGTCGGAAAAGAACATTTGGTTCACTAATGCCCTTTAGGGAAGGAAATCTGCTATCCTTATCTTGTCTGGCTTACAGAGCCACAGCAATGTGGTTGACTCAACAAGGGTGACTAAGATGGGCGAAGAATGCTGGTCAGCCAGTGACACCCATGTCCCATGAATGAAAAGGAAAAAAGATAACATGACGTGTGTGAGGCAGGTGGAGTGGCAGGTGGGTGAAGTGGATAGGGTGGTGAGGTAGTAACTGGGTGAGGGCTAGTGTAACAGGGGGAAAGGTGAGAAGGGATTCAAGTGGTAACCTCACACTCTGACCTGCCCTGCATTCTCCTACACAGCCCTTCCCACGCCAACAAGGCTTGCTGCTCAACCCATTCCTCACTCGCAATACCTTCTGATCCCAACACAGACACACAACTTCATCTTACTGCCATTTCCCACCCTTTCACCAGCACCTTTTGCAAGTATTACTGTTCCCTCCTCTCCACGCAATCTCTCACACTCTTAACCCTCTGTTTTCCCTCCCTGTAGAAGAGAGTGCAGAATTCCCAGAGAAGTGGGATCAGCCCTCTACTCATAGCTGACCCGAACACTGCAGAGGGGGAGGAAGGCATAGAGATTGGCAGAGTGGAGATGATGTGACCATTGGAATAGCTGGTGACAGAATTAAACAGCAATCTTCTATAGGACACAAAGCAATCATGTCAAACAGGTGTCACCAATATCTGCAATATGATATACTACACAATGACAATTCAGAACCCTTTCCCCATGTCAGCTGTCAGCGATGACTTTCACCTTTCAGATGTGATGTAGAGTTGGTGCAGGAGGAGGTTGTCCTGAGGAGATGCTGTCACACAACGTGCGTGTACCTCCATCACTTCAGGTATACACACCACATGGGGCCTCAAAGGCAATTAGCTGCAGTGTCACATGGCAAACCAGACATCATAAGTGAGCAGGAGTAGGTGCTGCAGATGGAGACACAGTCCCTGCCAAGAAGCACAGGACACAACGCTCTGCTCAACAAGATGCAAATGTTGCTTTGGGGACCATCCATGAAGAGGGCTATTCCAGAGCAGAAACAGAAATGTGTGAGGTTTTGTCAGCATTAACAGAGGATTTGTGTGTCCTTGTCGAGAGAGGTGGAAGTCTCTCACTCGCATGATTACCATGATGTCTCAGATCTCTCTGTTGATGTTTACCCCCATTGCATACAGTGTAACGTCAGGTGTTTGGCAGGTCAATGTGGGACTGGAGATTGGCATTGCTCACAGTGTGGTGCATGTAGTCACATGATAAGAGAACAGTCTAGGATAGAATCTGGAAAGCAGCAAACTTGCATGGAATAGCTCCATGTAAAACAATATTTGGAACTGCACACAGTTAATGCCTACCAACAGAAGTGTTTCTGTTTAAATACACAAGCCTTAGTATCTTACTAGTGAGCCATCACCATTGAAACAAAAAAAATCATTTTAAGTACCTAATATGAAACTTGGAAATATGAAAGGAAATCTGCTGTCTTTACCTGGTCTGGCTTACATGTGACTCCAGATCCACAGCCATGTGATTGACTTTTAACAAGGGATGGGCAATGAATGCTGACCAGCCAGTGACACCCATGTCCCACAAGAGAATAAATTAAAAAATAATGTGACAGGTGGGTGAGGTGGGTGGAGTGGTAGGTGGGTGAGGTGGTAGGGTGGTGAGATGGTAACTGGGTGGGGGCTAGTGTAGCAGGTGGAAGGGTGAATCCGGATTCAAGTGGTAACCCCACACTCTGAGCTCCCCCGCATTCTCCTACACAGCCCTTCCCACAGCAACAAGGCTTGCTGCTCAATACATTCCTCTCTTGCAATTAAGTTAAATCCCCAGAGTTATTGACTCTAAGATTGGACCCCTCTTGAATCAGGTAGGCATGGTGAATTGGGTCATTCATAAACTTGTGGAGCACTTGAGGAATAGAGAGACACTTCAGCAGTCAGTGTTGCCATCAGGAAATGTTTTCAGACCTATAAGCACCAAAATAACTGATTGATATGTAATAGGCAGCACTGATGTCTCTGTGAAAGCAAACAGTAACTGCCTATGCCAGAAGCAATACCCACTAACACAGCTCCAGTTAATGTCAATCTTGTGGAAGCTTTTTAGACTACAGAATTATGTCACTCTATAAGAAACAGAAAAATGCCTCAAAAACCTGATTTATTACTGTCCAACTCATGTATGTAATGTTTATTTAATATTTAGGACTGAGTGAATTTTCATTGAAGATTGTATAAAGGAGTTAAAGAAGGAAGATGTGGTGATTATCCCTTTACTGGAGATTCAGTGTCACCTGGCCTGGGGAATCAACTGGGACTCAGAATAGGGAACTATCCCAGGGGGTGAAGCCCTGGTAGGAAAGAAACACTTTAGGAGCCCTCTTAGCAGAAGGGACATGTAGGAAGCTAGCTGCAGCCATGAGGCTGCTGAACAATACTAACAATTCTAGAACCATGGAATCCTACAGTGCAGAAGGAGGTCATTTGGCCCACCGAGCCTGCATTGACAACACTCACTATCCCTATCCCCATATCTCCACCCATGTATTTAATCTATTAATCCATCTTACACTAAGGGGCAACTTAGCATGGACAGTCAACCTAACTTGCACATCCTTTGGAGTGTGTGAAGAAACCGGAGGAAACCCACGCAGACACGGGAAGAACACACAAAGTCCACACAGTCACCCGAGGCTGGAGTTGAACCTGGGTCCCTGGCACTGTGAGGCAGCAGTGCTAACCACTGTGCCAATCATTATTAATAACTCCCTTTTTGTGTTTCCTAATGGAACCTCTGACAGCACCGCTTTACAAAGAGCCTGGCATTCATTTTGGCATGAAATATTTTTGGGCATCAAGAGGCTGATAATGAAACACACTTTACTTTTAACGTTCATCATGCATGTCTTCAGGAAGTTCAAAAGCACTTTATAACCAATTAAGCACCTTGCTGTCATATAGAAATGCAGCAGTTAATTTGGATGCAGCAAGCTCCCACAAATAGCTACGAAATACCAGTCCGGCAACCTGTTTCAGTGATGCTGGTCAAACGATAAATATTGGATAGGATAGCGAGAGCTGAGAATTCCTTGACTGTTCTTCGAATAGTGCCACAGGATCATTTCTGTCCACCTAAGGCAAAGAAGACCTTGGTTTCACGTCAGATCAGAATGGTGGTATTCCCTCAGCATTGGAACCTCAGCATGAATTCTGCATTCACTCTCTGGAATGGGACATCAGCCCTCAGTTTTCTGATACAAAGGTGCGAGGGCTATCACAGAGTTAGCACTGACACTTTGATTTTTGTGCTTTTGTCGTAACGTCAATGTGTCACTTTAAGTGTACATTTCGCACGCAACTTCTTTGCTGTGCATTATCCGCTGACAAATATTATAAATGTATCTTATTGCTAAAGTAGGTTCTATCAAGCCATTCAAAGAGGCATTAGATGATTATGAAAATAAACATGAAATAAAGTGCAAGGATACAAGGAAAATGGCAAAAAGCCACAATGCTCATTTGGAGAGCCAGTGCAGACACAATGGGCTGAATGGCCTCCATCTGCTCCATGACAATTCAGTGATTCTGTGAAGTAGCTGAACATTGCTTTGTAATCAGGGAAGCAGATTACCTTCAGAACTATTGCAAAGTATGTCATTAAATGTAAGCTGTCATTTCATAACTTAATGGTGTGTTGGTTGTCTTCTTGAGATTTATCATTTTTAAAAATTTATTACTGTCACGGTAGGCTTACATTAACGCTGCAGAATTTAGCATGGGCAATGTACCTAGCCAGCACGTCTTTCAGATTGTGGGAGGAAACCAGAGCACCTGGAGGAAATCCACACAGACACAGGGAGGACGCCCAAACTTCGACAGACAATAACCCAAGCCAGGATTCAAATCTGGGTTCCTGGCATTATGAGGCAGTAATGCTAACCATTCCCACAGTGTTCAAAGTAAAAACAAATTTTATCTGTTTTTTGGGGGGGATTGAATTTATCCCTTTGATTTTCTTGCTAATAGTAAAAATAAACATCAAAATAAAAACTGGTAATTGAAACTGGCTTTAAAGGTCATGAATGACCTTTAAGCGATGCAGGAAGGTTTAAACTGATTCGGAGGGGGGGAGGGATAGTGAGGAAAGGGGGTGAAAGTGAGGGGGGCATAGTTGGGGAATGCAAGGCACGGCATAGTGGGGGTGGGGCGGAGCAGGGTTTGAAATGCGTGTACTTTAATGCGAGGAGTATTCGCAATAAAGTGGATGAACTTGCAGCGTGGATCAGTACCTGGGACTTTGATGTTGTGGCCATTTCTGAGACATGGATAGAGCAGGGTCAGGAATGGATGTTGCAGGTTCCGGGGTACAAATGCTTTAGTCGGAGTAGAGAAGAAGGTAGAAGGGGGGGTGGTGTAGCATTGCTAGTCAAGGACTGTATCACAGTGTCGGAGAGAAAGTTTGATGAGGACTTGTCAGTTGAGGTAGTATGGGCGGAGATTAGAAATAGGAGAGGAGAGGTCACCCTGTTGGGAGTCTTTTATAGACCTCCTAAAAGTTCTAGAGAGGTTGAGGAAAGGATTGCGGAGACAATCCTGGTTAGGAGTGAAAGTAATAGGGTAATTGTTATGGGGGACTTTAACTTTACGAATATTGATCGGAGTTGCTATAGTTCTAGCTCGCTAGAGGGGTCAGTGTTTGTACAAAGCGTGCAGGAAGGTTTTTTGTCTCAGTATGTAGACAGGCCAACTAGAGGTGAGGCTATATTGGATTTGGTGCTGGGAAATGAGCCAGACCAGGTGCTAGACTTGGAAGTTGGTGTGCATTTTGGTGATAGTGACCACAATTCGGTTACGTTCACCTTAGTGATGGGAAGAGATAGGCATGAACCTCGGGTCAGCAATTTTAGCTGGGGTAAGGGCGATTATGAGGCTATCAGGAGTGAATTAGGAAGCATGGATTGGATTAGGGGATTACAGGGACTGGGAACGTCTGAAATGTGGAGTTTTTTCAAGGAGCAGCTACTGCGAGTCCTTGATAGGTATGTCCCTGTCAGGCATGGTGGATTTGGTAGATCTAGGGAACCGTGGTGCACTAAAAGAGTTGAGTCGATGGTTAAAAAGAAAAAGGAGGCTTATGTTCGGATGAGATTGGAGGGCTCAGATAGTGCACTAGAAAGCTTTAGATTGGCTAGGAGGGAGTTGAAGAGTGAGTTGAGAAGGGCTAAAAGAGGACATGAGAAGACTTTGGCTGATAGGATTAAGGAGAATCCTAAGGCGTTCTATAGGTATGTCAAGAACAGAAGGTTGGTCAGGGCAAGATTAGGGCCAGTTACAGACAGCAGGGGGAAGTTGTGTGTGGAACCGGAGGAGATTGGAGAAGTATTGAACCAATATTTCTCTTCGGTGTTCACGCAGGGGGACATGAATATAGCTGAGGAGGACATTGGGTTGCAGGGGTGTAAAATAGACAGTATTACGGTTGATAAAGAGGATGTGCTGGAAATTCTTGAGGGGCTGAAAATAGATAAGTCCCCTGGTCCGGATGGGATCTACCCTAGGATTCTCTGGGAGGCTAGAGAGGTGATTGCAGAGCCTCTGGCTCAGATCTTCAGGTCGTCATTGGTCTCTGGTGTAGTCCCGGAGGATTGGAGGATAGCGAATGTTGTCCCATTGTTTAAGAAGGGGAACAGAGACTTTGCCGGGAATTATAGACCGGTGAGTCTTACTTCTGTTGTGGGCAAGGTTTTAGAAAAAATTATTAGGGATAGGATTTATAGTTATTTGGAGTGTAATGAATTGATTAGAAATAGTCAGCATGGTTTTGTAGCGGGTAGGTCGTGCCTTACTAACCTTATTGAGTTTTTTGAGAAGGTGACCAAAGAGGTGGATGGGGGTAAGGCAGTTGACGTGGTATACATGGATTTTAGTAAGGCGTTCGATAAGGTTCACCATGGTAGGCTTCTGCAGAAAATGCAGATGTATGGGATTGTGGGTAATCTAGGAAGTTGGATCAGGAATTGGCTATCAGATAGGAGACAGAGGGTGGTGGTGGATGGTAAATATTCATCATGGAGTGCAGTTACGAGTGGTGTGCCTCAGGGATCTGTTTTGGGGCCACTGTTGTTTGTAATTTTTATTAATGATCTGGATGAGGGTATAGTTGGGTGGATTAGTAAATTTGCTGATGACACCAAAATTGGAGGTGTGGTAGATTGTGAGGAAGGGTGTCATAGTCTGCAGGGAGACTTAGATAGGTTGCAGAGCTGGGCCGAGAGGTGGCGGATGGAATTTAATGCGGAGAAGTGTGAGGTAATTCACTTTGGTAGGAGCAACAGATGTGTCGAGTATAGGGCTAACGGGAGGACTTTGAATAGTGTGGATGAACAGAGGGATCTAGGTGTGTGTGTACATAGATCCCTGAAAGTTGGGAATCAAGTAGATAAGGTTGTCAAGAAGGCGTACGGTGTCTTGGCGTTTATTGGTAGGGGGATTGAATTTAGGAGTCGCAGTGTAATGTTGCAACTGTACACTACTCTAGTGCGGCCGCACTTGGAGTACTGTGTGCAGTTCTGGTCCCCGCATTACAAGAAGGATGTGGAGGCGTTGGAGAGGGTGCAGAGGAGGTTTACTAGGATGTTGCCTGGTATGGAGGGGAGGTCCTATGAGGAGAGACTGAGGGATCTAGGGTTGTTTTCGTTGGAAAGAAGGCGGCTAAGAGGGGATCTTATTGAAACATATAAGATGATTAGAGGTTTAGATAGGGTGGATAGTGATAGCCTTTTTCCTCGGATGGAGAAAGCTAGCACGAGGGGGCATGGCTTTAAATTAAGGGGGGGTAGCTACAGGACGGATGTCAGGGGTAGGTTCTTTACCCAGCGGGTGGTGAGGGATTGGAATGCCCTGCCTGCTGCAGTTGTAAATGCGTCTAGTTTGGGGGCGTTTAAGAGATCTCTGGATAGGTTTATGGACGAAATGGGATTGGTATAGGCTAGTGGGTCATTGTTTTTGTAACTGGTCGGCGCAACATCGTGGGCCGAAGGGCCTGTTCTGCGCTGTAATGTTCTATGTTCTATGTTCTATGTTCTATGAAGTAGTAGGACATTTGCCTGGTCATGAGACGTGGGAGCAGAAATAGGTCATTCAACCCACCTAGGCTGTTCTACCATTCAATGAGATCATGACAGATCTGAGATGGCTAGAATGATGACATCCAGTATAGTTTGTATGACCTCCTTGTTCTTCCACCAGCAACTCATTGTATCTCTCTAATCTTCCACCGACTAACCCTAATTCTGTCTACTTGTCGCACTATACACTATCTTTGCATTTGGAAACTTTTCCAAATATTCACAATACATGAATCCAAGAAACTTGGAACATAGACCTTAGCTAGTGTATTACTTTGCATTACATGTGCATGGATCTGTATAAATGCACTTTAATTCAAAATCTTCCTCAAAATCTATTATTTCAACTTTTGTAATAGTACAAAACATATCTCAAATTGCGAGTAAGCCTTCACAGGAGTTGAGAGGAATTAACAGTTTCTGTAGGCCAAAGAAATAATGTGAAACTTGCTGAAAGTTTATTTTAAGTTTACTTATTAGTGTCACAAGTATAGGCTTACATTAACACTGCAATGAAGTTACTGTGAAAATTCTCTAGTCGCCACATTCTGGGGTCTGTTCAGGTACACTGAGGGAGAATTCAGCATGGCCAAGGCACCTAACCAGAGCATCTTTCGGACTGTGGTAGGAAACCGGAGCATCTGGAGGAAACCAACACAGACAAGTGGAGAACATGCAGACTCCACACAGACAATGACCCACACCGGAACTGAGGTCTCTGGCGCTGTGAGGCAGCAGTCCTGACCACTGTGCTGCCTCTTATGAATGTAAGAAATAGTGAAGAAACAAATATCAGACTTGAAAGATTAGATTGCAAATTGTAATTATTACTTCATTATGCAATGGATGCCTGTGGCTAAGTATTGTTTTGAAGACAGGATGTGTCAGAAAATGGCCCCATAAGCATTAAGTGGCAGGCTTTTTAAAATAGTTAGTGTTTATTATGTGAGTAGATTCCTTGATGACTGAGCATTGAGAAAATCATTAATTATCAACTTGCAAGGTAAAGATGGAGCTTAATAGGTAACCGTGAGGAAGCTGTACCACTATGTTAACACCTGTTCTGAAATTCTAAAGTATCTCATTTACTTGTAATTAAAAGTGACATTACATCCACCTTTGAAATGGGATAGCGGTTTACAGGATGTATTAATGAGGGTGCAACACCTGTCTGGCAAAATGCTAGAGTGGTAACGCACACACTTGTTGAAAATTTCAATTGATGTAGTGTTGGCAAGCATTCTTCCATTGATCATGGGTTAGATTGCAGGGAGCCAGCTCAACAAGTTACAATTCAAAGATGACTCAAAGCCAACGAAATGAGAGTAAAAAAAACCCCACAACATTCACACCAGATGATTCAAAACATAAACACAAGAATGATGTTCCATGAGTAACTGATTGAAGGGCATATTATTCCACTGATAGTGGAAAAAAATGCCTATTAAAGGTTGAAAAAGAACAATTCTACAAGAATGAAGAAAAATATTTCAAAATTGCAGATGAATAATACATCTGACATGCTTAGGGGCGGCACAGTGATGTGATGGTTATTGCTGCTGCCTCACAGCACCAGAGACTGGGTTTGATTCCCGGCTTGGGTCTCTGTTTATGCGTAGTCTTCATGTTCTCTCCGTGTCCATGCGAGTTTCCTTTGGGTGTTCTGGTTTCCTCCCACAGTCCGGAAAACATGCTGGTTAGGTGCATTGGCCGTGCTACATTCTCCCTCAGCGTATCCAAACAGGTGCCAGAGTATGGTACTCTCTGGGTAACATCATTGCAGTGTTAATGTAAGTCCACTTGTGACTAATAATGAATAAATAAATTGGGGTACTAGCAAGGTAAATGCGTGGAGTTATGGGGATAAGGCCTGGGTGGGATTGTTGTCAGTACAGGTTCGATGGGCTGAATGGCCTTCTTCTACACTATCGGAATTCTATGATTCTATGTGGCAATGAAAGTAGCACTTTTTTATGACATGATGATGAGTGTTATGCCTGTGATTGCAAAGAGACAGTTTCTTCTCCGCCTAGTAAACTGCTAAATATCATAGTGTGATGCCAAATGTCAACCTTCTTCTGGCAGATTTAACTCCTGCACACCTTTCGTGCTGTCTGAACTTGCAACATTTGTCACAGCCAAGCAAGCATATTCCACTCAAATGTGGACTACTTCAACAGACTGCTTTGCCAAAACACCTGGTTTCACCTCATTTAAGGAACAAGGGAGCAGAAGTATGCCATGAGGCCAATTGGGTCTGTTCTACCATTCAGTGAGATCCTAGCTGACCTGTGACCTACCTCCATATACCACCCTTTGGCTCACACAAAAAATATCAATTACAAATTTAAAACTAATCATTCATCCATCATCTATAATTTTAAATATTTAACACTCTTTATGTGTAGGAGTGTTTCCAAAGTTTTCTCCTGAAATCTCGTTTTCATAATTTGTGGACTGTACTCCTGGACCTGGATTTCCCAACTAGCAGAAATAGTTTCTCTTACCGACTGTACCTGGTACGCTACATGTTTTGCAAACTTTGATTAGACCACCACTTCCAGAGAATACTACTGTGATTCGTGATTCTTGTTTCCTCATAATTAGCACTTGTTGTCCAGGTATCGCTTGGGTAAATCTATGCCATACTCCCTCTCTGGTCAATATATCTTTCCTAAGATGTGGCACCAGCGTGGTCTAACCAGGTCTATTATTTTTCTTTATTCTTTCATGAGATGTGAATGTCAACATCCCTAGCTGAGCCAGCATTTATTGCCCATCCCTAATTGCCCTCAAGAGGGCATTTAAGAGTCAACCACATTTCTGTGGATCTGGAATCACATTTAGGACGGCAGATGTCCTCCCTAAAGGACATGAGTGAACCAGATGCGTTTTGATGACAATTGACAATGGTTTTATGGTTGTCATTAGACTTTTCATTCCAGATTCTAATTCAATTCGAATTACACTATTGTACTCGTGGGATTTAATCCTGTGTCCCCAGAGCATTACCTTGGGTCTTTGCACAACTATTTCTCTGACAATGTCACTACCCCACTGCCTCCCCTGGGTTAAGACTACCTGATTCTTCATTCTAGTCCACTAGATCTAAAGGCCTACTATCCAGTAGCCTTTTATTTTTTGGTATTTTTCAAACTTGTTCATGATATTTTAACTCTTTGGACATCCATTCTTTTTATCTCTTCGCCATTTAAAGACCACCCAAACTCTATCCTTTTTAGATCGTAAGTGGACAATCTCACAATTGCCTGTATTGAAATCCATTTGCCACAAACTTAACCATCCAATTCTTCTATTAATATCCCTCCATGATACTATGCTTCCATTTACACCCCACTTACAATGTTGCCTACAGCTTTGTGCCTGATTTCTGTTAAATTACACAGTAACTCCTTATTCAGTCACAATTCTGGGCTACAGATCCTTTCAATGGTAATGCACTGCATACAAGTTAACATTAGGGTCCTTTCCAATGGCATTCAACATTCTTGACTGTGTCTAACATTACCTAAGAAGCAGAGATTAAATTAATTTTTAAAATATCAATACTATTTTAATGTTGCAGGCCACTTATAAGGGCAAGTTTAATTTTTAAAGATCATTTTACCTTTTAAAATTCTAACATTAATTGAAAGATGTTCTGAATACAGTTGGCAGCAAAGAAAGAGTAGATACCAGAACCTGTGCCAGAAGCACTGGCCAAATATTGTATTCACAAAGAGAGAGCACTTCTGTAGATCAAGTATATTACATTTGACAGCAACAGCCATTTTCATTAAGAGCATTGTGCAAAGGTACATGATTTTTATCTTACTTTAAAATTTAATTCAAAATTATTCCAAGCATAGTGGCTCTGCAATTGAAAAAAGGATGTTAGCTTTTCCACATTTTTCAGGACAATAACATAAATTCACTTCAGTGGATAGGGACTGAAAAAGATGACATCAGATGAGACATTACAGTCAGCTAATAAATATCCATGCCATCACCAAAGCCATCCATTTTAACCTTTGTAGCATCACCCAATTCTGCCCTGCTTCAGCTTACCAGCAGCTGAAACACTCATCCATTCCTATAGTATCTTTGAATTCACTATTCGAATCCATTTCTGGCTGGCCTCTCACACCCCACTGTGGTGCTTGTCCCTTTAAGGGCAGCACAGCAGAGTAAGGATTACCTGACCTGGGGAATCTGGATGTGGAATCGCCCCATAGAAAGAGATGCTCCTTGACAAAGAAATTCTGGGAGCTAGCTGCAGCCGTGAGGCTGTACATACAGCTGTATTAATACATACCATTTTTGCATTCACTAATGAAGTCTGTGAAAGTGCAAATTTACACCTACCCTCTGTAACCTTGATGTCATCCAAAACTCTGTTTCCTGTATCCTAACCAGCACCACGTTCTGCTCACCTATCACTCCTCTAAATGCTGACCTACGTTAGCTCCCAGTTAAACACCACCTCGATTTTAAAATTCTTGTCCTTGTCTTTCAAATCCTTCCACGGCCTCTCTTTTCCCCCCATCACTGCAATCCACTCCATCCTACCATCCTCTGAGGCACCTGCACTCCTCCAATTCTGTCCTCATACTCACCCTGATGTTTAGTTGCTCAAGTCTTTCTGGACCCTCAGCTCTGGACTACCCTCCCTAAAACTCAGTTTAGTCCTTTAAGACACTCCTTTAAGCCTATCTCCTTGACCAAGAGTTTGGCCACCTGCTCTAATGTGATGTAGTGTCACATTTTATCTCGTAATAACTCTGTGCCGCACCTTAGGACATTTTACTGTGTTAAATACACGAGTTTTTGATGCTGATGACAAAACTGTGGTTGCCATCATGCCTTTAGTTCATGTCAACAAGAATTCAGAGGGATTGTACACCGTGGTTGGATGGATTTCATATTAGCCGTGATGGAAAAAAGACTCAAGCATGTCTGGACCGAAATGTTCAGGATTTCCAAGGAATTCATTATTTGCACTATTAATCATAAAAGTGACTAATACTGCCTATCGACCTGCATGACCAAGTGGGATAGCAGTCCCTTGAGCTATTTAAATTAATAAATAAGGAGAATCTAAGGATGAAGGTTCATATTTTGGAAAATTTGCACTAAATCGACAATCACATTTTTCACTCTGCATTATTGAAAATTGCCTCAGATTTTCTGGTTCCTTAAGTATTAAACCCATTTCACAGTTAAGTCAGTTAAATCAACCACATTCAGATAAAAATTGGCAACAAACATCATCGCACGTTACACAGTTTAAGTTTATTTATTAGTCACAAATAAGGCTTACATTAACACTGCGGTGAAGTTACCATGAAATTCCCCCAGTCATAGAACCCTACAGTGCAGAAAGAGGCCCTTCGGCCCATCAAGTCTGCACCAAACACAATTCCACTCAGGCTCTACCCCCATATCCCTTACATATTATACTCACTAATCCCTCTAACCTACACACCCCTGGACACTAAGGGGCAATTTCTTGGCATGGCCAATCAACCTAACCCACATATCTTTGGACTGTGGGAGGAAGCCAGAGTACCCAGAGGAAACCCATGCACACACAAGGAGAATGTGCAAACTCCACACAGATAGTGACCTGAGCTGGGAATCAAACCCAGGACCCTGAAGCTGTGAAGCAGCAGTGCTAACCACTGTGCTACTGTGCTGCTCCAGTTGCCACAGTCCGGCCCCTGTTTGGGTCAACACACCTAACCAGCACTTATTTCAGAATGTGGGAGGAAACGGGAGAACTCAGAGGAAACCCATGCAGACACGGGGAGAACGTGCAGACTCCATGCAGACAGTGACACAAGCCAGGAAATGAACCTGGGTTCCTGACGCTTTGAGACATTTACACTTAGTGTTTCGTGGAATATATTACAAATTGACAACTTATCAAACAATATTATGATCATGGACAAATTCAATCTGTTTAATATAACCACTAGAAATAAAGTCAAATTTAAATGTGTGCACCTTGTTCTGGAATCATGTATTACAGAACGCTGTAAAAGTAATTTGTGTCCAGATTGAATTTTAAGCACTGGAGTATGGTCTCAGAGATATTACCAGCTTGGAAAAGTTTGGGCCCTCTGTTTAGAAGAGATGGCGTAATTATAGGTCTGTGCTGAAATGTCTGATGAATAAATACCCAAAAGGAAAGGTCCCGAGGTGGATTAATAGGGAAATTAAAAGGAAAACAATGAAGGAAAGCAGATTATAAAATTTACAGGGAGCAGGGAGAATAATCTGGGGACTCAAACCTTTTTCCAGTATCATAACAGTTATAAAAGCAGGCATTATTCTTCAAGGTTCAAGTGACACTGAAATTGAAAATACATCTCAAGGGCAGCAAAGGCAATGGGAACACTGTCACCTGCAAGTTCCCTTCCAAGTCAGACACCAACCTGATTTGGAAATATATTATCATTCCTTCGCTGTGACTGAATCAAAATCCTGGAACTCCTTCTCCAAAAACACAACACATACAAACATATGAACATACGGATTAAAAGCAGGCCATTCAGCCCCTCGAGCCTGCTCTGCCATTCAATAAAATCATCTGATTGTAGCCACAACTCGACATTCCACCTACTCCCAGTAACCTTTGACTTCCTTGGTGGGTCAAGAATCAATCTGCCTCTGCCTTAAAAATATTCACTGACTCTGTCTTCGTCACTCTCTGGCAAGAGAAACCTAAAGATTCATGACCCTCTGGGAGGAGAAAACTGTCTTCACATTCTCATCTTAAATGGAAAGCCCTTATATTTAAGTACGCTGAAAGGATGTTTTCCCTTGTGGGAGAGACTGGAGCATCTTCTCGCAAAGAGAAAACATCCTTTCAGCAACCACCCTGTTAAGTTCCGTCAGGATCTTTTACATTTCAATGAGATCACTTCTTGACCTTCTAAACTTCGATAGTTACAAGTCCAGCCGTCCAACTATTCTTCATAAGAAAACTCCCTATTCCAGGTATCAATCAAGAGAACCTTCTCTGGACTGTTTCTGAGACATTTACATTATTTCTTAAATAAGGAGACAAAAGCTGCACACAGCGTTCCAGATGTGGTCTCTCCAACACCCAGCCCAATGGTAGCAAAATATTCCTACTTCCATATTCCATTCCCCTTGCAATAAACACCAGCATTACATTTACTTACCTTTAGACTTGTGCACTAACATGCAGTAATCGCCAAGCCTGGCAATAGTTTCTTTTCTCTGAACCTGCCTCTGAATGTTGTCAGGAAGCAGTCTTCAATGATGTGAGTCATTGATTGGGGTGCACCATAGCTGCAATGTCAGTTTCCAGGTTTATGTACCAGGCCACTCAACTTGTCCCACACCATAAAGTTTTGCAAGCTACTGAAATAAAATGCTGTTGTTCGATTCTTCCTGTCAACGTGGACAAGTTCCACATCAAACTCCATCTTAAAATTTCTGTCCACTCACTTAACCCATCTATGTCCCTTTGCAGACTCTTGGGCTTGACTTTTATGCCCTGAGGTCAGGTACACTTGATCCAAACGCATGTTGGGGAGGCATCCTGATGAATTGTGCATGTGTGCCATAACATCAGGCGCATGCAGGACTCATAGCAGTGCCTCCCACAATTAAAGGGCCAATTTAGATGATTGAAAAGCCTATTGACTATGAGGTTAACATTGTTCCTGAGATTTTTCACTCATCCCATAGCAAAACAGGCAGGCGGGCAGCATGTTTTTTAGCAAACTGTCAAACAAGGGGTGGGCTGAAAGGACCCAATGTAGAAGCACTTTCAGTTAATTTGCGAGTTTGTTGCAGTCTGAGTTCAGAGTTCTGCCAGAATTCCTTCTGATTTCTCCAGCTCTGTAAACCTGCCTGGCTGTATCTGAGGGTTTTATCTTCTCTGGAGGCTTTGTCTGAGGACTGCAGCTCAGCTCAGTTACAAGTCATAGGTTCTTGTGTGTCTCACTCACTGGGGATAGTTACTCAGCTGGTGGGACATCCTCTGAGGAAGGAGGGGCAGAAAGGAGAGGAGGCCAGGTGAGTGTGGGCAGCATCTCAGGGAGACATCTTTGGGAACTGAGACACAGGCTCAGTTGGTGCAGGGTCAGCAGGGAAGTCAAGATGGGAAGGTCTGCCGATGGTGCCATTACCCAGCAGCTGGAGTCTACAGGCAGCACTCCAGTGACTTCCAAATGCCCGATCTCCAGTGCTGTAGGAGGCTCCAAATCTCTAAGGACTCAGTGACAGCAATGTGCCAGATATTCAATTGCCCCTGAACTCATTAGTGTACACACCATGCCAGTGGCATTGAAAGTCACAGTGGCTCTGAACCTCAGCTCCAGGGGTCAGTGGGGGATCTGTGTGATGTGGAAAGGGCCATTGGGTTGCTGAAGATACTCTTCAGATGTCTGGGCCAATCATAAGGAGCATTGCAGTATCCTCCAGAGTGTGGTTGCGGCATTCTGCACAATCTGGCTCTGGCAAGGGGGGGAATCCCACCAGAGACTGAAGCTAAACAGATCATGGAGAATGACTCCAGTGATGGGTCAGAGGAAGAGTCTGGGGAGGAATAGGATGAGGATTTTCCATTAGAGGGAGTGACATGATTGACGTATGTGTATTAATATTGATTGGTAGCTGCACTAAGCACTATGTATTAGTATACTCATATATTCACTGGAACTGGTGTCACTGGCACAGCAAACTGCCAGAGTGAAGAAGCAGCTATTTAGTAAACACCACTCTGTAAAAGATGCTTTGTTACTTTTAACCCTCTGTGCTTCTTAGCGTCAATTCTCCAATACACAACAATTAGATCCTGACCAAGTGGGTGTGGGAAAGATGTTCTCTCTTTTGGGTGCGCCCAGAACTAGGAAGCACTCTTTTGAAATTAGCGGTCAACCTTTTAGGATAGAGAATTTTTTTCTCTCAAGGGATTGTGCGCCTTTGGAGCTCTCTGCCTCAGAAGATAGTGGAGGTGGAGTTATTAAATATTTTTAAGGTGGAGGTGGATAGATTCCTGTTAGGGCAGGGAATCAAAGATTACTCAGGGGTAGATATAGAATCGAAATATAAGTTGCTATGTTCTTATTGAATGGTGGAACAGGCTTGAGGGACCAAATTGCCTATTTCAGCTCTTATTTCATATGATCCTAAATTCTTGGACATGGAGGCAAATGAGATGAATCTTCAGGGATACCAAGGATGCCTGAACTTTATGATCCTTCAGTCTGACCTCCAAGGCACTGGTGCTTCCTCTTGCCAATGGCACCATCTCATTTACAAACACTTCTAGTATGCTAAACCAACCCAAACTCCAACTGTAGATTATTCAATACTGTTGCAAGTGTTGTTTCTGGCACCCACTGCAACCATCAAGCCAACACAGTCCATTAAAGAAGAATCATTTTTTATGCAATTTTCAATACACCAAAATAAAAGGTCGTGAATGTAGCCCAATTTATCACGCAAACCAATTTCCCATCCATTGACTCTGTCTACACTCCCTGCTGCCTCAGCAAAGCAGCCAACATAATTAAGGACTCCATATATCCCAGGACATTCTCTCTTCCACCTTCTTCCATCGGGAAAAAGACACAAAAGGCTGAGGTCACATACCAACTGACACAAGAACAGCTTCTTCCCTGCTGCCATCAGACTTTTGAGTGGACCTTCCTCACATTAAGTTGATCTTTTTCTACACCCTAGCTACACTCTGTAACACTACATTCTGCACTCTCTCGTTTCCTTCTCTATACATGGAATGCTTTGTCTGTATAGCGCACAAGAAACAATACTTTTCATTGCATCCTAATACACAGGACAATAATAAATCAAATTTCAAAAATACATTTTCTCCAAACTGTACAGAAATTTCAAAATATTGAACACAAATTAAAGCTATACTGAACAACACATACCGTTTGCAAGGTGCCTTAAGAATATGTTTGCGGCTGCTGCATTTGGTGGCGCCTCTCACTGGCAGCAGCATTGGATGCAGCCCAGTGACTCTGCTATCCTGATGGCCCTGATGACCTTGGCGGTTGAAGATCTAATGCCAATTGATTTGTTAATGTCTGCGCTGGTGCTTTCTCTCACATTTTTAGTCTTTTAGCTGCACCACATGGTATGCAATGGTTCAAGAAGGCAGCTGGTGCATCTGCAAGATCAATAGAACATATCAATAATTCAGTCATTGCATAGTCAATGTGCTGGGTGGGCTGATAAGGCAATGGAGACCTGCAGCTTGGTGCCATCTACATTGAAGATTCCATGGGCACTCTTGCTGCGACATTTCCATTTCAGATGAGAGGACTCCACACTCTTCCCACTGCACTTGTTTCAGTGCACTGCACATTCTGACTTTCATCTGGGACCCCTGTTTCACCACGGTTGCTGGAGTGAGTTCCACGGTGGCATTTCAGCTCCAGCGCATCCATCTCATAGCTGGTTAGGACATTCGGAATGGGCTCCTCCAGTTTTCTGCACTTAGTCACATTGTGGCTTCTCTTCTCCTGAAAGGGAAGAATAGAATTCATCATTGGTGTTACCCTTCTTCACACGGGTCCATGCCACCTCTGTACTCATCCTTGCCGACTGCAGAAGATCATTGAACCTTTTGAGGCACCAAAGCCACATGTGGTACACCACGTTGTGCCCACTGACTCTGCTGGCAACATCTGTCCTGGCTTTCTTTGTGACACGGGGTGACCCCCCGCCCTGCCATCACTGAGCTTCAGAATGTCTTGCTGGTCACCGATCTCCTCCATCAGAGCTAAGGCATTCATCAGAAAAGATGCCCACTGAACCCACTTTATGTCCACCAGATGCTGAGGCCATTATCACAAACAGAGCTTTCTCCATCCATTGCAGAAGCTGCACTCTGCCTCTCCTGCAATCCAAACCAACCTAAGGGTGCTGCCTGCAGAGCTTTTAAATCCCCCACCAAATCACCAATCGCCCCAGCACCCAACTCGTTTCCGCGCACCCCAACTGCATTGTCAGGCCAAACTGGAAGCTGCGTTTCACACTGAGCTGTCCCTAATTGGCAACCCAGTGTGAAATCACGTGGAGAACAGATTCCATCAAATGTGACACATATGCCAAGCATCCAATTCAGGCCCTAATGTCAACTTACTTTCCTACCTATATTTGTGTCATCAGCAAATTTAACAACTGTACATTCACTCCCTTCGAGTAAACAGTTGAGAACCCAGCACTGATTCCTGTGGCACAGTCAGAGATCCTGGGTACCAGCAATCTCAGGCACTCTTAGACAACTTGACTCCAAACAGTGCTAGACATCATGCATAATCCAATGCTAGGCCTTTAATGACTTGTGCACAAGGAGAAACCATCTTACAGTTGTCCTGCAAGTGTTTCTGAAGTTACAAACAAACAACTTGGCAATTGCAGCAATTCAGAAATGAACAATTTTTCCAATCCTTCATTTGCATACATACTCAACATTTAATCCTGGCTTTTCGTTCTTTCTCATTCTGACTGCTGCTAATCCTTCACTTGCACAGCAAATCTCCATGTCTTGTCTTTTGTATTTGTTGTGGAAAAATCTGGTCTTGTTCACCCTCTGGTGAAGGCCAAAAGACAGAATGTTATTGGGCCTACGGAGGTGAAGGTTAGCCTGTTCATGCTGAGTCATAGACACTGGCCCCTTTTGAAGATCTGTAAGCTGATAAACATTTTCCATGATTGTGCAGAGAAGGCATGAAACTTCAGTTTGAATGCTTTAACTTCTGCACAACTTAACTGCCAAACTACGAGACTTCAATATGAACATTTTCATTTCCACAGCACAGCGCTCACCACATCCTGACAACCCAAGAAAGACACATTTATCCCTACCTTCTGCTCCCTGGTGGCTAACCAATCCTCTATCCATGCCAACATGTTACCCTTACATTATGAGATCTGATTTTGTGTAGCAAGCTTTGCTGTGACACCTTGTCAAATGCCTTCTGGAAGTCCAAGTACGCCACATCTATAGGTTACCCTTTATTCACTTTGCTTCTAACTTCCTCAAAGAACTCCAACAAGTTAATCAGATATATTATTTCCCTTTCACAAACCATGTTGACACCCAACCCTCAATGTAAAGGAGATTGCATTGTGTCAGCAAATACAGTGTGCTAAACTGAAAAAGATAACAGTAAATTGTTTCACCTGAATGGATGGCTGGGGCCTCCCATGGGTGAAAAGGTGGCAGTGAAAAGGCTGATGCTGTCCCTCTTGTTCTTGTGTGAAATGATGTTGTAGGAAAAGGAGGGGAGGGAGTGTAAATGAACAGTGCACTGAAGTATCGCCGAATAAGTGGTCCCTTCAAGATGCTGAAAGAGACAGGCAGTGAAAATATGTTTGGTACTGGTATCATGCTGGGTGTGGGGGAAATGGCTGATGATGATCTGTTGAGTTGGTGCGATGTGTTGTGTATTCGTCTATTAGGATATATCCTAAGAACTGACTCCACAGATAGATGTCGGGGAACATAGGTACTTATTTGTAGGTCTCACTCGCTCCACACTCTAACTCCTACTGCTGTCCCAGGGCAGACCCCGGCAGATCTTCAGCGCCTCCCCCCGCCCCAGAGTCACATGACCTGTTCTTTTAAAGGGGCTACGCCCCCACATACATAAGCAAGTGGGTCTGTTTTGGTGGTATCAATTGATGGGTGAATGTTGACCAGGACATAGTGAAAACTCCCTGCTCTTCCTCAAGTTGTGACATGGGCCCTTTTGCATCCACTTAAACAAGTAGATGGGGTCGGGGGGAGGGGGGTTGGAGTTTAATATTTCAATGCAGAATAGGATATTTCCAACGATGTAACAATCTGTCAGAAAACCTAACACCGGCCTGAAAGATAGCTCACTCACCTCTGATATAATAGATGCAAGCATATTTGGGAGGCTAAAATTGGCACAGGGATGCACTGGCAGCATTTAGATACTAGCAAAATGAACATTACCTTTTCTAGTCCTTGTCTTTGTTATGGGTGATTGGAACATTTGCAGCAGTGAATCCTTATCTTGCTTTAGTACAACTGGTTTTTTTGGGAGTTTTCCTTTAAGTGGAACACACTGTTGGTATCAGATTAAAATATAATGATGGAACTAATGGAAGAACCTGTGCCTTTTCCTTACTGCCTGAAGCACTATTCATCTGACAATTAATAAGTTGAACCTTATAACAGAAACATGAAATATTGCATCTAATGTCGGCTGACTGTTGATGAAAGTATGACATTTTTATTATTTAAAAGACTCCACTTGCATCTCATTCTTTTTCCCAGCCGGAGAGTGACAAATTTTAATATTTTATAGAACTTTTACCCATCGTCTGGAGCTTTTACTTTTGGAAGAATAAAAGAAGCATTCTTTTCATACATTCGAAGTTTATGTCGCTCAACAAAGCAAGCACTCAACAATTGCAAAATATACATCAGAAGTGCTTTTGGGCAAGGCTATACAATCCGGCTGCTGTTAAACAAAGCAAAGATATTTTGCCATCTTTTTGTTATAGCAAGATAACCAGATCTTTGCTCACTGGCAAAAAAAATTATGATTACATTTCAATTATTAGAGCCAAGCTAAAAATTGCAGTAAGAAGTTTCACAAAACCAGACTGAAGTCCAACAGGTTTAGTTGGAATCACAAGCTTTTGGAGCACTGCTCCTTCTTCAGGTGAGGAACCACAACCAGGAACACTACAGACAGTTACCCACACATCCGACCAAAGAACACACCCGCCAACTCAACAGACTGAAGAACCAGCTGGGAGGGTGTCCAACACAAGGAGTGAAGCAGCTCCACCATCAGAATGGGTACAACTGATATAAGTTAGAGAGAGAGAGAGAGGGGGTGCCTCAAGATGGAGGTGTCCTCCAAATACATTTAATTATTTTCTGAAACAAAAGGTTGCCACCTCTACATGGGAGGGGTTTACAATGACGCTGGAGTTCCGATTTTCCTGGTGTGCTGATGGGAATCCATTTCAATGCATTGATTGGGCTTTGTCTTCTGTGGCAGGATTGGGGAGGGGGTGCTGTAAAGAGGTGGGGAAGGTGTGCTGGCTACCAGTCAGCTTCAAAACATTGGGTGGCACAATGGCATGGAGGTTAGCACTGCTGCCTCACAGTGCCAGGGACCCGGATTCAATTCCGGCCTTCGGTCACTGCCTGTGTGGAGTTTGCATGTTCTCCCCGAGTCTGCGTAGGTTTCCTCTGAGTGCTCTGGTTTCCTCCCACAGGCTGGTTATGTTGATTAGCTAGGCTAAATTGTCAGTGGGGACTAGCAGGGTTAATATACGGGGTTATGGGGAAAGGGCCTGGATGGGATTGTTGTTGGTTCAGACTCAATGGGCTGAATGGCCTCCTTCTGCACTGTAGGGATTCTCTGATTGACCTTAATGGATCTTTTAATTGCCTTACTAGATTACCTGCCACTTGTGAGTGCCACCCCAGTGAACCAACCTCTAAGAAATGGGCAAGGACATGCTGGGTACTGACATATAACTCCTCAGCACCAGCTTTTCAGCGTTCCGGCCTACACTCTTGGCTCTGCGTGAATCAAAAAGTTCTGCTTACTGATATCTTTTCCTGTTCTTTATCACTTTCTGCACTGGCTTTTTTCATGTTGTGTGTATATTCCAATCTTTCTGCATGATTTCATTTTAGTTCCTTGACAGATATGGTCAACATTAATTGTTGACCTTTGTTAAATATTAAAGTATGCAGTAAGAAGAAAACTTACTTGTAAACAATCAGATATTGACGGCCTGTTCAGCAGCTGGTGCCACAGGTAGGGGAGAAACTCCAGAAAGGAGACAGTGTGTTTGGAAGCTTTGCCCATGTGAAGGTTTGAGTCTAAGAGCTGGCATAGGGGAGAATGTGAGAAGAGAAGGCTGAAGTATGAAGGGAAGCTGATAGACTGGGACCACATGAGGCTCTGACACAAAGATGAAAGGGCTGAAATTTGGATTTACAAGGACAGATATTGGAATGTAACTTGCAGTGGAGGGGCAACTGAGTCAGATTGTCACTCTGCTTATAATTCCTCCCTTGGAAATCCCTATCTCACCTGAAATTCTGACTCAGGCAGGCTGTTATCTGTGTTGCAGAGAGGGGTCCTCAGGCTTTCTGGATGCAGCTACAATGGGAGAAACAGAGGGGGAGAAAGGGAGTGAAGGAAACAGAGGGGGAGAAACAGAGGGGGAGAAAGAGAGGGGGAGAAAGAGAGGGAGAGAAAGAGAGGGAGAGAAAGAGAGGGGGAGAAACAGGGGGCGAGAAACAGGGGGTGAGAAACAGGGGGCGAGAAATAGGCAGCGAGAAACACGGGGCGAGAAACGGGGGCGAAAAACAGAGGGGGAGAAACAGAGAGGGAGAAACAGAGTGCGAGAAAGAGAGGGAGAGAAACAAAGGGCGAGAAACTGAGGGCAAGAAACAGAGGGGGAGAAATAGAAGGGGAGAAGCAGAGGGGAGAAACAGGGGGCGAGAAATAGGGAGCGAGAAACAGAGGCCGATTCAGAGGGATGGAGAAGTCGCCGTCCTCCCCCCCTCACTTTACAACACTAGCTGCCATAAATCAGATACGTTTAAACCACTTTGAGCAGCCAGCGAGAAGTTTAATGCGTAAGGAAAGTGGGCAGTATTTGGGGTGGGAGTTGTAGAGTGACTCAGGAGGTGTTAAGGAGCTTAATTCAATTAATTCCTAATTTTATCTTGATAATCACAAACTATTGGATTCCTGTAAAAATTCATTTGGCTTACTAATATTTTCTTGGAACAAATCTGCCATCCTTACCTTTGATTTCATTTATTATTGTTACATGTATTAGCATACAGTGAAAGTATTGTTTCTTGTCTGCTATACAAACAAAGCATACCACACATACTGTACATAGGGTAGAAGGAAAGGAGGGAGTGCAGAATGTAGTGTTACAGTCATAGCTAGAGTGTAGGGAAAGATCGACTTAATATAAGGTAGGTCCATTCAACAGTCTGCTGTCAGGAGGGAAGAAGCCATTCCTGAGTCAGTTGATACGTGACTTTTGTATCTTTTTCCCGATGGAAGAAAGTGGATGAGAGTATGTCTGAGGTGCATGGGATCCTTAATTATACTGACCGCTTTTCCAAGGCAGATGGAAATGTAGCCACAGGCTGATTTGAGTGATGGACTGAACTGCGTTCCCAACCTTTTGTAGTTTCTTGCAAACTTGGACAGAGCATAGCGAGCTGTTATACAACCAGTAAGGATGATTTCTATGGTGCATCTGTAAAGTTAGTGGGAGCTGTAGAAGACGTGCCAAATTTCCTTAGCTGCCTATGAGACTGGAGGCATTGGCAGGCTTTTTTAACTATCGTGTTGCCATGGAGGGAGCAGGGCGGTATGCTGGTGGTCTGGACCTGGCTGTTGTGCCTGCCGCAGTTTTAATTCTTATACGGTGGACAAATAACTGTGAGTCGACATCTTGTTAGTACAACCAATATTTATTTAAGACACAAAATCAATTATCACTGACCGAACCAACAATAAGTTATCTTTCCAGGAAATACTAGAGTTCAAGTCAAATACATGACCTTGACCTAACTTTGAGTGACTGGCAGTACCCAAGGTGATATTGGTCTTTATCTGTGCATTGGTCTCGGTCGTCCTCTGCGTAGTCTGGTCCTTTGGTCTGGTCTGGCACTTTGGCTCCGGTCTTCCTTCCTTCTCGGTGTGGTAGCTCTCCTCATGCTGGTTGTCACTGGCGATGGTCACCGTGGTTGTAGTTCATTCATGAGATCAGACAGACAGAGAGAGATTCTTGGTTGCACAGCACCCTTTATACCCTGTTGGGTTTTGTGCCTCTTTTGGCCATTGCCAATCAATCAATCAGGATTTGATCACCCTGATTGATTAAGTCTAATCAGGTGCTGCCACACAAATCTCTAGGTGTGTGCCTAATGGCCATATCTGTAGGTGCTGGGGGCATGTAGAATACACACTCCCCTCCCACATAAGGACTTACGGTGCCCCTATGTCTGGTAAACAACCCAGTTTGACCAGAAAGTCTCTTTTGTCCTGGAGTGACCCATATCCTGTATATTCACTTGTCTGGGTTGCAGCCTGTTTATCTCTGTTTTTTAGGCTGCAGCCTGTCATTTTAGTTCTTGTCCAATTGTCCCAGAGTGCTTTACAAATTGTCATTTTAGATGGCCCATTTGGCCACAGTCCCTCCTTTGATCCTGATCGCGAGGGGTGATGGATCACAAACTCAGGACCCCAGTCACTCAATAGTCAAGTAAGGTCCAGGCATTAACACGCACAGTAATAATACATTCCTACAGCATATTCTAGTAGCTACAGACAACAGCCCAAATACAAACAACCACATATTCTAAACCCCATTATTACAATAAGTTAATTACTCACAAATACAGACAATCAGATATTCCAAACACCATTATTACAATAAGAACATAAGAAATAGGAGCAGGAGTAGGCCATCTAGCCTTCAAGCCTGCCCCGCCATTCAATAAGATCATGGCTGATCTGAAGTGGATCAGTTCCACTTTCCCACTTTCTCCCCATAATAATTCCCCTGTCTAATTATAATAAACTAGTTATAAACCAACATACAAGTAAACATTAGAACAAAGTATTCATAGATCTGAGGCACATTTTGGTAGTAGGATTTCCAATGGCTCATCAGTACAAATTGCAAAATGGCAGGCTTCCTGTAAACATTGCTCTTTTGAATTAGAGGGGATCATGGTTCAAGGGCAGACCCTACATTCTACCTCCAGGTGATCCTCTTTTTCTATCGCCTGAATTGACCTGTGAGGGTGATTAGGTATACCAGGGTGAACAAGATCAGGAATGCTGCCAGGTGTGACATTATGCAAACAAATGAATGGATTTGGATGTTTGAACCCCAGTTCCAAATATCATCCCACCAAGAGGTAACTTTAATTTCTTTAATCTTTCTTTTCACTTCTTGGATCTTCACTTCAATCTACTTTGGTGAAGATTCTGTTTTAAATTTTGCTCCAATTAGGTTCAATTTCTCTGGCAGGGGTTTTAGGTTAGTGTCATATTTCTCAAGGTAGTCCCCTAGAGTCTGTCAGACCTCATCAGTGGTGTTCAAATCTACCTTCTCCCTCTTATGGGTGTCTATTAGTTGAATGGGGCCCACTCTGACTGGTATGTCTGGTTTGATACAGATGTAGTGTAAGTAATGTTACAATGTGTCGTGACATACTGATATTGTTTGAGAGAGGTGGTGAGACAGTATCTCCCTGCTTTCTTGTAAGCTATCTGTGTTATGTCTGTGTCCAGGCTACAAGTTTCTACTGAGCAATTTAGGCTAGTGTTTGTTCTGAAGCCACACAGTGCATGCTCATTTAAGTAAACTGGGTACAGGCATGTGATTATTTCATCAATTTGTTGACATCTGTCCAGGGTAGTGCCTATGAGCCTCCCTTCTTTCTCCACTGCGTTCAGTAAAGTGCCATTGTGCCCTATCCAGATATCCTCATGGATAGTCCCTATATTTTCCACTTCAAAGGCTCTCAGTCCAACCCAGTTGTCAGAAATTATGGGGATCCCTAAGATCATTCCCAGGGCTTTCCCTGGAGTCCCTTTGCAGTAGTCATTGAACCAGGCTTTGGTCACATCTGGCAGCCAGATAACTCAAGGTGTTTCTTACCTGTAAATAGATATTCCATCTGTTCATCATTAATCCAAGATGGAACCTGTCCTGTGTGTACCTGCTCTAAGTTTTCCCTTAGCTGTTCTATCATCCACTGCCCGTATGGACTACATAAATCCCGGTTCTGTAGTTGGTGATCATCCTCTAATTTTTCCCTGATAATTTGATTGATTGTCTTGGCGTGTCCTTCTAACACAGCTACCATGTGGCTGCTGGCTGTGTTCCCAGTCAGTTCCCCTTCAGCATCTTGTTATTGTCCCCATTGATAGAACTTAGTGTCTATTTAATCTGTTGGGTTAGAACTCTAAGTTTATTGTCCAGGTCAGCTAAATCAAGGGCATTGATGTTTGCTACCTTTGCCTTGTGTGCTGTGACCATGTCTTGACTAACTCCCTCCTAGATCGTTCCTGTCTTTCATCCATTCCTACCTTCCGTCCTAACAGTCTGCGAGTTAAGTGGAGGTATAATCTCTTAAATTGGGGACTGCACCATTCTGGTAGTCGGGTCCCAGCTATATCCACACACCAAAGGTACCAATTTGTGGTGGATGTTGTCATACAAGGTATTCCCTGTGTGTTTTAGTATCAATCCATTCTGTGGACCGGGGGTGGCTTCAGGATAAATCGAGGGGGATGGGTCCGGGGTTGACTTCGGTCCAGTTCTTACTTCATACAGTGCAAAGTTCCCCTCTATGAGTGTCCCGGGACACCCGCTGCCCGAGCTCTAATCCTTTTTCTGGGATGTTGGCCAGTCATCCAATTTCAGGGCACCCATTATTTGAAAATCCCCACCAATCCCTTTCTATGGTAACACTCAGATAACATTCAGTTGAACTGCCATTTGTTTTTTTCTATACCAGTCACTGGTTGTTACATCCAAACACTATACACTTCTCGGAGTGCACCCATAACACACCATACTCACATGTCAGGTGGGGCAAACCATAAATAACCTGGATACCACAAGTTCATCTTGCTTGGAATGTCCTGTGTGCTTACCCTGATAGTGAGTCCGATGAGACAGATCGTAGGTTGCATCTCCGTTGTCGTCTGTCACTGTCCTGAGCAGATCAATGTAATTTCTGCTGTTATCGCATCTAATACAGTGAAACCCCAATTTTACGCACCCCGATGTAGCACAAATTCGGATATAACAATGAATTTTTTTGCTCTTTCTTATAACAGGGCCACACTGCATCTATTCTGCAGTAAATGAATACAAGAATAGTGAGTTAGAGCTTTTGCTTAGGGTACAATCAGTGTTTCTGGCACAAATCACAACTGCTGTGAAAGATGCTTTTGTTCCCCTCCATTTCTGCTTAATCAGTTTGAACGCTGATTTTCTTGAACCCCGATTTAGCGTAACCCTGCTTTTCTCGCGATAACATTTTATGGATCCCAACCATCGCGTTACAATGGGCCCGCACTGTATTTGATGTATATACATATATTTAAAGTGTCCATGCCCACCCCCCTCTTTTTTTTGAACACTCATTTGATAGTGATATGATCAGGAGGACCCAGGTATATCAAGTGTCGCTTGTATGTTGTAATTTTTTTGTTCTAGTTGTGGAGTACTATGGAGCATTTTTTTGTTCGGATCGATGAATAGACGAGTTGTGGGGTTGTCAGAAAGTGCTTATTTAACGGGCCAGCAAAATCAAGGCAGCAGTCACCATTAATTATAGGGAATCGAACAGCCCTGGAGTTGGTCTGTGATAACCTGAAGAGGTGTCTGTTCTATAAGTGTGTCGGAGTTTGAAGGAGGGCCACCTGTAAAATTTAGCACAAGTGCCTCTAAGAGTTGAAAATGTGTCCTTTTAACATTAGGAGTAAAGAGATGGCCCTTCTGTCATTATAGCACTGGAAATAAAATTCTCAGTGTCATTTGGAACGCAGAGCAGCTGCATATTGTACCAGGCTTTTGCACTTTAAGAGTTTTGTTTGTTTCATTTCCTGTTGAAAATGTAGCTCAGTTGCCTTGAAGACTTTAAAATTTAGCACAGCTGCCTCAAAGATGTTAAAATTTAGCATAGCACAGCTAAAATGTAGCATAGCTGTCTTAAAGATTTTAAAATGTAGCATAGCTGCCCAAAGATGTGTATAATTGGCTTAATGCTATCTTAACTGGAAAAAAATGGCAAAAGAGCTGGCGTTGGATTATATAAATAACCTGGATGATCGTACGAGCAGTATACAACTGCTTGTAGGGGGTGCTTCCATCTGAGATTCTTGTACCTTGCATTGGTCTGCATTGTAGGCTGAATTTCATCATTTGGAGCAATTAGACTCCTTCATTCAGCATTTTCATTAATCAGCTGCCCAACAGAGACTCGCCTTCTGGATCATTGTCTCATGGGGCTCCATCATTATCTCCTCACCTGGTTTCCATACCCGTGTCTGTCGTTGGACTGCACTGTGGGGTCTGTGTTTGAATCAGGGTTCAGGGGTCCTTCATCCTTGTGTTCCAGTCTAATTAAACTACGTGCCTGGTCCCTCATCCATCTGAGGGATGCAGCATCAGGTGTCCCCATCAAAATAACCCAGTGTCGTTTAGTCAGGGCCTCACTGTTGGGTCTGGGGCTGTTAAGGCTTATGTTTATGGGGTAATCCATAATACCGCGAGTGCCGATATTTGGCGAGTTGTGCCAGTTCTCTAGAGTGCACAAGACTCCTGTTATGTTTGGGTCGATCAGTACCCCTAGGGGGCACTTCAGGTGTGGATGAAGCTCTGGGCTGTAGTGTGGTAGGGGTAAAGGTCTGGTCTGATCCTGAATGTGGATGAGAAGGTGTCCGAGGAAATACACTTCCAGTTGCCTCGTGTCATCCTCCCCTATCTCTAACGAGAGATGGTGGAAGTGATCATTCTGAGTCCCATAAACTTTCCGTTGATTGATGTGGAACCAACCAGTTTTGCTGTTGGTGATTAGGACTTTATACATTGGCTTATTTTGTTGGTGATGGTGTACAGACCTGCATATCTCGGGGACAAGAAAGAACTGGGATTGTAGAGGGAAATCATTATCTGCTGGCCGACTGTACATTCTACCGGGTGTACCCTTTTATCGAAATATGCCTTGCTCGGTTTCTTTTTAATTCCTAATCGGACAGCCGCAGCTAACTGGGCTGTTTTAATGTTTTCGGTTACCTGCTGGACGGCTTTCTCATGGGTGAGTGCTCTGATAACAGCCTCAGTTAAGTCAAACCCCAATAAATATTCAGCTCCCCTCATAGGTCGGCCAGTCATTAATGTGTGGGGGGTGAATCCCTTCGAACTGGAAACAGCGTTACGTACCATCATGAGGACAAAGGGAAGTACTGTATCCCATGTCGTGTTGTTTTGCTGCACTGTCTTTCTAACGATCCCTGTTAGCATTCGGTTCATGCGCTCTACGATTCCACTGTAGGTGATATGGAACTTCTGCTTGATGCCAGACATAGCCATAACGTTCTATATCACCCGCCTGGTGAAATGTGAACCTTGGTCGGACTCTATGCTGTGGGGAAGACTCCACTGTGTGTACACCTGCTGGGATAATATCTTTGCAGTGGTGTTAGCTGTGTTGGATCTAGTGGGGAATGCCTTGATCCATTTGGTGAAAGTGTCTATTATTCCCAGGACATATTTAAATCCATTCCTACATAGTGGTAGTGGGCTGATATAATCAATTTGGAGATTTGTCCAGAAGCCTTCTACCAGACGTGTATGTCTTAGCTCCACTTTCCTGGCATACCTATCAGGGTTGTTGTGGACACAAATTGAACAATTATCGATATAATGGATAACAGCATAGTGCAGTTCGGGCCCCCAACATCACTGGATTGTTGTCTCTATGCCCTGATGGCCATGTCTGTCACGGTACTGGTAGATGAGCTGGTAGATCCTGGTTGGGACTACGTATGTTCCTGCCTTTAATATCAAACCATTTGTATTTTGTCTTTCCATTTCTTATATGGGGCTGGGTAGATTCCATGTAAAATATGTTTTAGGGAACTGTCAGTGCACTGCGGCTGGACCAGGTTGGCTGTATTAGTTTGGCAAATAGACACAGCGTTAACTGGCTCTCCTAAGGTGACTGCCAAAACTGTCCCGTACGAGCACGGGCTTTGGCTAGTGCATCAGTTTTACAGTTACTAGGTGGGGAGGTCCTACGGTGGCTTCTAACCTTAATAATCCCATATCTCTGCCCTGCGGTGGCATGCAGAACGTATTTTAATTAGGGGCTGAAGGTCAGGGCTTTCTGCCTGCAGATATGAAGCCTCTGTCTTCCCATAACGGGGGGTAGGAACTCAGTCAGGCTGTTGCATACATATGTTGACAGGGGTTGGAAATAGGTCTGGGTGGCTCACTGTGTATGCCACTGCTGCTAGTTCGGCAGCTTCAGCACTCAGATAGCCGGGTTGTTTGAGGGCGAGTTCTATTAATGGCTGTCCTGTTAATTTCCCATGTAAATGTCACATCCTGTGATTCTGGTCCCATCCTCTATGGTGGATGAACCGTCTACATAAATTCTCATGGCTGAGTCTGTCTGTTGGGTGGCTGCCTATCTTGTCCCTGATCAGCGGTCCTGTTGATTTGGGATAAACAGACCTGTGGCTATAACTTGACACTCATACAGATCTCCCCCATAATTTAAATGATCTGCCAGGAAGGTGGGCACTTTGGTTCGCTTTACAGTGATGTCCCTACCCTGCAGTTGTAGCGTCCAATGAGCAGCGCAGACCTGGCTTATTGAGCTGTTTTTGAGGTGGCCATCCAGCAGAAGCTGGGTTGGGGTGTGTTCAGTGGGGACGGTTATTGGGTTCAGTCCGGTGATATAGGCAAAATGCTGCGAGCTGGTGTTGTTCACACCCGGAGAAACCTTGTTCGATTGGGTCTAATACTCGTGAGGCATAGGCTACTGGGCCTGGTCTGCCATGTCTTTCTTGTAATAGTACTACTGAAAGTATGTGATCAGTAGTTGCAACTTCTGAGACTTCTGGTAGATCTGAATCAAGGACTAATAAGGCTGGTGCTGTGGCTAGGGCGTGCTTTAAATCGGTTACTGCAGCTGTGTGCTGCACAATCCACTTCCAGGTTGCATTTTTCTTTAGCAATTCGGAGAGTGGGGCTGCCTTGGTTCTGACAGTATCCTACTAGACCTAGGAAAGATCAAGGGCACTCACATCTCGGAGGAGTAGAAGGTGCACTATGGAGTGTATCCTTTTCTGTTCAATCACCCTCTTCCCACGGGTAATCACTGTACCTAGGTATGGAACCTTGGGTTGCAAAATTTGGGTCTTTTCCAGGTTGACTTTGCAGCCTAATGAGTGGAGCAGTGCGAGTAATTCATCCAGCAATGTTACGTGCTCCTCTTTGGTGTTAGTCTGTAACCATAAATCATCTACATATTGGACCAAGATCTCGGGTTGGGAACACTTTTCTAGTCCGGTAGCTAGTCGCCTGTGAAAGACGGGAGGGGAATTATGGAAACCTGTAGGTGGCAAGTCCAGGTGTATTGCTGTCCTTGGAAGGTAAAGGCAAACTTGTACTGACAAGACCGATGTAAAGGGATGGACTGGAAGCCGTTACTAATATCTAGTACAGTGAAAGATTTTGCCTGGGCTCCCTGTCTCATCATGGTGGCTACTGTGAGGGCCATGAGTGGGGTAACCTTATTTAATTCCCGTTAGTCGACCGTTAACCTCCATGATCCATCTACCTTCTTCACAGGCTATTACTTGTGGATACCACTTGTCTCAACACCCCCTGCTGTAATAGACTATCAATGACTTTGGCTACCTCCCCCTCTGCCTGTCTGGGGAAACCGTATTGTTTCTGTGGTTTCGAATCCAGCCCTTCGATAAACACCTCCCCAGGTATCTGGCCACAATCATGCTTGTGTTGTGCAAACACCCCATTGTTTCTTTGAAGCATCTCCCTGATGGCTGGATCACTGCTAATCGCTAAGGGATCAAACCAGAATTCCCCTATTGTGCTAATCCTATTAGCGTATGCCCTGACTGGAATGACTGATGGCGCTCTGCTAATCATAGCCATCTGCCAAATGCAGATCCAGATTAGTTGGATCAAATGAAAGATTACATTTATTCATATAATCGGACCTCAGGATGTGTTCAGCGCTTGGGGGAAGGTCAACTAACACCACCAGATGGTCACACACCACGTTACCTAGATGGACCTGTACATGGCTTGTAATGCGTCCCTCCTGCATGTGTCCTGTGAATCCACTGAGTGTAATTGTGCCCATAGTTGGCCAAGGGATGTTTGTTTTTAATTTTGATACATCCAGGGTAGTTTGGGAGCCTCCGGTATCCCAAAGGAATTCTGCCAGGTGGCCTCTTACCTCATCGGTTAACTACGGATCTCCCTACACTATGCCACCTGATACTACAGATCCAGATTTGGGAGGCCGGGCACCGTCAATCTAGGGTTCCTTTGGCAGGGACAGTTGGATGCAGTGATGGGCTTGTGCTTACGGTATACATGGGGTGACCGGGACCTTCCATCGGTGGTGGGCAGTGTTCTCTCTCGTACCTAGGAGCTGGCCTAACTGGTGGAGTCAGTTGTCCTGGAAGTTTTGGGGACCGTGTATATGGTGGTGGGGGTCTTCTACAACCCCGGGCAAAGTGTCCTGGCTGCCCACAATTAAAACATGTCCCTCTATCTCTCCCCAGGGCTGCTGTGTTAGGTGGAGCTGTACCTCTCTGGTATTGGTGATCCTCTCCAACCTCATTTCTCCATACTGGACCCTGGCTAACCCTCATCAGAAGCATTCTCGCCTTCCTTTCTGACCATGACATTGGAGCTCCCTGAACCTCCTGTTCCCAGACTCAAGCTAAGCATCTGAGAACCCATGCTTCATTGGGTGTAGTCTCTGTGGGGTCAAAATTAGTGCAGGCTTTTTTGCCTTCCTCTGTGGTGTGCGAGACTAGCCCGTTTGGATGAATCAGCCTCATTTAATCTAGCCCGATCTAATTCCCCATACACTCCCGTGAAGTGGATTCACAAACAACCGGCAAAGGCAGTTGGATGTTCTCCTTTCCTCTGTCTACATTTATTTAACCCATCTACAGGATCCCCTTTATTAAATTCTACCGCGATCAACATTGCTTCCTTAATTTCGTTTCAGGTTCCTTCCCCAACATTTTGGGGGGCTGGCAGGGCAGGCCATACAGACTTGCTCAAGCACATGACTATCTGCTTCACCTCTCCCCTTCCATCTAGCCCATGCATTATCTTCTGCTGCCTTACATCCTCAAAGAAACTGTGTGGATCAGCCCATGGCTCAAACGTTGTGATTTTATTTGTGATTTCAGCTAATTGTACCACTGTAAACAGGATTGTATATGTAACAGCTGGGTCCTGAGACTCTCATACCCGACGTTCAGTCGTCACTGGGTGCATCAATACTGGAGGTGAACCTGGGGGCGCAGTAGCTATGACTTCCCCTGGGAAAGATGGGGGTGGGTCCCAATCCTTGGTTTGTGTAACATGAAGTCTAGCACTCTCCTTTAACTCTCCCAATCCGCATTCCCTATCTCCTCTTCCTGAATCGATAATTAGGATTCCAGCCGTGAAATTTCTCACTGGCGTTTGGAGTGGTCAGAGGTTGCCTGTCTCTCTTCTTTACTGGCTTGATGTAGCGCTTTTATTGCCGCCTGTAGATCAGTGCTCTTGGCTTGCAATTGTGCTACTACCCGCTCAGCTTCATCTTTGGCTGAGACAGCGAGCTGGGCACCTTGGTAGGCTCTCTCATTCTGGGTTTGAAAATTGCCCAGATGTAATAAATTTGCCTGGTTTGTTCTTCTTAATTCATCTATCTCTCTGTCCTTTTCGGCTCTTATCTGTTTTATCCTCTCCTGCTGTTGTTCCTTTAGTTTCTTAATCTCCTCCTTTTCGGCTCTTATCTGTTTTATCCTCTCCTGCTGTTGTTCCTTTAGTTTCTTAATCTCCTCCTTTTCAGTTCTTATCTGTTCTATCGTCTCCTGCTGCTGTTCCTTTAGTTTCTTAATCTCCTCCTGTTCAGTTCTTATCTGTTCTATCGTCTCCTGCTGCTGTTCCTTTAGTTTCTTAATCTCCTCCTGTTCAGTTCTTATCTGTTCTATCGTCTCCTGCTGCTGTTCCTTTAGTTTCTTAATCTCCTCCTGTTCAGTTCTTATCTGTTTTATCCTCTCCTGCTGTTGTTCCTTTAGTTTCTTAATCTCCTCCTCCTTTTCGGCTCTTATCTGTTCTATCGTCTCCTGCTGCTGTTCCCTTAGTTTCTTAATCTCCTCCTCTTTTTCCTCCTGTGCCACTCTTCAATTCCTCCAGTTCCTTACAAACTGTGTTTAATTCTTTTTCTGTTCCTAGCAGCTGTCCTAAGCAAATCACAATGGCAATTTCTTTCTCACTTTTGTCTACCCGTTTTCCCTGAACTTTCCTTTGATCATCCCAATACCTCTACGCTAGGGATCCCAGTTCCATCTCAGTATTGGCACAAGATTCTGCCCATAGGGTCCACTCTTTCTTCTTAATAAATTTCCTGATTTTTGTTTCCCATATGGGACACTTCTCTTGTCTCTGTGCTGTTTCCTGCCATTCTATCTTCAACGACAAGGGGTAGGGAGTTGATCGGACTGCGGGTACAGCTTTGAGCTATGTTCTGGTCCTGATCCCTCTGGATTCTAATGGAAACCTACGGAGTTTACCTTATCCCCCTTGTTAGTAATAACGCAGGCACAATAAACAATTTCCTGAAAGCAGTTATTTGTCCAATAAGGAATTTAAACCTGTTGGTTCTGAGTTTTAAATAATCCTTCAGTATAGATTCTGCGGGATTCGATATCGGAGCAAAGTTACTTCTTGTCGATGTCCCGGCAGAGTCGCCAGTTGTTGTGCCTGCCGTACAGTCTGTTTTAATCCTTATAACTATGAGTAGAGGTCTTGTTTGTACAACCAATATTTATTTAAGACACAAAATCAATAATCACCCACCTGACCAACAATAAGTTATCTTTACAGAAAATACTAGAATTCAAGTCCAATACAAGACCTTGACTTAACTTTGCGTGACTGGCAAGTACCCAAGCAGATATTGGCCTTTATCTGTACATTGGTCTCGGTCAAGTCCTGCATAGCCTGGTCCTTTTGTCTGGTCTGGCGCTCTGGCTCTGGTCTTCCTTCCTTCTTGGGTGTGGTGGCTCCCCTCATGCTGGTCGTCGCTAGCGATGGTCACCGTTGTTGTAGCTCATTTGGGGGTCAGAGAGAGAGAGAGGTTCTTGGTTGCTCAGCCCCCTTTATACCCCGTTGGGCTTCATGTCCCTTTTGGCCATTGCCAATCAATTGATCAGGACTTGCTCACCCTGATCGATGAAGTCCAATTGGGTGCTGCCACACCAGTCTCTGGGTGTGTCCCCAGTGGCGATGTCTGCAGGTGCTGGGGGCACATAGAGTACATACCTCACTCCCAAGTAAGGGGTTATGGCACCCCTATGTCTGGTAAACAACCCAGTTTGATCAGAAAGCCTCTTTCGTCCTGGAGATGACCCATATCCTGTGTATTCCCTTGTCTGGGTTGCAGCCTGTTTATCTCTGTTTTTTAGGCTGGAGTCTGTCGTTTTAGATCTTGCCCAACTGTCCCAGAGTGCTTTATAAATCGCCATTTTAGATTGCCCGTTTGGCCACATGGCCTTCTTGTGACTCCAAATCCGCAGCAATGTTGTTGACTGTTAATTGCCATCTGAAATGGACTTAGTAGCAAAGCCCATTACAGAAAATAAATAGCAGGCTATATGTACTTACACCAGATGGACTGCAACGCTTCTAGAAGTTGGTTCCTCACCACCTTCTTAAGAGTAATTAGAGATTGGCCGTACATGTTCACATCTCAACAGAGTATAATAAAACAAATTATTAGCGGTGTTATTGGATTTTGCATTATTATACAATTTATGCGTAATGCTTCTCATTTACAACTCCGCAATGATAATTGTACAAAGCTAATTGTACAAAAATAGCCTTCAAAATGAAAACTCCTGTCTCTAATACTCTAGGCTGCTGCGTGCTCTACAGTAGAACAGTAATGCCACCTAGTGGAGGAAATTTGGTAAGAGTTCAGCAATTTAGTCTTCAACTGTGTCATGCCCAAATAAAATGACTATCCCAATATTCTTTAAATTAGCATTTGGCAGAACTATACAGCAGTGATCTGATAATTAAAATACATTTTATTTAATGTTTGTCCAACAATATTTTACATGGCTTCAAAACTCATGAAACTATTTAAACACAAATGCATTAAGAGTATTAGCCTGAGCCTTTGGGTTACCAATTCAGTGATATAGAATCCTTACAGTGCAGAAGAGGCTATTCGGCCCATCGAGTCTGTACCTACTCTCTGAGAGACAAATAAACATACAAGAGCAACAACATGTACATGCACATCAACCTAAATTTTATTTCAACTGAATAATCTTCAAGGTCAAATATTTTCTCTTTCCTGCTATAGGAAAGGCTTAGAGATTCCGGTGGCACAGTGGCTAGTACTGCTGTCTCATGGCGCCAGGGACCCAGGTTCAATTCCAGCCCTGGCTGACTGTCTGTGTGGGGTTTGCACATTCCTCCCTCGTGCCTGCGTGGATTTCCTCCCACACTCCAAAGACATGCAGGTTAGATAGATTGAGCATGCTAAATTGCCCCCTGGTGTCCAAAGATGGATAGGTGAGATGGGGTTAGCCATGGTAAATGTTTGGGATCATAGGAGTAGGGTGGGGGAAAGGGCCTGGGTAAATACTCTCTGAGAGAGTAGGTACAGACTCGATGGGCCGAATAGCCTCTTCTGCATCGTAGGGATTCTATGAGATTGTATCTACCTAAATTTACTTGATCTTCCTTTGCTTTTCAAAGAGACTTGTTCACTTAGTTCGGATGATGGTAGCATTATGGGAATATCACTGAATTAGTAACGCAAAGACTCAGGCTAATACTCTGGGGATAGAAGTTCAATCCCACTGTGGCTGCTGGTAGAATTTAAAATCAACTAATAAAGGTGGAATATATATATAAAGCCGAATAATAAAGCTAATGAAGTGCAGTAATAGTGACTCTGAGACTATCATCAATAGTCATGAAAACCCATCTGGTTGACTAATGCCATTCAGAGAGGGAATATCTGCCACCTTTACCTGGTCTACATGTGACTCCAGAGATACAGCGATGTGGCTGACTCTTAACTACCCTCTGAAATGGCCTAGCAAGCCATTCAGTTCAAGGGCAATTAGGGATGGGCAAGAAAGTTTAGCCTTGCCAGTGATGCTCACAGTCCATGAAAGAGTGAAACAAAAGTTTGTTTAGCCTGTCAGAGAGGAACAGATTGGATTTTAGGCAGTTGTTCTGTTCTCAGAGAATTGCAAGCCTCTGGAGCAGGTTGCTTTGTGGTTCAGTGAGTACAAACCATAATGCGTTTTCTAGAGGGATTGGGTTCCAACAAAGGTCACACTACCTCAAAGACCAAGTATCTTTATATCTAACCACTGGTTCGCGTGAATTCTTGGACTGGTTTCAATCGCCCAAGAGGGTTTGTGAGGAATTTTTCCAGATTCTATTCCCCTTTGTTGTCCCTGAAATCTTTACCTTTACCTTTGCCAGGAGATTGCATAGCTGCAGGAGGATGTGAGAGGTGGGAGTTGGAATGAAGTATTCAGTCCTGGCTCAGGTCCAGACATTGGGCCAGAATTGATGAACTAGCTGTTTTTCCCTTCCTATCAGTTTCATTTGCTTTTATGTTCTAAACAAATGATATCCAACACAGCACTGAATATCTCTCACCCTGCAATTATCCCCCACACCCGCCCTCACACCCCACAAATATATCTGCCCGTTGGATGTTATCATTTGAGCAGCCAGTTTACCGAGAGTGTCCTCTTTGCGTAAGGGCTGCGGAGGTTGTCACATAGTCCCTTCTTCAGCCAGAGGCTGGTGAATCTATGGAATTCATTGCCACAGATGGCTGTGGTGGCCAGGTTATTGAGTGTATTTAAGACAAAGGTAGATAGGTTCTTGATTGGTAAGAGGATCAAAGGTTACGGGGAGAAAGCAGAAGCCATCACTAAGGAGAAGGGTTTGGGGAAACTGAAAGATCTGAAGATGGGTAAATCACCTGGACCGGAAGGACTACGCTCCAGGATTCTAAAAGAGATAGCTGGGCAAATTGTGCAGGCGTGGGTGGTGATCTTTCAGCAATCACTGAAAGCAGGCAGGGTACCAGAGGATTGCAAAGTAACTAATGTAACACCACTGTTTAAGGAGGGAGGAGACAGCAGATGGGAAATTGTAGGCCGTTTAGCCTGACTTTGGTCATTGGCAAGGTTTTGGAACCTATTATCAAAGATAAGATCACTTGGAAGTGCATGATAAAATGGGACTGAGTCAGCACGGCTTCGTCAAGGGGAGGTCGTGTCTGACAAATCTGTTAGAATTCTTTGAGGAGAACAAGGAAGTCAGATAAAGGAGAACTAATGGATGTGATTTATTTAGATTTCCCGAAGGCCTTTGACAAGGTGCTGCATAGGAGACTTAAATAAGTGCCCATGCTGTCAAGGGTAAGATGCTGGCATGGATAGAGGATTGCTGACTGGCAGAAGACAGACAACGGGGTTAAAGAGGTCTTTTTCAGGATGGCAGCTGGTGACTAGTGATGTGCCTCAGGGGTCAGTGCTGGGACCACAGCTTTTCACATTATACATTAATGATTTGGAAGAAGGAACAGAAGGTGGCTGTTGCTAAGTTTGCAGATGATACAAAGATATGTAGAGGGACAGGTAATATTGAGGAAGCAGGGCGCTGCAGAAAGCCTTGGACAGGTTAGGAGAGTGTGCAAAGAAGTAGCAGATGGAATACAATGTGGAAAAGTGTGAGGTTATGCATTTTGGAAGGGGGAATGGAGGCATAGACTATTTTTTTAAATAAGAAAATGCTTAGGAAATCAGAAGCATAAGATGACTTGGGAGTCATTGTTCAAGATTCTCTGAAGGTTAACATGTAGGTTCATTTGGCAGTTAGGAAGGCAAGTACAATGTTAGCATTCATGTCAAGAGGCTAGAATACAAGGGCAGGGATGTACTTCTGAGGCTGGATAAGGCTCTGGTCAGACCCCATTTGGAGTATTGTGAGCAGTTTTGGGCCCCGTATCTAAGAAAGGATGTGTTGGCCTTGGGAAAGGTCCAGAGGAGGTTCACAAGAATGGTCCCTGGAATGAAGAGCTTGTCAAAGAACAAAGAACAAAGGAAATTACAGCATCCACTTCCACTACCTTCCCTGGCAACAAGTTCCAGGCACCCTCTACTCTCTGTGTAAAAAATCTGCCTCGTACATCTCCTTTAAACCTTGCACCTCGCACCTTAAACCTATGCCCCCTAGTAATTGACTCTTCCACCCTGGGAAAAAGCTTTTGACTATCCACTCTGTCCGTACTTCTCATAATCTGGTAGACTTCTATCAGGTCTCTCCTCAACCTACATCGCTCCAGTGAGAACAAACCAAGTTTCTCCAACCTCTCCTCATAGCTAATGTCCTCCATACCAGGCACCGTTCTGGTAAATCTTTTCTATACCCTCTCCAAAGCCTCCACACCCTTCTGGTAGCGTGGCGACCATAATTGAACACTATGTATTAAGTATGGCCCAACTAAGGTTCTATAAAGCTGTAACATGACCAATTTTTAAACTCAATACCCCGGCCGATAAAGGCAAGCATGCTATATGCCTTCTTGACTACCTTCTCCACCTGCATTGCCACTTTCAGTGACCTGTGTACCTGTACACCCAGATCCCTTTGCCTAACAATACTCTTAAGGGTTCTACCATTTACTGCATATTTCCTAACTGTATTAGACCTTCAAAATAATGTTTGGAAGCCAACCTAAGGTGACTGTTTCTGATTTAGAGTTGATTTATTACTCACAAGTAAGGCTTACATTAACTTTGCAATGAAGTTACTGTGAAAAGTCCCTACAGCCACACTCTGGTACCTGTTGTCAATGCATCTGATCAGCACATCTTTCAGACTGTGGGAGGAAACTGTATGAGAAATTGTCGCATGAGAAACGGTTGAAGGCTCTGGGTCTGTACTTGTTAGAGTTTAGAAGGATGAGGAGGGAATCTTATTGAAATTTACAGGATATTGTGAGGCCTAGATTGAGTAGACGTGGAAAGGATGTTTCCAGAAGTAGGAAAAACTAGAACCAGAGGGCACAACTTCAGGCTAAAGGGACAATCCTTTGAAACTGAGATGGCAAGGAATTTCTTCAGCTAGAGAGTGAATCTGTGGAACTTTTTGCCGCAGAAGGCTGTGGAGGCCAGGTCATTGAGTGTCTTTAAGACAGAGATAGATATGTTCTTGATTAATAAGAGTTTCAGGGGTTATGGGGAAAAGGCAGGAGAATGGGGATGAGAAAAATATCAGCCATGATTGAATGGCAGAGGAGATTGGTTGGGCTGAATGGCCTAATTCTGCTCCTATATCTTATAGTCCATGGAAATGTTCATTGCAAACATATTGGGAAGGACTGAGAACAGATCAGTGCCATGCAAATATTGATGGCAAGGCAAGAAGCAGACATCAGTGCTAGGGTCTTTATACATGCTTTTATGGTGTGGTGAGGGAGAGGGATTACTGCACTCTAATACTCAGGAAAACCTTCTGGGGAACTCCTGAAATCATGGAATCCCTACAATGTAGAAAGAGGCCATTTGGCCCATCAGGTCTGCAAAGACAACAATCCCACCCAGGCCCTATCCTAGAATCCCACATATTTACCCATTAATCCCTCTAACCTACACATCCTGGGACACTAAGGGTCAATTTAACATGGCCAATCATTCTAACCCACACATCACTCACCTTTGGGAGGAAACTGGAGATTCCGCAGGAAACTTACACAGACATGGGGAGAACGTGCAAACTCCACACAGACAGTGTGACGTTTGCACAGTGACCCAAGGCTGGAATTGAATCCAGGTCCCTAGCACTGTGAGGCTGCAGTGCTAACCACTGTGCCACCGTGCCGCCCTTAAGTTAAATGCTCTAGGTCACACATCAAATGTGAAACAATCATTAGGAAACGCTGGCAAAACTCTGTACTCACACAGCTACGAGCTCTGGCAGCACAGTGGCACAGTGATTAGCACTGCTACCTCACAGTGCCAGGGATTGGGGTTCAATTCCGGGCTTGGCTCACTTTCTGTGTGCAGTTTGCACTTTCTCCCATGTCTGCGTGGGTTTGCTCCCTCAGTGCAGGTTAGGTCGATTGGCCAAGCTAAATTGACCCCAGTGTTAGAGTGATTAGCAGGGCAAACGTATGGGGTTACAGGAATAGGGCCTGGGTAGATTATGATCGGTACAGACTCGATGGGTTGAATGGCCTCCTTCTATAACTCTAGGGATTCTATGATTCTCTGTATCACAGAGGAACTGCTACACTTCAGAGGCCTTTTTATCTTCTTTCGAACGAGGAAATTAAAGAAAATTTGATGACTGCCGATCTGTTTTGCCATGGGAAGGACTGAAAATCACATGGGCAGCATGGAATTGCCGCTGGTTAAACATTCAATGGCTTAAATTGTCCTTTAATTGTTGGTGGGAGTGTGTCCAGTTCAAGCATGCATCCACTGATCTCAAAGTCCCACATACACGTGATGACATCAGGAAATGTGCCTGATGTCTTCCTGTATCAAACCACATTGAATTATGCCTCGGAAATGGCCAGCACATTGAATAAGCTTGTTACAGCATTATTTATAGTAGAGGAAGAGGTTAACGTGCTGGACATTCCAAGGAACTTACTTTTGGATTAGTGACAGAGAGGAACCAAAATTAACATTAGCAAAATAGCTGTAATTGAGAAAATTATGGCATGAAAGAGTGACAAATCCCCAGGGCCACATGGTTTCCATATCGGAGTTTTCTAAGGAGTGGGTAAGAACACTGCAGATTCCTGAACTCTGACTGTCTCAATTCATGAACCATTAACATAGATTCTGAAACTTCATGTGTCACTTAGCCATTAAGGAAAAGTGAGAGATTCCAGGGAATTTTTCAACCAGTTAGCCTGACTACTATTGCCAACAAATTCCCAGAATCTATGGGTCTGATTCTCCCAAAAAAACTTCTAAATGCTGAATTGGCGGGAAACCTGGTGTAATTCACGATTGTTTTTTCAGTGGCAGTTCAGACCTGAATCCCCCACACTCTATGCAATGCAGAGGTTACAATCGTGAATATCATTAAAAGCTCGGGAGCAGGGCCTATTTACACCAGAGTCTGCCAGTTCCGGGACTCTGTGCCGGCCAGCCCGGGATCCCCAAAGTGCTGCCCCTCTCAACACCCCCACAGCCCAAACAATCGCGGCCTGCACAAGCATTTCCAGGCCAGCCCCAACACCCCCTCCTATCCTGGAGCACCGCAATCTCCAGTCAGTCCACCCCTCACCCCCTCCAGCAGTGATGAACCCCCCCACCACGACCTCTCCCCAGGAGGGCCCCCTCCTTGCTGACCACCCCTCTGCCACCCCCCATGACAGATCACCCCCAGCAACCCCCTAGCCCGCCCAGATCACTAACCTCCCTCCAGCCAACTGATCCTATCTGAAGAGTGACAGTGGGACACCCCGCCCCACCTAATATCTCATAGGCTCCATCCACATTAGCCCCTGCCCCTTGGCCCCACCCCTTGGTCCCACCCTCTAGACCCCATCCCTTGGCACTGCCCGATGCCCAGTGGACAATGCCAAAGTGTCCCTTGGGCATGGGCACTTTACCCCATGGCCAATGCCAAGAGGCACAGGCTGGCACTGCCAGGGTGCCCATACTCTGGTGCCACTGCCCCACCACCACCTGACACCTGAGGGGCCCCGATTGCCCTGCCTACACTCCAGCAGGGTCTCCAGCTAGTTCCCTGCTCCACAAGCTTCATCTTTAAGAGAATGAAAGCCAGTTCTACAGAAAAGTGGGCCACATCCAGACCATGCACCAGGGCAAGAAGTCTGTACAGAATAAGCAAAATAATAGGGAAGCTTTTGAAAAGTGTCAAAATATAGGAAGTAGATGATATCATGATTTTGAGGACCCTTTCCTTGAAAAGGAGTATAGATACCTGGAGTATTAGATATCCTAGTAAAGGGAAACAAGAAGCATTTAAAATTAGACACAGGAGCAGCTGTTTTGGTCCTTTTTGATGCAGAACCATTGTTGGAGAGAAGCTCTCTTCAACTCTCATACAAACATCTACATGAGCCAGGATGGAACTCAAGATAATTGGAAAACTGGGGCAGTGCAGTGGCACAGTGGTTAGCACTGCTGCCTCACAGTGCCAGGGACACAGGTGCCATTCCCGGCTTGGGTCACTGTGTGGACTTTGCACATTCTCCCTGTGTCTGTGTGAGTTTCCTCCGGGTGCTCCAGTTTCCTTTCACATTCCAAAGATGAGTGGGTTAGGCTAATTGGCCATGCTGAATTGCCCCTAGTGTCAGGAGGATTAGGAGGGAAAATGTGTGGGATTACAGGAATAATGCCTGGGTGGGATTGTGGTCAGTGCAGACTTAATGGGCTGAATGGCCACCTTCTGCACTGTAGGATTCTATGATTCTATGAACTGAATGCAATCCTCCAATATTGAAAGAAATAAATCATAGAAACATTGCCGCAACTTTCTGGCTGTTCATGGTGGCAGGAAGTTCTGGTCTAACCAATGGTGAATCCCTGACGTGGGTTTTGCGGTGGCAAGGGATGCATTCAATGGGAAGCCCTATTGACCACAGTGGGACCAGAAGACCCTGTCACTGACCAATGGTGGGTCACCTCATGCTGTTGTAAAACACGCAGTGAGTTGCATGGTAAATCCTGCCCATTGAACGTGATTCAGAATCCAGAGTTGCTCACTTTTGAGTAGGAAAGCCTGTTCCAATTTCCATCTGATTTGCAGAATAGGGGAACTGGAAAAGTGAGAAGATCAACCTAAAAACTTCAGATCTGAATTTCCACGGCTGTTCCCAGAACTAGCAAAGTTGAGGACAGTGTACCAGGTAACTCTGCATCCAGAAACAAAATCAGTGTCCAAAAAAGTTCCTCATCCAGTCTTATCAAAAGTAAGCAAGGGAATTGACTCTTTATTAGACCGAGGAGTCACTCCCCCATGACAGAACCAACAAGGTGGTGTTCAAGGATAGTCCCAGTGCCAAAACCTAACGCATCGATTAACATTTGCACAAATGTTACACAGCCAAACGAAACAGTTGAACACAAAGTTGATCCTAAGTCATCTCTGGATGAGAGGTAGCTAAATTGATTTGAATCTACATGAAGTAAGATTCAAATAATGGTTTGAGTCTAAACTGTTCACAACTTTCAGTACATTGTTTGAGAGGTATTGTTTCAACAGATTACCCCCTCAGCATCAGAATCTTCCTGAGGACAGTGAAGGATTGATGGTGTTGTATGTCACAGAGATTATGTCCTTGTCCATGGATTCACTCAGACAGACCATGATTAGAGTGTGAGCTGTGTTGCCATACTTACAGGAAGCAGGAATTAGACACAATGAATGTAAATTGTCACAGTGACTGTCAAGTTTCTTGGATTGATTGTGGATGTGTCCAGTGTCAGAGTTGATCCACAGGAGACAAGAGCAATCAAGGAGTTTCCATCTCTTCAATATCATCATCATCAAAGACCCAACACAGCCCAGGCATTCTCTTTTTCACCTTCTACAATCAGCAAAAAGATACAAAAGCCTGAGGTCATGCACCAACCAACTCAAGAACGGCTTCTTCCCTGCCGCCATCTGACATTTGAATGGACCTACCTTATATTAAGTTGATCTTTGTCTACACCTAAGCTATGACTGTAACACTATATTCTGCATCTTCTCCTTTCCTTCTCCCATATGTACTCTATAAACGGTATTCTTTGTATAGTGCATAACAAACAATATTTTTCATCGCATCCCAATACATGTGACAATAATAGATTAAATCAAATTAGAAGGGTTGTAGGGGAATTCTTGCATAAAATCTATGCAATCCTCTGGGAAGGAGAGCATTTCAAAAGGGATGTTGCTGCTGGGAACATTACTTTTAAAAACAGGTTGGATATAGTTGCAAGAAGTTGGCCAACCACCATCTCAGCCATGTGTAGCTAAGTTCCACGGAGCCAAAAGGGTAAAAAAAAACTCCTGAGCAATTAGATGCGAAATCCACTCAAACAGAACCTGGATCTTCAATCGTTTTGCATTATGCTTAGGATGAAAATAAATAATATGCAGTTGTGGTATTGGAAGTGATAGAGTTAACATGGGGAATGGGTGTTCTAATTAATCAAGAGTATTAATGCACAAAAGTGAGAACAACTTATTCAGATTGTTGATCTGAATTTATTAACAGTGGACAGTTGTACATTGTCTAGGACTAATGAGCTGTTTGAAAAAAAGCATTTTTCTAACCACAGCTAAATAGAACAGAGCCTGAACTGTTCATATCATAGAAATGTCAACTGGTCCAGAATGCACATTACAGAATGGTATAACACAGATCAAATCTTAGATGTGTTCTCTTGAGTTCTTATTATTCTTAAGATTGTTCTGCAGAAACTTAAACGGTTGAAGTGGTTCATGAAGAAGCAGATGGTGATAGTAATCTGTGGAAGGAAATGCACTTGATTCTTTCTATTCTGCTGGTGCTCTCTTTAACAAACAGTCTCATTGCAGATAGCCATCAACTGTCATGAATGTTTAGTTGGAATTTTTTTTGCATGGCCTTCTTTATTTTTGTCCATTTTTGACTTACTTCCTTTTCCTTTGCCGCCTCCACTGGATTCTGACTCTAGATACAAAGACAACTCAACCTGAGGTCTTTTGGATACTCACCTTAGACCATTGTTTTGAGGTTACTTTCTTCTAACAAAGCGCTGGGTAATGATCTCCTTTCCAAGGGGAGGAAACAGCCAAGATTGACAATTAGCTACATGGAAATCAAGGTTATTTATGAACGCTGCATCATTGAACTGGGCTTTGCATTTCTGTAAAAAGTACACATTGACATGGGTGGCATGGAGGTACAGTAGTTACCAGGCACCAGGGAGCAGTCTCAATTCCAGCCTTCGGTGACTGTGTGGAGTTTGCACATTCACCCCACGTCTGCATGGATTTCCTCCGGGTGCTCTGGTGTCCTCCCACAGTCCAATGATGTGCAGCTTAGGTGTATTGGCCATGCTAAATTGCTCCTTAGTATCCAAAGGTATGTAGGTTAGGTAGATTAGTCATGGTAAATACATTGGATTATGCTGATGGGGGCAGGGAAGGGGTGGGCAACGGAGCTGATGTTTTTGGGATGGCGGTGATGGGTGGACCTGGGTAAGATGCTCTTTCGGCGAGTCGTTGCAGACTTTCTGCACTGTAGGGATTCTATGGTATCCACCTTAAAGTTGTTGAAAGGATTTTAGTAAACTAGCCAATAAATTTTAAAATCTGTCACTTTTGGATTTATTAAAAGCTGTACAAAACAGGTACCAATTGTTATCTTGAATGCTGGTAGAAACACACGCAACAAATTGGTATTTTTCTGGTAACATTACTTCTTTAAGGACAGAAATTCTAGCTATTCTTACGTCAAAATCTTTAACAGAATCAAAATACCTCTTTCAGGTTTACAGCTGGTGGGTTCAATTTTCTGAAGAATAAAATCTCCACTTCCCTGGGATTCCTGGGTAACAGGTACAGCCTGTTATCATGTTCTTTGTCTATAGAATCAATACTGATGTATTCTTTTCATTCACCTGACAGCTTTTCTAAAACCTTTTCATTCGAATCTAGCGAATCTTCACTTTTAGTGCAAAGAATAGCTTTTGAATATTAAGTTGTATTAAATTATTAAACCCAACATTTCGTAGCACTTGAGAAATTCCATCACGTCATCTGTCATCTACCTCTTTCATGTTATCCTCTTCCCATGCCATTCCATCCTTCCCATCCATTCCTTCTAGCCCTCTCATGCAATCCCCAACCCAATGAAGTATGAAGAATATCCAAATATTCTAATAACAGGCACAATCTCTCCAAACAAGATAACTTTGTTCAAAGCAAAATACTACAAATGCTGGAACCTGAAACAAAAACAGAAAATGCTGGAAAATCTCAGCAGGTCTGACAGCCTCTGTGGAGGGAGAATCGAGCCAACATTTGAATCTTTGGCTTTATTCTCTCTCCAGAGATGCTGCCAGATCTCTTGAGATTTTCCAGGATAACTTTGTTGTTGGACTTCCCTTATCTCCCACCATTATTGTCCTTCCCCAACACCAACTGTTGCCAGTTGACATGAGTCATGTGTTTCAGTCCTCTGCATCAGGAACTTACCAACGAAACACGCCACCAAAGCAATCCAGACACAATCTGAGTATTATTGTTATTGATGCTCTGGGCACTTTGGTTTCTGCAGAAGACAAATATAGGGCTTGTCATAGAGGACATTACTGTGAACAGGCAGAGAGTTAATTCGTCCTGAAATAGTTCCAGTTTATTCCTATAAATCAGGAGGCTTACCAGATGATCTTAACAGTGTCTGTTATTAGAAAATTTGGATAGCCTTCATTCCTTAATGCGTGCCATTTCTTAGCGTGGGAAACGGTGGAAATAATGCATTTTTCAGCTCAGAATGAATTCATGATTGTGGCAGTCATTGGGGCAGTGCTTGGGATTCAGAAATGGCACAGATACTGTTGTCATAGTGACTAATGTTAGTAGTGTCATGTGATAACATAGTCCTAGTGGGTTTGATGCAAATAAAGGTCCAGGCTATAAAAAGAATTAGTGCATCTACAGAAACAAAAACGTGTCAAGAATTCCTTCACGGCATTAATTCAGTATAATGTCTAAAGAACTCTCAAAAACACTAGATGTTGCAGCAAACAGCAAAAGAACATTAATACAGCAGCCTTCAATTAAAGGTGAACAATTTTAATGGTTTATGTGTTCTCCAGATACGAACACTGAATATAAAGATGATGAGTTAAAATTCAGTTCAGCTTGTGTTGTAATTGAAGATAGGGGCAGGTTCTAAATAAGGAAACTAGGGTTAGTACATTTAATAGGCAGCAAGGGGAGCTTATTTTGTATCATATTAATCTACAAGATATAAATCAACATTCCAGCCTTATTTCTGATACTTAAAGATATTACAATGCTATTGATCTTCAAGAATTATTGTCTACTGTGCGGTTAGTTATAGGGCAAGAGTGAAGTGACTTCAAAGATTCTTCCCTACTCTACCTCTCGATTGTTCTCACAGTTCAGTCTCCTACAATAAACGTGTTCCACTAGACATAGTGTTTTATTGATTTACATCTCTCACTCAAGTATGTTCTCAAAATTATTCAATAATGCAATTATTAACTTACTAACTTTGATAATATGTATTTATCATAAGTACAATCCGTAGCACAACATTTGACTTTTGCTCAGCATGGTATAATTTGATGGTTGAAATAAACAAAATCCAGATAAAGGTCTCAAACTGAACTTTGGATATCTTATTCTGGTTTTCAAACTGTGGTACAAATTTAAGTATATGCTTGGGTTAATTTACATTGAAACCAGCACTTTGCAGCAGGTACCCTCATTTTCAAAATGGTCCTTGTTTATATAGTCAACCAGATAAGCCAATATTCCAGGATTGGCTATGTCCATCCCCACCTTCCATCCTTCTTTAGTCCTCACATGGGATCACGCCTAGTTCCAGAGCCTTGCCAACCCAATGTCTGAAGTTTGCCTGTTCTCCCTGTGCTCTAGTTTCCTCCCACACTCCAAACATGTACAGGTTACGTGGATTGGCTACATTAAATTGTCACCAAGAGGTGCAGGTTAGTGGGATTAGCACTGTAAATGTATGGGGTTAAGCAGATTGGGGGTAAGGTGGATCAGGGTAAGATACCCTATCAGAGAGTCAGTGCAGACTCAGAGGCAAATGGCTTCCTTCTGCACTGTAGAGATTCTATAATTCTATGTCCTGTCAGTTCATTTTCTATCCATTATGTTTCTTTTGCTGTGCCAAAATCCTTTTCCAATGAGAGATAGATATCCCATCTTGGAATCTATGTTGGCAACTTTGAGGGTCAAACTTCTAACTACATTGCAGATGGCATAGGGTGGTAGGATGGGTGGCAGGATTAATGCTCTATAGACCCTTGTCAAGGATCATACACTCTTCCTTCTATGTGCTACAGCTGCTAATGGAAATATTGGATGCATTGGTAATCAACTTCCAAACCTCTACAGAATCTGGAGAAGTTCCTATAGATTGGAAGCTGGCAGATGTAGTACCACGATTTGGAAAGTGAAGGAGCAAAAAAAGGGAGAACTACAGAGCAATTAGCCTGATGTCAGTAATGAAGCAGCGCTGGAATCAATTGGAAAAGATGTGATAACAGAACATTTGGAAAGCATTAATAGGATTGGATAAAGCCAGAATAGGATTTGAAAGCTAAATTATACTTAATAAATCTATTGGAATTTTTCTGAGGATCTAACTAGGAGGATAAGAGAGAACTAGTGGGTGTGGTATCTGGATTGTCAGGAGGCTTTTGACCACGTCCCTATAAAAGGTTAGTGGTCAAAATTAAAGCACGTGGAATTGGGGATGGTATTGGCAATGGCTTAAGAATTGATTGACAGGAAACAATGGGATAAATGGGTCTTTTTGAGTGACAGGCAGTGACTAGCGGGTTACCACAAAGTGTTTGGGCCCCAGCTGTTCACTATAAATAAGTAACCTGGATGAGGCAACCAATTGTAACATTCTAGAAGAACAGGACAGCGAGGGCAATGTGGGAAATTTCTAACAAATCAATAAGGTTTTTAGACAGACATTTAGACAGACAGGATTACTAGCAAAGGGTTAAATGATTTTTAAAACAAGATGATTGTAAGCTAATGAGAAAATAGGTCACGTGAATGTGGTAAGGGAATTAAACAAGTCATTAGGACTTTGACATATGCTGATATTCTAAATATATTTTAATTGTATGAAATATCATTCATTTCAGCTGTAAGGCAAGTTACCATAAGGTATAATGATAAAGGCAAATAGTTCAGAACTATAGTTTTGTGAACCCAGTAGATTTCATTTTGCTGGATGGTAAAATGCAATTGGCTGAGGCACATGAACAGGGATTATTACTGATGTGTTTACTAAAGACAAATGATTTTAAGTGAATGTAAGGCACAAATGGTTGATAACAATGATAACAACACCTTCAATTGATCTATTTTCAGCTGTTAACACCAGATTGATTCAGAGACCTCTGGCTGCTCGACCCTCTGATGATCTCCTAGCAGCTACTGATTTAATAAAGTTACAGCTTTGATTCAAACACCGGCTGAGAGTCTTGTATTGTCTGAGTTTTCCTGACAGTACTGGTCACCTCAGGTACCCCACAGAGGGTGAAGACATGTTTTAGCCCTTCAGATCAACCATCACCAGTGTGTCCTGAAAGAATATCTTCAGAGAAAACAAAGAAAATCTACATGGGGAATGGACCTCACCACTTTGTTCTGAATTGAGTAGAGGCTCAACATTAATGATGGAGGTGCAAGTGTTGCAACTGTTGAGAGTTTGAGCTTTGGTACATAGCGTTAAAGAAATTCTGGTAAGTCAATTTAATACCTTTATTCATTATTAAAGGTCAAAAGACAGGTTTTGACAGCACTCCACATCTACAGCAATGCAGTTGACTCTTAAATGCCTTCTGAAATGGCCCAGGAACCCACTCAGTAAATTAGGGTAGGGCAATAAATGCTGGCCTAGCCAATGATGCCCATATCCCATGAATGAAAAAAATTCCTTGTGGAATGAAACTCTGAAATATTTTGATTGGCATAGGGTGGAGCAAACTAAGAATGACTATTGTATTGGGTATCAGAGGCTGTACAGGATGGGATGGCCATTGCATTATTCTGCCCATTCGGAAAAGATCACACCATCTGATTCTGGATATTATTAACAATTGAGTTTATTTACAAGATAATTATAAAGAAGCAAGTTGACTATTATACAATTTGTGACTTACAAGATACTTAAATTGCTTCATAGCAATAAAATCCGCAATCTTTTTCTTCAACAGCCTCCAACAGAGTTTCTGATAAAATGCTTCACAGGCACTGACCCAATGGAGACACTTTGTTGAAGCCGGAATAGGTTAGAAAAAGCAGGAAATGAAAAGTTTATTAATCACAAGCAAGGGTTACATTAACACTGCAATGAAGTTACTGCAAAGTTCCCCTAGTCGCTTTGGGCACCTGTTCAGGTCAGTGCACCTAACCAGCACGTCTTTCAGACTGTGGGAGGAAACTGGTGCACCTGGAGGAAACCCTTGCAGACACAGGTAGAACGTGCAAACTCCACACAAACAGTGACCCAAGTTGGGAGTCGAACCCTGGTCCCTGACGCTGCAAGTTAGCAGTGCTAACCACTGTGCCACCCCCGAGTGAAACATTAGGGAAAAGCCCACAGTTTTTATACATTTCAGCAGGTTTCCAAAAAGTCAGCCTACAACCCAAGATCAGATTGTTTTTAAAATTGCCAATTAGAACAATAACCATTCATGTCTCTCAAGTGGATAAAGGGTGTACAATACTTGCATGGCAACCTGGGGTTTTGACATTTGAACTCCCAGAAAAATGGCAGTTAACATTTGAAAATAGTCAGTCCCCATGGAGGATACAAATTCAACCATTCCTTTCAAATAAAACTATCAATTGGTACCAAGCTCAGCTGTGGACCAAAGGATATGCCTGAAGCCAGCAGGCAACTCTTGTAATCTTGATACCTTTAGAAATGGCACAACCACACAGAAATATCCTCTACTCAGTATAGACATTATGGAATGCTACAAATAAACCCCATGCTGAACCCTGACAGACACAGCACAAAACACTGAGCGATCATATCTCTGGAATATCTTGTGCAGACTTCAAGCATTCATTATGGCTTTTTCATGGATTAAGCACACTACCTATTTCAGTTTTAAACAGAAACGTAATCTACTGCATTGGACTCAGTTGCACCTTGCTGTGGAATAGTGGCCTGCAGACTTATCTATATTACTTAATGTCACCAGTAAGTGAATGCTCAACACTGGAGCTTTCAACTAGAAATAACCCAATTGAGAACATATGACCCATGAACAGGAACTGGCTTTTGATAGTGGTATCAAAGGGAAAAACCATTTCAAACTTTGGTAGCCAGCACCTACATAATACAAGATAGAAATCCGTGACTTCTCTACAACCCAATATGATTTTCTTTTTCTATTTTAAATCGAGTAATCATGATCTCTTCAATTCTCAAGAAGCAGGAACTGATGTAACGTAGTGAATGTTAATAAATTGTACTACAGGATTTGATTTAAATGATGGCCATTTGCATTGAAATATAGGCAAGAGAAAATGAGTTAGCACTTTTAACACGTAAATCTTGTAAGAAAAAATGCACAGCTGTCCATTGGCAGCACTGTCTTGAATAGGAAAAAAACTTGCATTTCTATTGCATTATTCATGACCAGACATATCAAAGCAGTTTACAGCCACTTGAAGTGCAGCCACAATTATAATGTAGGAAATGCAGCAGCCAATTGTGCAGATAGCAATTTCACGACCACCAGGTAACTGTGAGATGCTGGTTGAGGGAAGGAAGAGTATTCATGTTGGTTCTAATTGAAATGATCAGCAAGCGATAGAAGACAAATTCTCAAATTTATTTTCATGTATTTAGTTTTTTTCTAGGAGCCATCTGCCATCTTCTGGGGAATAAGATTCAATGTCACAACTCAGAAATTAGCCTTAAAGAAATTTGAAAAGGAATAAGGCTTTTTCAAGGTGCATTCTTAAAAAAAAAGTGTCTCCATTTTCGATTGTCTATTGTTGTGAAACCAAAATTTCAAAACCATTGAAATGGAGACAACTACTGATAATTTCATGACCTCACTTAGATGAGGCTTATAAAATCCCACCCGAGGCCAGAGAATTCCATTCTGTGAGCCGCATTTGCCCTGACTTCGGGGCAGGTGTGCCAGTAAATTTCTGGCACTCCTGTCTGCAAAGCTGCACCAGGAACACTGGTCTTAGACCAATATGAATGCAGTCATCTCCTATACCATCAGCAGAGCATTTCAACAGTCACCTGGGTAAAAACAGACCATTAGACAATCATTTGGACAACAGGACTTGGAGAGGGATTTCCACTCATGTCCTAATTAAATTATAACCAAAATAAACCAGTCACATCCATATTTGGGTCCCATGACAGTTGGAGTGGGGCCTTTTGACAAGCCAACCCAATGCATTTAAGCACCTGTTTTCAAAGAACGCAACCCTGCAACTGCTATCTTACGAACAAATAAATCATCCTTCATCTTTAAAATTACCTTGAGGCTGAAGACAGCAAGACCAGATTTGAGTCTGAAGTCAACCACGTCATGAACTTAACATCGGTGTACCCATTAACTTTACTGGACTTAAATACTTAAGTGTCCTCCAACTAAGTGAGTGTGTGTGAACTTGAGTGTGGCACGAGAGAAAGAGTAGAGCATTTCTATTATTTTACTTAGGGGTACATTTTTAAAAACTTCCATTTTGGTTTTGTGGTTTGCAGTGTTAGAAATACTTAACATTGAAGAATCAAGGAGTGTAGGAACTTGGGACTGTTAAAGACTGTGGTTAGACATTTAGAGATAAGCATCTGTCCAAACGTTAGGAAACCTGAAATCCTAAAACTTATAGTCAACCATTTTGCAACTGAAGAGGCTGACAGAATCTGTAACAAACAGGTTAGCATTAGCAAAGATACAACTGGAAAGACAATGTACAGTGATCAAGGAGATTAATCAAAACCAGAAATCTAGAAATACACAAATTGCTGTCAAATAACAATTAACATATTCCAAACCCACGTGGACCTATTCTTCAATGTTATCTTCAATTTAACATATTATCCACAATATTTTTCTAAAGTGTGAAAAATGTATAATTCTAATTATACTATATTAAAGAAAACCCATGTTGAACACACGAATATCAAGATAATGATCATGAATTATGATTTATGGTATAAAATGAATTGCCCAAACTTTTCAGTCGTAGTAGACCTATTAGCATTGCCATCATTACACCTGTGAAACTTAAAGCAAAAGTTTATTTATCAAATCACAGGTAGGCTTATATTAACACTGCAATGAAGTTACTGTGAAAATCCCTCCGCCCCATACTCCCGACACCTGTTCAAGTACACTGAGGGAGCATTTAGCATGGCCAATCCATCTGACCAGTACATTTTTTTGGATCATGGGAGGAAACTGGAACACCTGAAGGACACCCACGCAGGCATGAGAACATACAAACTTCACAATGACCCAAGTTGGGAAACGAACCTGGGTCCCTGGTGCTGCTAACCAACGTGCAGCCCTTGACAGCAACATATGCAGTTACATGCGGAAAACCAAAATTTGCTGTCAGCAATTCTACACTGCTCCATAGGGTGCACTATTAAAAGTCTCTGTAGATGGAAATCAGTTAGAAATCACTGAACTGATTATAGATTCTACAATTACACTGTAATAGTGTTAAAAACTTCTGAAAATAGTTATGCCTTGTGGGACAACATGTAATTAGGATTTTAACTGCAGACAAGTGATAACTGTTGCTGATGAACCCAACTGTGGAAAATAAAACTTAAATTTGTTATGCAAGTTTTTCCATTAAAAATTCCAGCCTTCCTCTAGGTTTAAATATTTAAGATGCTACGACCCCCAACCTTGATTCGTCTCTGCAAAATTATTTTTTTTTTAGAAAAATTTACTTTGAGGATTTTTCAGTGCAATTGGCTGCTTATCCTGCATGATGACTGCACACTTGCTGGATGCATGGCGATCATCTTTTGATAATGCCAGATTCAAATTAATTTCAGATTTAATTCTCACACAAACGATTAGATCTTTGTGGCCTGCTTTTTTTTCCCCCAAAGCCAGTGGCAAGCATAATCACTTTGGTAATCATTTCACAATCCTGGCTAATAATTGCAGTCACTCCCATTGAAAATCATTAATTTAAATTCCACTGCCAAAATTCTGGGCCAGCAGCACAAAGGATAACACGTCTGACTACAGATCAGAGATTCCAGGTTCAATTCCTAGCTGGCTCAATGTAAAACTCTGAGCAGCACGGTAGCACAGTGATTAGCACTGCTGCTTCACAGCTCCAGGGACCTGGGTTCGATTCCTGGCTTGGGTCACTGTCTGTGTGGAGTTTGTACATTCTCCTCATGTCGTCTGGGTTTCCTCAGGGCACTCCGGTTTCCTCAGGGCAAAGATGGTGGGCTAGGTCGATTGGCCGTGCTAAAATTGCCCCTTAGTGTCCTGAGATGTGTAGGTTAGAGGGATTAGCAGGTAAATGTGTAGGGATATGGGGGCAGGGCCTGAGTGGGATTATGGTCAGTGCAGACTCAATGGGCCAGATGGCCTCTTCCTGCACTGTAGGGATTCTGTGAATACGGGCTTCTTTAATTCTGCTTCCTATCAATTGACAAGCATTAGTTTTGTGAATGCATCAATATATTGCAAATGACAACCACCACATATTATTCTATGCATTATTATAAATGTCTTAACTTTGTCAATCTTACTTTGGCAATTGCATTTCATGCAAAATTTGCTTGTATGTGACTAGCTGTAATTTAATATTTGAAAAATATAGTGACAAATCATAATATACAAAATGGGAATGGGTAGAGGTAAGCAAATAGAAAAAGTATAAATACAAAGTCAACCAACTAAACTAGCTGCAGCTACGAGTGCCAATTCGTACCGTGCAAGTATATTTTAAAAATATTTTTGACAACCATTTGAACTTTCAGTAGCTAAGACAGACAGAACTAAAAACAAGGTTATTAAAAACCAAAGTTACATTTGGGAGCAACATTTTATCTATTTGAAAATGTCTACCTGAATATTCCATTGGAGGCCTGTATCACAGAAGCCCACGCTAATATATCACTATCAAGCCCTTATCTTGTGCAGCAGACTAAGTGACACATTGTCCTTGCTTTTGGAAATCCAAATACCTATATTCCATCCACTAGCTCCTCGTTATCCATTCTGCTCATTACATCACCTCAAACCATGGTGACTCTACCTGATTGTAGAATTAATTCCTCTCTCCCTTGCACATCTTTCTTTTCAACTATTTTTAGGATACTGTGTCTTCTACTGAGAAGACATGCAAAATACTTGCTCAAAGTCTCTGCCATTTCACTGTTTCCCCATTATTAACTCCAGTCTCACCGTCTATAGGACCAAAGCTTACATCAACTACACTATTATTTCTAGTTTTACTATTGGCTTTTATCTTTCCTGATAATTTTTCTCATTCAGCAATGTACACCTTTTCTATTTGATACTGTCCTCAACTTCCTGAGTTAACCATGGATGGTGCATCCTTCTCTTCCATCTTTCTTTGTTGAGGGCAATGAAATAGCTCCTAAAATATTTGCCACTGTTTCTCCAGCAAATTAACTTATAGCCTACGTTCCCATTCCACTTAACCAACTCTGTCTTTACACCTTCGCAATTGCCTTTAAAGGTACCAGTTTCCAACTCAAATTTCTCCTGCTCTGATCAACCTTCCCTTTATTTTGGAGGTAATTCTTTAATTATTTTAAGTCATTGCATTAAATATTAGGGGCAATTCTCAGTCTGCTGGAGACCATGTAGCAGGCATCCCACTGGGTGCCACAGCCTCTACGCATCTCTGGCCGCAGGACTTCTGACACCAATTCTGCACCAGAAATCAGGGCTGCGCTGAATAAATTAATTAGAATTACCATGCTATTAGTAGGCCCAGGACTGAAGTCTCCAGGCCCCCAACCTCTCTGTCCCACCAGGAATGTTTTGCTCCAGCTCCACACTATCAGGAACCTGATGACCCAAACCTGCTGGGATGAAGGGAGCCTCAGGAGGTTGGGGGTGCCCCCCAGGCACAGCCCAAGGGGCAAAGTGGCAATGTCCAGGAAGCACCTTGGCACTGCCCACCTGGCATCAGGTACTGCCAAGACAGCAGGGGAGAAGGGGGTCTCATTGCCACTCTGCAGTTGGCTGTGAGGTAGGAAGGCAGGCCAGCAATTGAAGCTGGCCATTGAGTGGCCGAGGCAGGGGGGGGGGGGGGGGGGTGGTCAGCGCTGTGCTATCAGCCTCTTCAGCGGGAATAGGTTCTGTCCTGTGATTTTTACTAATATTCATACTAGTGCAGTCTGCAGTCCACAAAGTGTGGGAGATTCATTTTGAAAATCATTTCATTTATCAGTTCGGGGTAACTATTTATCTTCCTGTAGTGGACAAATTAAACATTTTCTTTTATGAACCAAACAAAACATTTCTGTGCCTAACATCTCAAACTACTTTTCAGATCCTCTCTGCAAAAACCTCTAGCTTTCTCCCCCTTATAATCACCTCCAACGCAGTGAGGAATGCCACGAAAGATCTGCTAAGAATGTTAATTATTAAAGATCATTAAATATGTAGATATGTGTAGTGACTGGAATGCTGTGCTTCAGATAAAACCTGTGACAACATAACTAACTTTCCTGTTCGATGTCAAACATAACCAAAATACACCAGGTGAAAACATCATGTTTCCAATGCAGGCTTAACAATAGGAAACACTTCAGCGGATCAGTGTACCACAAGACAAATGTCTAATATTTATACTAGTCCTTAATCCTCAGATCAACATGAAAAACACCCACTAAGTGAAAACATTCAGAACTCAAAAATCAGAACTGTTCATCATGGACAGGCTCAATTTCAAATGAATAAGCAAATATTTACTCCCCCACCCACCCCCATTAATATGGGATTAAGGAATATAAAACATTATAGCATTAAATGTATCTCTAATTCAGATGTGTAAACAACTTGGCTTCCTTCTGAGGTAGCACAAGCAAGACCAATATGGTACATGATTAAAAAGATCTTTACATAAACCGCTCTAAATAAATTATAGATCTTTTTATTCATTCATGGGACATGGGCATCGCTGGCTGCCCAGCATTTATTGCCCAGCTCTAGTTGGCCGCGGACAGTCGAGTCAACCAAACCGCTGTGACTCCGAAATAACACGTGGGCCAGAATCCCGCCATGGCAGATGGCTGGATTTGAATTCAATGAAAAAAAATCTGGAATTAAGAATCTAATGATGACCACGAAACATTGTCGATTGCTGGAAAAACCCATCTGGTTCGCACATGTCCTTTAGGGAAGGAAATCTGCTGTTCTTACCTGGTCTGGCTTACATTTGACTCCAGACCCACAGCAATGTGGTTGACTCTTAACTGTCCTCGGGCAACTAGAGCTAGACAATAAAATTTGAGCAGCCAGTGACGCCCATGCCCCAGGAATTAATTTAAAAAACCAAGTTAGAAGTTCATTTATTAGTCACAAGGCTTTCATTAACACTGCAATGAAGTTACTGTGAAAATCCCCTAGTCGCCACACTCCGGTGCCTGTTCAGGTCGATGCACTTAAACAGCACACCTTTCAGACTAACGTCTTTTTGAGTACTGATGTCTGGCAAAAAGCTCAATGATTGCATCCCAACAAGCACACAACTACTATCGCCAAATCAACTAAATAAAGGAATAAACAGCTCTTCCTAATGTATTATGGACGTTTTTACTGTGTGTACATGATTTGTCCACTCCCGACAAAAATGATCACCACATAAATCTTTGAACTTCTTTCCTATCTGGCCACTGAAACGTTTTGTTTAGAAACAAATAAATAGTTAGCACATTGACTAGAGAGTAAATCGCCAGCTCTATAAGAAGTTTAAACCCCAAGGGCATGGGGATGTTCAGTCTATAGATCAGGTACGGCACAATGAAATAACGAAACTCTAATAATTTTTGTGGAACAGTGGCAGCAACCAAACAAATGAAAAACACCAAGTTCCAAAACACTGACTTAGATTTCAGTGCTTCAATGAATGTCCAAGCAGCAAAGATGTACCCTGGGATCAAAACATATTTGATCAGTTCATGCTTCCGAAAGATGTTTTTCCAAACATAAAACGTGTAGTGTCTGTTATCAGCCAGCAAGTACTTATGGACATAAGTGAACTTCCAAACCAGCAGCAGGGAGACAAGCACAAGAACAGTGTAAAGTAATGGATGTTTCTTTATGGAATATAGGAAGCAAGCAATCTTATGAGGGGAAAGCAGGTGGGAAATAGAGAATACAAGGGTGAAGGAGAAGAAGTAGAATAACTGAGGAAAATTCAGAGACATCTCATGGTTGGTCCTATCGCCAACAACTATCCCTCCATTCAGGAAGACAAACAGCAAAAAACCCAGAACTAAAATGATGTATGGCCAGGTCAGAAATATGAGTGCTTTCAGATTGTTTAGTGACAGGACATATTCTAAAAGGAAGTGCACAACGTTCTTGATCTCTGCAGCTGAATTTGGGACAGTGGGGCTCTTTTCATCCTTTTTCTTGAGCGAATCGGTTTTCCATGCTTCTGTTAATTTCTGTGCAACAACGCTTCCTGCGCAGAATATAATCCAGACGATGTTAGTCTGCCTGAACATAAAGGCACAGAAACCAAGGCAGGCAGCAATACCGTGACTCCCATACAGGCACATCAGGTAGGTAAACAAGATAAAGAACGTTGACCCTGCATCTGTGTAATAGAAGAACGAGAAAAAGTAAAGCAGGGGAAATGAGGCAAGTGTTAATGCAGACACAATGCGCTGGAATGCGGAGGTAGCCTGGAAAGGAAGAAGAAAGAATTACAACATTAATCATCAATTTAAGGGAGATGTCTTGTCAATGAAAATAAACCCCTACAATTTTAGAACACAACAGTACAAGCAAGCAAATGCTCCATCAGATCCTTCATATTCTTTATCTCCAGTTACCAGTATTTTTCTGACCATTGCTTTACAAGTTCATCATTCACTCCCACCAACAGGCTCCTGTTAATACACTTAGATGTGAGGCCCGCCATTATTTCCAAGAACAGGGTCAGGAAAAACGAGCATATTTTACGTGCCCCCTGCACCAGAACACACAGACAGGGAACTAGCTGCAGGTGAGCACAGGGATTACTTCTGATTCTGAATGGTCACATCCAACAGGCTGGGCCTTAATTATAACTGTTTGTAAGTCACTTTGCCAATGATATGATTTGTCTCGGTTTGAAAAATACAAGTCAATGCTGCAGCCCCAGAATAATCTAATAGTGTATCCACTATAATTGTGCAATCACATTTATGAGGAGTCAATGGTTGGAAATTCTGTACCAATAACACTGAGTAACAGTAATGGGAACTAGCACATCAACACATTACATTAGTAACATTTTTACAGTTCAGCAGATCTTAAGATAAGGTAAACTCCTTGAGCTCAACAACTATTTTCTTCAAATTTAGTCCTCTGGATTTCAAAATGCTCCAAAAAGCTAAGAGGTGAATGGGGTAACATTTTACTGCTGCTCTCAGCCCCAGTTATAATTTAATATTGGCTGAATTAAAAAGGAATTTGACACTGTCATTTCCATTTGTTCTGAACAGCATTCCCAACTGCACAGACATGTCAGATGGAAGTATAAAAACATTCCAGCACAAAGCTCTTGGTAGTGATGTGTACAAGTGTACGGTTTGGTAAGACACGGGTCGCTCTGCATGACATTAACTGAGGTTTGAATTTTTTGCTCAATGCCCACAGGCTTGGAATAAGGAAATCAAGCTGGAGTTTATCTTGAGGGCAAGGGCCGAAGAGATGGAAAATCATGTTCAGTGGCTTGAAATTATTAGCCTACCATCAGAAATTTACCTTCATATGTATGTTTATCAGTGCTTTGGAAGAGAAAGAAGATATGCTACAGCATAAAATTATTCTCTGCATCAATATACAAAATTCTAAATAGGGAAGTTTGAAATACTAAGATTAAAGAAACAGTTCATGTAAATTGTTGGCTAATTCTGTTTAATTCAATGTAGATGGTGGGCATTAACTTGGGTACAGCAAATATAAAGAGATACTTATTGAGTTAGGAGGTATATGCTTTTAAACGTTTAACTCCTAAATAAATGCAAGATTTGACTCCAGCTCTAGCCTTCATTAACTGGCTTTCAGAAAGATAACACTTCTTACAACAGGAGCCGAGAAGCTTTAATTACATTCTATTTTAAGTGCGTCAGGCATTCGTTATTATTTTGGTGTGTAAAAGAAAAATGAACAGGAACTTGAGTACCTTGTTCTTTTGGTGTATCTTGCACAACAGCAGGTAAAGTAAGTAGAGGTTCCCAGCGCTGAACAGTAGATTAACGAATCTTAGCATTCCCGTGGAACACACCACAGTCCCTGTCCAGCCCATCAGCCAAGACACCGGCTTGATTATCCCAGTGGATACCAGATAGAGGCCGGGTAGAGTCGTGATCATTGGATCCCACTGCGCAACATTTGAGAATAAAACAATTCATAATTTGAAGTATTCTAGAACTGTGAACAAGTGCATGTATTTATTGTCTGCTACACAATAAAGACAACTTGATGAAAGAGCAATTTACAGGAATTTGAACTCAAGTATCTCTCATCTTCTACAGTAAAAGAAACCATAATGCACTTGCTATATTATTGGTCGTTGTTTGAGGAACATTGCACACCTCATGATTTGCCTTTCCACATTGTTCCAAGAATGTTATATTAGAAAGTTACTTTTAAGTTTATTTATTAGTCTCAAGTAGGCTTATATTAACATTGCAATGGAGTTACTGTGAAAATCCCCTAGTTGCCACACTCTGGCGCCTGTTCGGGTTCACTGGGGGAGAATTTAGAATGGCCAATGCACCTAACCAGCACGTCTTTCAGACTGTGGGAGGAAAGTGGAGAACCCAGAGGAAACCCACATAGATAGGGGGAGAACGTGCAGACTCTGCACAGAGTGACCCAAGATGGAAATCGAACCCGAGTCCCTGGTGCTGTGGGGCAGCAGTGCTAAAATCTTGGAAATGGTTTGTGTCTTGGGTAATTCTGGAACCATTAGGTTTAAAGAATGATTGTATCAATATAATTTCAGGATTGCCTTTAAGTGTCCTCAGAATAATCTGGACAGAGCAAACAATTGATGAATTTGGAAAATCGGGATCTGAGCATCTCATGAGCTGCAAGGAAGAGGAAATCTAGAATGTAGGACTACTAGAAAGATTAGGCCAGATCTAGGAAGGACTGGATGAGTTGGACAACGTAAGAAACTGGATGGAGGGAGGAATAAGAAAGTGTGTGCAGAATTGCAGTGAGCAGAGAAGAAGGGCTTCCAGCCTCTCGACTGTTGCTAAAGATGGATGAACAAAATGTCTTTTAGATCCAAATTTAAAAGTGGTACAAAATCAAGTCAGCAATCATACAGCATTGAAGGGTTGTAGTAATCATAACATAGAATCATAGAATACCTACACTGCACAAAGAGGCCATTCGGCCCATCATATCTGCACCAACACAATCCCACCCAGGCCCTTTCCCCGTAGCCTCACACATTTACCCTGCTAGTCCCCCTGACACTAAGTATCAATTTCACACAGTCAATCAACTTGACCAGCGCACATCTTTGGACTGTGGGAGGAAACTGGAGCACCCGGAGGAAACTCATGCAGACACAGGGAAAACATGCAAACTCCACACAGACAGTGACCCAAGCCAGGAATCGAACCCAGGTCCCTGGCACCTTGAGGCAGCTAACCACTGTGCCACCCTAAAGTCCACAAATGAGGCTCAGGTTTCTACAGCTGAGTTTATTCGGTATGGCAAGGGAGAGTTTTAGCACAGCCAAGGCATCTAACCATCTTTGGATTGAGACAGGAAACCAGAAAACCAGAAAACGCAGAGGAAACCCACAGACACAGGGAGAACGTGCAGACTCCACTTAGTGACCCAAGCCAGAAACCGAACCTGGGTCCCTGGCGCTGTGAGGCTGCAGTATCAACCAGTGAGCCACCCTGCTCCAGTGACAAGGTCAATTTCTTCCATATATTGTAATAAACACAAAATCAACATTCACTTTTCACCACAAAACTGAAATTTGGAACTCGCCTCATTAACTGCTGGAATACGTGAACCTGGCAAATTAGAGAGGAAAAGCAAAGAACATTTTGGACAGGAAAAAATGTCTCAATGCCACAATATTTCTTTCTCCCAATTTGCTGACTGTAGTATCTTAGTGCTTTTTAAGCCAAAGGATCCCAGGAAATCATGGAAAGTTGGCAATCTCTCATTATCACTGGTGATTATGAGGGCCGAATTTCCTCGGATGGTAAGAAGCTCAACCTCCTAGAACCTAAAGTGGGAACTGACCCCACTCAGGGTGGACACCAAGATCCAATAACAGCATCTTGTAGATGGTGGTTAAGTAACAGGGTATCGCTTGGACTGCCATCGCATGGGGGCCAGCACCCCGACTCCTCAGAGCTACAGGCCCAACTGATGAGTGGGTTAGTTAGTTTGTTTGTTACCATGCCAAGACAACACAGGGAGGTCACAGTGATGGGGGAGAGGGAGCTCCCTTCACCAGCAGTGTTGAGACTTTCAGGAGACAGATTGTCCATACTGGAGGTCCACTCACTGGAACCTGCTGGGATACAATGGAGCTTTACCTCAAGTTACCCCTCTCATAGAGGCAGGGTTTTTGGGATGCAGATAAAATACCAGTAGGTCTGGGAAAGGGCACTTAATTGGGCAATTAATTACTTCAATTGCCCATTCAAGTGCTACAGAATTTTCCATTGACACCAATATGTCATTGGTCCAGCTCATGCTGTAGAAATAAGGGAAAAAAAGTTTCCAGTGGCTGAAAGGACAACGAGAGAAAAGGAAGTAAAAAGATAAACGGAAAAAAAATCACAACAGCTGACAGGGGAACTTCCTTTGAACAGGGTGCAGAGTGGACAGGAGTTGTGTCCTCACCTCCCCCACCGCCTACCTATAAAATCAGCATTAGGTTACCGAGTTGGATGATCAGCCATGATCTTAATGTCTAGCAGGACAGGCGCGAAGGGCCGAATGGCCTCCTCCCGCTCCCTGTTTACCTCGGAAAATCGCCCATCGCAATAGCGCTGCGCCTGCGGCACGTGGAAAATCTCGTCCATGTAGGGATTCCTCTGGCCCCGGTTGATCAGAGAGAAAAGCACGGAGGAGATAAGGAAGCTGCAGCTGAGCAGGGCACAGAAGAGGAGCGGCTCCAAGCGCTCCATCCCGAGCGGGAGCAGAGAGGGACTGGGCCCCGAGGGGGCGGGGCTAATGACGCAGAGCGGGGCGGAGCTAATTACGTAGGATGGGAAGGGGCTAATTACGCAGAGCGGGGCGGAGCTAAGACGTAAGGAATGGGCGGGATTTCTCTTTGGGGGGATTGGGCGCGAATGTCGCGAGTTCCCAAGGATTGGGCGGGGCTGGAGTGACGCATGAGAGGGGCGGGGCTGGAGTGACGCTGGCAGCCCCTCTTTCTCCCGGTCAGTTTGTACTGGGGGCGGAACCATTTTAGCTGATTCGTACCTGCTGGGGGACTAGTATGTTAGTTGGATTGTGGAACTGTTTCCGGTTAGTGTTTGCTGCGGGAGTTAATGGTGAGATGTATTATTAAAAGGAGGATGGGAATGAAACATTGCAGCAGATATCTCGTTTCCTTCTTTTAAATAGCTGGGATTCTCGGTGTTGGGGGTGGGGGGGCAGCTCGATTCCTCCCTCAATGTGTGGCTCCCTCTGACTTTACTGCCCATCCAAACTCCAAACTTGTGCTCTGCTTCTCTCTCCAAACACCTGCCGAGTTCCAGCGTTTTCAGTGATTTAATTCTTGGCTTTGATGATGGATGGCATAGTGGTTAGCGCTGCTTACTCACAGCGCCAGGGATCCAGGTTCCATTCCCGGCTTGGGTGACTGTCTGTGTGGAGTTTGCACATTCTCCCCGTGCCTGCGTGGGTTTTCTCCTACACGCCAAAGATGCGCTGGTTAGGTTGATTGGCCATGTTAAATTGCCATTTAGTGTCAGGAGGATTAGTAGAGTAAGGGTGCGGGGTTATGGGAATAGGCCTGAGTGGGATTGTTGTCAGTGCTGACTCGATGGGCCAAATGGCGTCTCTGCACTGCAGGGATTCAAGGATTATTCTGTAAACAGAAAACTAAGAAATTTGGCACATCAGCTTTGCAGATGCACTATAGAAAGCGTTCGTTCTGGTTGTATCACAGCTTGGTGAGGCTCCTGCTCTGCCCAAGACCGCAAGAAACTACTAAAGGTTGTGAATGTAGCACAATCCATCAAGCAAACCGGCCTTCCATCCATTGACTGTCTACACTTCCCACTGCCTCAGCAAAGTAGCCAGCATAATTAAAGAGCCCACGCAGCCCAGACATCCTCTTTTCCACCTTCCTTTGGGAAAAAGGTACAAAAGTCTGAGGTCATGTACCAACTGACTCAAGAACAGCTTCTTCCCGGCTGCTGTCAAATTTTTGAATGGACTTACCTTGCATTAAGTTGATCTTTCTCTACACCCTAGCTATGACTGTAACGGTACATTCAGCACTGTCTTGTTTCCTTCTCTATGAACAATATGTTTTGAATGTATAGTGCGCAAGAAACAATACTTTTCATGTTAATAAATACTTTTCGTTCTGTGACAATAAAAATGAAATCAAAAGTCGAGCATCCTAGTCTTCAAGACTCTTGAATTTCATTAAACTTCATTCTTAACCATTTCAAAGCCATTAATGTGGTGTCTATTTGACTTCCTTTGTGTTGTACTTTTCATTTGGCTTGTTCATCATCATTACCACTTTTATTGTTTTGTATAACTGTCTCTGTACAATCTCCTATTAACTCCCCATTGTAGTTTAGTAAGAAAAATAAAGTTGTTTTCTAGAACTTGTGTGTAACCAGAAAGTGAATACATTTCTGTTTAGTGTTTCTGTTATCATTTGGTTAAGTGTTTCAGCCTTGGCACGAACTGGGCTGTGTTTTGAAAGGGGGATTTTAAGTTGTTGTAATTATGGAGCTTTGTGTAGTTTTTCAGAGCAAACATTTTCTTAATCAATTCACATGATCCTTTGTTAATATAGATCAGCTTGTCATCCGATGAATTGCTGCTTTTAGCCAACAAACAGGATGATTATGACACATGAACTGGAACTCTTTCCAGGATGCACGGTAACGCTTCTTTTGTTTAAAGATGTTAAAAATGCTGCTGAACTTCGAAAGAAAGCTGTGGAGGGAGCCATAGATGGAGCATTAATAAATGCATCAATGGTGAGAATTATTGTCTAAATTATTGCTGTGATTTTTTAAAAATAAATTTTTGTATTGTTTTTATCTATATAACATGTAAGAAGATATTGGGTATAAATTGTTGAAATGAAGTTTATTCTGTGTGTGAAGGAGATGGTATAACCACAAGCTATAAGGCCAGCGGATGAGCAGAATAACCAATGTACTTAACATGTTCTTATTTAAGCAAGTGTGGTTTCTAGTTTTGTGTCAATTCATTAAATTTGGTTAGACTGTATGTGAGTTAGTAATTAATGCACACAAGATTGCTGAACCATTTACACCAGGAAAAAGTAAAGTTAAACTTTATTTATTAGTCACAAGTAAGGTTACATTAACACTGCAAAGAAGTTATTGTGAAATTCCCCTTGTCGCCACACCCCGGTGCCTGTTCGGGGTCAATGCACCTAACCAGCACATCTTTTAGAATGTTGGAGGAAACCCACTTAGACACAGGGAGAACGTGCAAACTCCACACAGATAGTGACCCAACCCGGGAATCAAACTTGGGATCCTGACACTTTGAGGCAGCAGTCATTCAGTCATTGACCAACTGTTGAAATAGCTGATCTCAGCTGGGCTAACAAAGGCATGATTGAGCTTTGGGGTAGAGATAGAAAAATAAATAAACAGGGCTTCACTTGTTGTGTTCTTACCCAGTGGCCTGTGTTAGAAATTTATATATTTATGTTTTTGGATGCTGGCACATCATATTTGGATGTGGTCACCCTTTTTCCCCTGGTCACACCCAGTCCAGCTTCAGGAGCATTTGGATATCCTATCACGGCAGTGAGGAAAACAGTGTTTGTTTTTTATGTGAAGTTAAATTCTACAAAGTCACAGCTATTAAGCAATTCAATCTACAATTATTAGAGTTAATTTCCTGGAATAAAATAGTTATTATCAGAATAATAACTATTATCAGAATCTGATCTAAAACTTTGAAAGTTAAAAATATTAATGGTGGAGCTGCTTTCAGAAGACTTTATTCTCTAATAATATTGTAAGTCATTATTTGATTTGTAAGATCTTGGGCAGGATTTTCTGGCGTCGCTCGTCCACAAACTGGAAAATCCTGCTGGAGGTTAACAGACCTTTCCATAATCTGCCCCTCTCCCACTTCGAGTTCCATAGCGGGCGGGACAGCAAAATTGCAGCCATTGTTCCAACTACACACAAACTATTCAGATAGTTCTCTCAATGATAGCAACGTGATTTAACAAATGGAGCTGTCAATATAATACCTTATTTTGTGTAAACTGTGAATATAGTCTTTATCTCTCTTTTGCAGATAGTGGATCCATTTCAGATCCTTATAGCAGCAAACAAAGCAGTCCATTTACACAAACTGGCCAAAATGAAGACAAGAGGCCTTTACTCTGAAATCATATTTAATCTCTCACCAACAAATAATGTAAGATTTGATTTTCTGAGTGATAATTTTGAAGTGTGCTATAAGCTCCCATTCTCAGATCTGCTCTTTGCATTGTAGCCTTGATATCTCCTGAATACACCATTTACCTAACTATAAGTTATCATAGAAGAATCATAGAATCCCTACAGTGTAGAAGGAGGCCATTCAGCCCATTGAGCCTGCGCCAACAATAATCCCACCTGGGGCCGTATCCCATAGTTCCACAAATTTACCCTGCTAACCTCCCTGACACTAAGGGGCAATTTATCATGGCCAATCAACCTAACCCGCACATCTTTGGAGTGTGGGAGGAAACTGGAGCACCTGGAGGAAACCCACGCAGACACGGGAGGATGTGTAAGCTCCACACAGACAGTTATCCGAAGCTGGAGCTGAACCCAGATCCCTGGCGTTATGAGGCAACAATGCTAACTTTTATGCCACCGTGCCACCCAAAACCTCACAGTTGTGACCGTGCCACCCAAAACCTTACAACAGTTAAACCTCACAATTGTGAACTGATAGCATCTTCGGGGTGGAAATTTCAGAGGCCTCACTGGAACCGAGCATTAATGTCACTCACAAATGTAACCCATCATTAAAAATAATGTTTAATAGAAAAAGATCTATGAAATCTCCGACTGCTTTTCTTTTCAAGGATTTACTTGTAGCTCTGTCAGTCAAACTAGCCGTCTTCTTCAGGAGCCAGGCGAAATCTTACGCTGGCCTCGCACAATCCGAAAGATAGAATTATCCCCACCGCAGGTGTGGTTGTTTTCTGAAACCGTTCAATAGGGGATAATGAACTGTTTAATGCCCTCATTCCTAATAGACAACGATAGGTGACTCATTAAATTTTCTTGCCTCATTGCTCCAACCTATGTTCTTTTTATGTCTGGCTTTCTTTAAAACAAGATTCTTGAACATAACTTCCTGCCATATCCTATCTGTGACGTGAAGAAAGAAAGTAGATGAGGCAGTGCAGTTGATGTTGTCCGCATCGACTTTAGCAAGGCCTTTAACGAGGAGTGGCATGGTAGGTTGTTACATAAGGTTAAATCTCCCGCGATCCAGGGTGAGGTAGCCAAATGGATACAAATTGGCTTGATGACAGAAGACAGAGGGTGTTATAGAGGGTTGTTTTTCAAACTGGAGGCTGTGCCTCAGGGATTGGTGCTGGGGTCCACTGATATTTGTTATTTATATCAATGATTTGGATGAGAATTTAGTAGGCATGATTAGTAAATTTGCAGATGACACCAAGATTGGTGGCATAATGGACAATGAAGAAGGTTATGTAAGATCGCAACATTACTTGATCAATTGGGCCAGTGGGCCTATGAATGGCAGATGGAGTTTAATTTAGATAAATGCAAGGTGATGCATTTTGGTCGATTGAACCGGGGCAGGACTAACTCGGTTAATGGTAGAGCTCTGGGGAAAGGTATAGAACAAAGGTACAGGTTCTTAGCTCCTTGAAAGTGGAGTCACAGGTGGACAGAGTGGTGAAGAAGGCATTCGGTGTGCTTGGTTTCATTGGTCAGAATATTGAATACAGGCGTCGGAATGTCTTGGTAAGACCACACTTGGAATACTGTGTCCATTTTTGGTCACCCTGTTACAGAAAGGGTATTATTAAACTAGAAAGAGTGCAGAAAAGATCTACTAAGATGCTATTGGGACTTGATGGTTTGGGTTATAAGGAGAGGCTGGATAGACTGGGACTTTTTTTTTTCTGGGATGATTTTCTAGAGGTCTATAAAATAATACAGGGCATAGATCAGCTAGATAATCAATATCTTTTCCCAAAGATAGGGGAGTCTAAATCTAGAAGGCATAGGTTTAAGGGGAAAGATACAAAAGGGTCCAGAGAGGCAATTTTTTCACACACAGGCTGTGTGTGTCTGGAACAAACTGCCAGAGGTAGTAGTGGAAGCAGGTACTATTTTGTCTTTTACAAGCATTTAGACAGTTACATGGGTAAGATGGGTATAGAGGGATATGGGCCAAACGTGAGCAATTATGACTTGCTTTGGGGTTAACAAAGGGGCGGCATGGGCAAATTGGGCCAAGGGGCCTGTTTCCATGCTGGAAACTTCTAGGTGCAATTTTTTTTCCAGATTTCCGATGCCTTCAGAAAGTTTGGGATATCAGACAATGACACTGCTGTTCTTGTCGTTCTTGTGGGTGATGGAAAGAGAGAATGTAATTTAGAAGATATCACGAGGCAAGTGGAGGGCCAACAAATCTGTGTCCAGGACATTTCAACAATAACAGATGTGGCCAGAATCAGAAAGGTTTGTAAACTACACGGTGACTTGCGTTAAGATAATGGTTCCTCGCAATAGCTACATTGCAAATTTTTGAAATTAACTTTACCACGATTGGCACCAAAACACGATTTACGTTTCACGCACTGTTGAATTATTTCAACGCCTTATCAGTGAGTGTAAATTATGTTTTGCAGTTGAGTTTATTTTGTCTGTAGACAGTTGCATTTCAATGGAAGTCAAATAATTCTAAACTAGCTGGGCAAAGAACAAATGGCTGATGTACTGAATAATTTAATTTGAGTTGCACATCTTTGTGATACCTTGCAGAATAAAGTTATCACAGGATGTGTTCTTATTAAAATGTAAATTTTTACCGTGAAGTTTGGAGTATTTTGAAAGATGAATTATTCATACAAAGTGTTACAGATGATGTCCTCTCCATTCCTTGTTAGACTTTGTTACATGAATGACAGCTGCCTTTTCACACCTGCAATCCTTCATAAACCGAACCTATCTGATCCCAGCCATGCTGCTGTGAAGGCACACACAGCGGAAGCTGGTTTGTTCCTTCTTTGGAAGGCTGGGTGACCACGTGCTAAACTGTAAACAACTCTGAAATAATATTTTCCCTCAATCAAGAATTATGTAGGACACAACAGAATGGAAGGGCCAGGGAGGGTGGAATGTAACATGTTTCTTCTTTCATAAAAGGGCCTTGCTCTCACTCAAAATAAATCCTCATCAAAGTGTTTTACTTTCCACAGTTTTACAAAGTGTCTCCGCCTGAGGAAAATGTTGGCAGCTTGTTGGATGCAGTCATTTGCCGAATGTCAGTTAAAGAGATTCTTTGACAGAACAAACTAATGGATTCTTAAACGATTTTTCTCTGAACTAAAACAACAAAGTTTTGCAATATGGAAACGTTGCTTCCACTTTTGTGTTTTTGAACTGATGATCTGCCAGCCGCAGTCAGTTTTACAAAGCACCTGCAACAAGTTCAAGCCTGTATGGAAAATTACTTTTGATAAAAGAGTGAACATTATTTTAAGAAAAGAGTTCAGAGCCCTATGGTTACCGTGTGTACAAGCTACAGGATGTACTAAAACCTCAACAAATTATCACAATCAAGGAGGATTAATGTATGAGAACACCATCCCCCTGAAGTCATGCAGTACTGACTTGGACATGGAACCCGATTTCCTCATCCTTAGTAGTGAGAGTACGTGGACTGCAGGGCATTGTGAAGAAGGCCGACCACCGTTTTCTCAACTCTGCTCTGGATAAGCAATAAAAACTGACTTTGTCAGCAATTCTTTGTGAATGAATAAAAATCTTGAAACTGCCTGAGCTTTTTAATGTTTGTTTCCTTTGCATGTAGAGCATAAAGCTTGGTTATTGTGCTTTCCAAATTTAAATCAATCATTATTTATATTGAGTTGCATGTTTCACATAGCACTAAAGCTGTTTCCTTCCACCTCTGTCTCCAGCCCTCCCAGGTAAACAATGCTTCCTAACCTGATTTCACCTTTTCTGCTATTCTAAACTGCAATCCTTCTCATTCATGCCCTTCTATTTTATTGTATTTAGCTATTTACTATCGGTGCTGCATATCCTTCGAAGTCAATCCCACTCATAAGGTTTCAGCCTGAACAGCCATTCCACACGGTATGATGCCATTTACCGAGCCATTCCAGCAGTCAATCACGTTTCACCCATTCACTCTGCATCTTAGAATAAAAGAGGGGGAGGAATGGGGTTGAGATTAAGTGAGAGACCGGTGATAGCTGAAATCAAGATAGTGATTGAAGCAAAGAAAGGAGATCAAGGATGTAATGATCTGTATTTTGCTAGCTGCTGACGTTGAAGAAAGTTGCACCAAAATATCCAACAATTTCTGGTATTGGTCTCACTGCTCCTGACACTAATTCAAATGCTTGTGATAGGAGATCCCTGGAGTCCAACAACTGAATGTAATTGAGCAGACTGAACAGTCAGAATAAGACAGAACCTTAAATAACAAAATCTGGAATGTTAATCATGATGGAGAATGTTACAACCAGGTGAGAAGAGGTGAACTGGCTCCACTATTCAACCTCCCCTGAAGATCACAACAAATGTTTTAACTTTCTTTTTATGTGCCCTTTTCAAATCATAATGTGTTTATGTATTTAAACCAGGAATAATGAGGAGCCAATAAAACAAGATTTTCTTGAGTCTAAGAAAGAACAAATTTATTAACCAACTAAACCCAAGAAATATAATAAAAATGCAAGTCAAGTATTTGGATGCTAACATGTGCAAACATTTAAAAAGTTTATTTATTAGTCACAAGTAAGGCTTACACTAACATGCAATTAAGTTGAAGTAAAATTCCCTTTGTTACCCAGTCTGGTATCTGTCTGGGTCAATGCAGTTAACCAGAACATCTTTCAGAATCTGGGAGGAAACCCATGCAGACATGGCGAGAACATGCAAACTCCACATACTGACCCAAGCCAGGAATCAAACCCAGGTTCCCTGGTGCTGTGAAGCAGCAGTGCTAACCATTGTGCTGCCATGCTGCCCCACATAGTTATCAGAAATAATGGGAGTTAGAATCCAATAAAAACAAGTTAAAAGAATGTATGATGTTTTTTGATTGTCCTTAAGGCATAGTTTTTAAATGTTACGGCTGCTTTAGTTTTCTTGAATGCAGTCAGATGTAGAAGATGTTGCAATTGGAAACAGGAAACAGCAGCAGGAAGACCATTTGGCTCTTCAACCCTGCTCTGCCATTTAATATCATCATGGCTGAGCCTCTTAGCTCAACACCAGACTTCAGCACATTATTGCAAGATCTCAGTTCACTGCTAGGTTTCTGGTAAAGTTGGTTTCTGGAACTGGGCGACACTCTTGTTTCATAAGAGAGAGCGAGGGAGAGAGCAGCCTCCAGCTTATTGCTTTACTTAAAACTGTCTTGACACATTGTGTCACCTGCAACCTCCTTCAAGTGGCTGGGCAGCCTTGCCAAAAAAAGTCACCCACTGTGTATTTCCAGGAAGCTTTTGGGCTTGTCTGTCTGTGATAGCCAGTGTTTCAATGTCCAGCAGTTTGCAATTTTAATGTCTTTTCCTCAGTTAGTTAAGAATTTAATAGGAAAGCTTCTCTCTTCACACTCCCTAGGGTTATTTCTTTGTTTCTTACATCCACCTTGGAATGAGGCTTTTGAGCAGTTTGCTCTGCCTCAGTTCAATTTTCCAGTCAGTTAAAAGTTGAAAAATCATATTTTTAATATCCTAATAAAGGGTCATCCAGATTCGAAAGGTTTACCCTTTTCTTTCTCCGCAGGTGCTGTTAGAGCTGCTGAGATCTTCCAGTATTTTTTGTTTTTGTTACAGATTCCAGCATCCGCAGTATTTTGCTTTTACACTCTGTATAACCAAGTTCACCTCATTGAATTACCATCAACTTGAAAGGAATTCTGCAATTCCTACTTCCAGCTAACTGAACCCACCTGAACAATAATTCCTCTGTGAAGGAACCCTCACTGGGCTCTGACTTCCTGGACTCTGGCAAACACATGAAGTGATATCCATATCTGTGATTCTTTTTCTTTTAAGCTACTTATGGTCATAAAAACTCCCCTTCCCTATCTTCTTTTTGTGTGCTTATGTGTGTGCACGACATTGCAAATACCCTTCAGGCTTGAAAATATGAATAAACTTCACTCTGAATTTAACCCTGAAGAGAGTTTGCTGCCAGTCACTTTAAAATTGATACCACAAACAGGGGATAGGGAAACCTGTTTCAAAAATCAGAACACTTCTATTCATGGGCAGATGGTGAGAACATATTTGCTCATCTCTCCTGTCCATAACAATACTCACAATAGGCATGATTTCAGGTAAGTATTTAAAGCATAGAATCATTCTGTGCAGTGCAGGTCTTTTGGCCCATCTCATCTGCACTGACATGTTGAAACATCTGATCTGCCACCTAATCCCATTTTCCAGCAATTGGCCCATAGCCTTGAATGTTATGGTGTGCTAAGTGCTCAACCAGGGACTTTTTAAAGGACATGAGGCAATCAGTCTCCACCACCCTTCCAGGCACTGCATTCCAAATCATCACCAGCTTCTGGGTAAAGAAGATTTTCCTTGCATCCCCCCTAAACCTCCTGCCCCTCATCTTGAACTTGTGTCCCTTCGTGGCTGACCCTTCAACTAAGGGGAACAGTTACTCTTTATCCACTCTGTCCACGCCCCCCATCGTCTTGTACACATCAATCAGGTTGCCCCTCCGCCTGCTCTGCGCCAACAAAAACAACCCAAGCCTATCACAACCTCTCTTCATAGCTTAAATGTTCCATCCCAGGCAGCATCCTGGTGAATCTCCTCTGCACCTCCTCCAGTACAATCACATCCTTCCTATAATGGGGCCACCAGAACTGTACACAGTGCTCCAGCTGTATATTTTCTGTCTTTTTCCATGAATTCTTTAATAAATATAGGTACTTTATTTTGAGCACCAGAGGAATTCATATTTTTGGCTAAGTAAAAGTTTCTTTAAAAATAATAATGACTGTACTTGAAAACCTAACCAAAGAAAGTATTCCTTACACACGGGAAATGCTCCAGATAAAATGGAACATTTCCATAAATCATCGCATTCTCTTAAGATTTCAGAATAACTTAAAGTAAACGTCTGCCTGAGATTATAACATTGTTTATTCCTGTCTGGTAGTAGCTAAATTGATCCAATCATGTTGTTAAAACAATTCAGCAATACCACTGGTGTTAATATTAAAGTTAAGCCAGTAATGTTGTGAATGGAAGGTTGTATATGATAGATCATTTCAGAAGTACTGGATTATATAGCAGATTAGAATGGTGACTCTGGTATTTAGTTTCGAAACCAGCCTGGTCTAATGAAAAGGTCCTTTCTGATTGCTAGATTTGGATAAGATCATAAAAATTAGGCATTTGGCCCATCGAGTCTTCGCCATTCAATCTTGGCTGAAATGATTCTCATCCCCATTCTCCTGCCTTCTCCCTATAACCCTTATTGATCAAGAACCTATCTATCTCTGTCTTAAAGATACTCAATGACCTGGCCTCCACTGCCCTCTGTGGCAACGAGTTCCACAGACTGACTACCATCTGGCTGAAGAAATTCCTCCTCATCTCAGTTTTAAAGGAGCGTCTCTTCACTCTGAGGTTCTGCCCTCGAGCTCTAGTCTCTCCCACTAGTGGAAACATCCTCTCCACATCCACTCTATCTAGGCCTCTCAGTATTTTAAAGTTTCAATTAAATCTCCTCTCCTCCTTCTAAACTCCATCGAGTAAAGACCCAGACTCCTCAACCACTTCTCATATGACAAACCCTTCATCCCCAGAGATCATTCTTGTGAATCTTCTCTATTAATCTCTGCTGTTGTGTGTTTATTTGGAGGGTTTTGTGTAATGGATGTTGGCTTTGCTTGGAACGCATCAGAGATATTTCCTTAAGAGTTATACATTATCATGGTTATGGTATTTCTTGTTGTAACATTTAAAGTTCTTGCTAATTGTCTTATTATACATGTCAACAATATTTTTAATTAAACTTTGTTTTTGAAAAAAGCTCCTCATTGTTCAATTGAGACACTCCTGGAGCGGAACCACTCATGCTCATCCTAGCCAAATTCAATGGAAAATGTCACAGGTCAGGGGAGCTTCATACAACACCTTGAAGTATCCAACCTGACTTGTAACTCAAAGTCAGTGTAGTGAATGGCAAGACCTGTTCTTTCGCTGGCACCCAAAAGTAGATGCTTTATTGGAAAACAACCAGTGAATCATTTAAATGCAACTGCTAGGAAATAATTGTTAAATTGATCATTTCAAATATAACCTGATCTTTTTAAAAAAACTCAGCAAAAGGTCTTTAAAATACAAATGTACTGTCTGATCTGACTGATTAAGAATTCAAATAAATAGAATTATTTGTCAAATCTTGGTAAATTTTCTTTCACTTTTGGGATTTAGTTTCAGAATCATCCTGCATTGATTAGAGAATCTCATGGCATGGTGATGTACGATAGAAATTGTCCATAGCCATTGAAGATTTTGGTGGAAGTTCTGACCAAACATCACACAAGAACACAAGGGTAGATTTTCTTCTTGACCTCATTTAACTAATCCTTTCCAGGAAGGTGAATAACTGTCCAGTGGATGGAATTTGTGTATAGCATGTCAACAAGTGCAGGAGTGGGGAGGAGTTCACTTATGAGTAAGAGAAATGAGCTGACTCAAAGTTTGTCGTATGGAATCATAGGATCCCTACAGTGCCGAAGGAGGCCATTTGGCCCATCGAGGCTTCGCCAACAACAATCCCACCCAGGCCTGATCCCCGTCACCTCACATATTTACTCCCCTAATTTCCCTGACACTAAGGGGTGATTTAGCATGATCAATCAACCTAACCTGCTCATCTTTGGACTGTGGGCAGAAACCGGAGCACCCGGAGGAAACCCACACAGACACAGGGAGAATGTGCAAACACCGCACAGACAGTGAACCAAGGCTGGAGTCAAACCCAGATCCTTGGCGGTGTGAGGTGACAGTGCTAACCACAATGCTATCGTAGTGTAGCAATGCTTCACTTACTAAAGGAATGGCACACTAAAACGTTGTCTGCCGTCACTGATTTATGGCAGGTTTTATGCAAATTGGTTTGAGCGGAATCTTGAGGAAATAAATCACTGCTGAAAGGTAGAATGATTTTGAGAGTAATTTCCACCCAGAATGCTGACAGCGCACAGAGCGTAAAATCAACCCAGCATGCTTTAAAAGCCACCTGTCACTTAGTCTTAGGTGATGTTTTCAATAGTTCTCACACATTTCTTCTGTCGCAGTCACGCTTGTCAGCCTAATTGCTCCAGACATTTTCCTTCATGTCACTCATTTCCCCAACTCCTGAATCCTGTATTACTTTATATTCCCAGTAGGTGGTGTAAATGTCCACATTTCAGATTCTTTGGTCCCATTGATTCCACGGGAACAAACTACAGATCTGACAGACTAAAAATCTGATTTGGCCCATTAGCAATTAAGTGCAGAGATCACAGCGAGTGCTTACCCTGCACCCACGGTTCCCAGCAAAACCTATTGCTAAGTGGCAGCAAGGGATTCAGGGGAACAGGTAGCTAGCACGAATAACGGCTGTTCCTGCATTTCTTAAAAGCAGCTGGTCTCCATTAAAGTAAAAGTAAAGTTTATTTATTAGTCACAAGTAAGGCTTACATGGCGTTTGACAAGGTACCTCACAAGAGGTTATTGCAGAAGGTCAGGGGACATGGAGTTGGGGGTAGGGTGTTAGCGTGGATAGAGGATTGGTTGTCAAATAGGAGGCAGAGAGTGGGGGTTAATGGGTGCTATTCGGATTGGCGGTTGGTGACTAGTGGAGTGCCCCAGGGGTCGGTGCTGGGGCCTCAGCTATTTACCATTTATATAGATGATCTGGAGGAGGGAACTGAGTGTATGGTGTCGAAATTTGCTGATGACACGAAGATTGGTGGAACGGCAAATTGTGTGGAGGGTGTGGAGAGTCTACAGAAGGATCTAGATCGGCTGGGCGAATGGGCGAGGACCTGGCAAATGGAATTTAATGTTGGCAAGTGCGAGGTGGTCCACTTTGGTAGGAATAATGGTAGGAAGGATTATTACTTACATGGCGAAAAACTGCAGCAGGCGACGGTGCAGAGGGACCTCGGGGTCCTTGTGCATGAGTCGCAAAAACCCAGCCTGCAGGTGCAGCAGGTGGTCAGGAAGGCGAATGGAATGCTGGCCCTCATAGCGAGGGGGATTGAATATAAAAGTAGGGAGGTCTTGCTGCAGCTGTATAGGGCATTGGTGAGGCCGCAGCTGGAGTACTGTGTGCAGCTTTGGGCGCCGTACTTACACAAGGATATTTTGGCCTTGGAGGGAGTGCAGAGGAGGTTTACTAGGTTGATGCCGGAGTTGAGGGGGTTGGGCTATGAGGAGGGGCTGAATAAACTAGGATTGTACTCGTTAGAGTTTAGAAGAATGAGGGGAGATCTCATTGAGACATATAAGATGATGAATGGGATGGATAGGATAGAGGTGGAGAGACTCTTCCCGCTCAGAAAGGACAGGAGGACTAGGGGGCACAGCCTCAAGATAAAGTGGGGGGGGGCGGTTTAGAACGGAGTTGAGGAAGAACTTCTTCACTCAAAGGGTGGTGAATCTCTGGAATTCTCTGCCCGTTGAAGTGGTGGAGGCTGCCTCGCTAAATATTTTTAAGACGCGGGTTGATGGGTTTTTGATAAGAGAGGGGATTAAGGGTTATGGGGAGAGGGCGGGAATGTGGAACTGAGCCACGACAGATCAGACATGATCTTATTGAATGGCGGGGCAGGCTCGAAGGGCTAGATGGTCTACTCCTGCTCCTATTTCTTATGTTCTTATGTTCTTATTAACACTGCAAAGAAGTTACTGTGAAATTCCCCTACTCGCCACACTCTGGCGCGTGTTTGAGTCAATGCACCAACCCAGCACGTCTCTCAGACTGTGGAAGGGAAACGGAGCACCCGGAGGAAACCCACGCAGATCGTGCAAACTCCACACAGATAGTGACCCAAGCTGGGAATCAAACCCGGGTCCCTGGCACCGTGAGGCAGCAGTGTAACCACTGCACCAAAGCGGAGGTGCACTCAGCAGCGACTGGAAATATATCAGAAAGTGTTAGATGGAAAGAAGGGAAGGGGCTGCAGGTAGACCAACAGAAAGAAGACTCACAACACCAGCTTAAAGTCCAACAGGCTTATTTGTAGCAAACACCACTAGCTTTCGGAACAGGCTGTCCCTTCGTCAGGTAGCTGGGAGTTCTGGGTGGTAGAGCAACAGGACAGCGAGAGGGCTGCCTAATTCTCTGAGGTAGCGCTAAAGGCCTTAATCCAATGGGAATGGACAGCTTGGTGCTCAGCCAAAGCTCCATTCACTGCAGCTGGAGCGGAGATTCCCAGCTACGGGTGAGATCGGAGAATTCCAGACCCATGATTTTCCACAGAGGGGCCAAGGATGCATTCCAATGGAATGGGAGCAGGTGGCCACACAAGTGAATCCTGAATTCTGGCAAAAGGACCTGTTGCAATGTAGCAAAAAAACCCAATGATTTTACACATGTAGTTTACTTCAATGAATGTATCTTCAATTAACATCTCCTGCCCCAGTCTCTCATGCTGCTGACAGTCTATCACAGATGTTTCCTCCACCTTACACACTTACTAACATTGCCAACCTCACATCCACCTCTCACATACTTCCAGTTGTTCAGTTACAGCAGTGGCTTTGCCCAAACACATTGAAACAACCTGACTGATATTCATTTGTTCTCTGCTGCAGGACATGGGTGCACATACCCTCAGTGAGCAGCAGGGGGCAGGAAGAAGAAGAAAATCTATCTTCCAATAAATGTGATGATGTTCTAAAATTATTCGATTCATATTTTAATCGAAGAAGCAACAACATTCTAGAGGGGGCAAAATTCAACAAACTTGTCTAACAGCCTGGAGATCTGCTTGATGAATAGAATCCCTACAGTTCAGAAGGAGGCCATTTGGCCCATCAAGTCTGCACCGACTCTTTGACAGACTATTTTACCTAGGCCCTCTCCTCCATCCTACCTTCATAATCCCACATATTTCCCGTGACCAATCCACCTAACCAGTATATCATTAGACACTAAGGGACAATTTAGCATGGCCGACCCAAACCTCACCCTCACATCTTTGAACTGTGGGAGAAAGCCAGAGCACTTGGAGGGGACCCACAAAGACACAGGAGGGCATGCAAACTCCACACTGACAGTGGCCTGAGGCTGGAATTGAACCGGGGTCCCTGGCACTGTGAGGCAGCAGTGTTAACCAATGTGCCACCATAATTATACAGATTGACTGAAGGCTGTGACTATGGTGACGTTAACTCAGAATTCATATGGAACAGAATTGTTGTTAGAGTGGTTGACGATGCCTTTTTGGACGCATTGCAGCCATGGAAGATCTGACTCTAGAAATACCATTTTGACAGTCTGAAATCTGCCAACTGCACTGATCCATTTATGTGGTGAAAGAAGGTTATGATATAGAGCTACCCCACCTGTCCGATCAGTAAATCGACAAAGAGAGACCTCAGGCTAAGGAAGGCAATATCCAAATGGTGGCCATTTGGCCCATCGAGCCTGCACCAAGTCTTACCCAGGCTTACCCCATAACCCCATATGTTTACTCTGCTATATATCTTGGGACACTGAGGGGCAATCTAGCATGGCTAATCAGATTTTATGCGGGGTAAGTTAGGCCAGGGGCAGCTAACTCCTGTTCATCCCAATTGAGGCCCTTCATTTAAGAGCCGCTTTTTGTCCAGCCTTAATTTGAGATTGGCAGAAGGAGTTCAGGGGATGTCCAGGTGGTCATCCTGTTCTGGTCTCTAGGAGAGAGCCTCCCTCAAAGGCCGCACTTTTGTATTGGGAGATCCTGGCCCAGCCAACGTCTACTCCCTGCCTTTCCCCAGGTGATCCCTCAACACCTGCCTCGCCATCAAGACACCCACCCCTTTTACCTCGAGCCTCACAAACTTCACCTGTCCTCCTGCCTTGAAAATCTCCATACTTATCGGGTTCTGGACTGCGGACCTGGGAAATGCTTGTAGCTCCAGCCCTGGCCACTGCTGCCAGTGGCATATTGAGACGAGCAGCTCTCTGAGGCTGGACTTGCTCCTGAGTGAGGGATAGAACTCCTGTCTCCAGACAATTAACACTCCTTGGAGAGTTAAATGGTATGGACACAGTGGGCCACATTGTGCACAGTGGGCCTGTATTCCCTGCTAAACCTGGGGAGGCGATGGCCCAGTAGTATTATTGCTAGACTATTAATCTAGAAACTCAACTAACCAATGTTCTGGAGAACCTGGGTTTGAATCTCATCATGGCAGATGGTGGAATTTGAATTCAATAAAAATAAAATCTGGAATTAAGGATCTGTTGTCCATGTAACTATTGTTGATAATCGGAAAAATCCACCTGGCTCACCAATGTCTTTTAGGGAAGGAGATCTGCTGCCCTTACCTGGTCTGGCCTACATGGGACTCCAAAGCCACAGCAATGTGATTGACCCTCAAGTGCCCTCTAGGAATGGGTGATAAATACCGGCCAGCCAGTGACATTCATGTTCCATGAATGAATAATAAAAAAAAATTCCTGTCCAATTTTTCATTGGCTCTAAGGCACCTCGGAACATCCTAAGGATGTGAAATGGGGAGTCTTTAAAATAAATGAAAAATGTAATCCAGAGATTTCAAAGCACTCTGAGATGTCCTAATAAAGTGGTAGTAAACTATATGGATATAATAACTGTCCCTTTCCAACAAAGCCCACGATACGATGGCATGGAAGTTTTTGGCAGTAATGGTGTATGAGGCGTTGAAAAGGTCCAATTTTCCTCTGGGAGTTACCCTGGCTCCTTCAGAAATCCTAGCAGGCAGGGGTGGAAGAGTTGGCCTTGGACGCCACTGAATCTAGTGTTGGAAAATGTGAGATAGACGAGAGTAATTAGAATTGCACAATAAATGACATATTGCGAGATGAAGCGGATCATTTGGCTGCCAAGCATTAACACAATGTGAAGATTTATTTCAAAGTGATGAAATGCTGGGACCTCGAAATAGATCCAGAGAGTGGAAAGGGAAGGAAGTGATTCTGACTGTGTAAAGAATTGTTCAGATGATAATTTTGCTTTCTATTTATATCACTGCATTGAAACGGGGGGTGGGGGGGAACTGAGTGAGCGCTGTTCATAATAGTTCCAGCTTTCAGATAATCACGCTGCAAAAACAGTTAGAAATAAATAGCCTCATTAGAGGAAGTGTCAATGAGTTTCAAAATTTTTCGTGCATAGTGAACTTTTTCGTTGTTAATGCAACCAGAACTTTGCTGAAAAGGGAAACCTGTCGTCGAAGCTTTTCACCATGCACTCATCTGGACAAATGCAAGAATACCAAATTTTAAACAATCACCATAATTTAAACTGCAGGAGGAAAATGTGCTGATTGGTTGGCAAGCTGAACCTGATTGGTTGAAGCGTTGCCATGGGTGAACACCATGAGGAATCAGTAGTTGGGATTTTCCTCCCCCTCTGTGTTGTGTTCCATGGTGATGGAAATCAGTGCCACTCACTGGTGTTGGGATCTGCCATTTTTAATGGGATTTCCCACTGAATCCACCTCTCACTGTTGGAAGAACCACGGTGGGGTTACACCATCACTGGAGCTGTAAGATCTCACTGGCATAAACACCAGCAAGATTTCATTGATGGACTCCCCAAGCACCCAGACAATTCAAAAAGAATGCAAAGCTTGAGCTTATTCCTTTTGTTCCTGTGTATGAATGTGTGTCGGTTCTAGCAAGCGTAAATCATGCTACGACTTTGACTGATTTTCTTAAATGATTGTTAATGTAGCTATTAACACACACTCAGGACTGTTCAGCAAGTGCTGCCCAATCACAGAATCATACCTAACAGTGAACATGTTGTTTTGGGTTTTTCAAGCATGGGCTGGTTGTGGATGGTATGCACTCTGCTTATCACAAATAACTGAAGGAACATGCTGTGTGATTTGACTGAGATATATAGCTCGTGAGCCAGTTGCCCTCAGTTCAGTTCTTGAACTATGAACATTCCCCTCTTGCTGCTGCTTTTAGAGTTTTGTTTAGCAAGCAATTTGTCTCAGAAATGAGCACATTGATAATTACAGATATGAGAAATTCACCATGAATCGGATGAAAGCTGGAAGTTTAGCCGGCACCATCACATTAACAGCCTTCGTGTACTAAACATATGGGCTGCAATTTTACCAGTTTGCCACATCCATTGGGGAGGAGAGGCCCATTGCTGTTGTGCATGGGATCGGTGGGCCCTGCTGCTGCTCTGCCAGAGATCATGGAGGGTGGAGGCGTGATTGGTTTGGGCAGTGAGGGGGTGGGGCTTATATTTTTAGGCTGTGCATGGCTCTTGATTGGCCGTGGGCCTGCACAATCGTGGTGGAGAAGGGCTGAGTTGAGGCTGGCTGCAACAGCAGAGGCCTGACAGCTGTCCCTCTCTCTGTCAAGCCTCTGCAGTTGGAGTTGCACATGTGCAGCCACAGAGGTCTGCACATGCACAATTGTTCCCTCTACTGCCTTATCAGACTGGCTGGTGCGTGTAACCTCGCCCACTGCTTTCAGTATCTAGAAATAGTCTAGCCCATTGTTGGGAGTAAAAACTCACCCAAAAAATGGATCTACAACTCTCCCATTTTCATACCAGCTGGACACTTGGAATTTTGCTTGTAAAATTCCGCTCATACTGTCTTATGTTTTAAGGACTCATCAGACCAGTCTTGCTGAATAAGTCTGCCATTCTTCTGTGTAATGTTTGCACTGCCTAAAAATGTAGTGGAAACAAATTAAATACTTGAGTAAAAGTGCAATTTCAGAGACCAGTTCTTTTGGCCAAAAGTCATGGCATCGACTTGTAAACAGGCAATTTTCTGAGGGATTGATTTTGGCCACATTGAATGGGCAAGGTGATCTACAGGGATGAGAAAGCCAGGGTATTGCCAAATTAAATAGCTTTAACCCATTGTAAAAGGAGGCCAAAGCCTGTTAAATAAAACTCTCAAACACAATCTTCTGCTCAATATTCTGAACCGTATACTGCTGCAAAAAGAACCTAGCCTGTATTTACATTCTGACCATGTTTTATGCAAAGTATTCTTTCTTTTGTTACAGTTTTTGAGTGATCTGTCAGCGAGTCCACCTTCGCATCTTGCACAATGCAAAATTCCAGACAATATTTTCTTCCTTTTGAAAAAGAATATTGATCAGCGCTTCCAATCACACCTCCTGGGAATTATTTATTCTGGCATTTCTCACATCGAGTAGCATTTGGCTTGCTTTTCAAATGCACCCAAAGCATTTGAATGCCTTTTCGCCACCTCAGACAAACATTGGTTCTGAAATTTTTGGGCTTTCATTCCTGAATATCTAAGGTCAACTTTTACATGAGGTACATGAATATTTAATTTTATATACCAAAAATCATAGGGTCAACCTTGACAAGATTGCCTTTTACATGAGTATGTATGCTGGCAACTTTCGAAAGGACTTTCACTGAGTGCTTGAAGTGGAGAAATTTGGCAGTATAGAGGAACAAGTAAGAAATTGCACTAATTGGGTGGATTGGTCAAAGGGCCAACACAGGCACAAGAGGCCAAATGGCATCATTTTACATTGTAAGAGTCTTTGGTCCCAGATTGCAAGACTCCACACTCAGAGTGTGATTAGCCTTTAACAATAAGATTAAGGTGCGATTCTATTTAGATTTTAGGTATTTGAAAGAATTTGATAGGGTGTGTAGTGTTGTAATGTAACAAATGATAACATTTAGTAGACAATGGACAAGATTTTACAGCCTCGCTCGGGCGAGACCGGAAAGTCCCACCTGAGATCAATGGAGATTTTGGTTGTCGGACATTCACCTGCATTGATTCTGTGGCAGGCGAGGTGGTAAAGTTTCAGCCAATGTGACCAAAGGCAAAATAATGTGATGGTCAGCTGATCATCTGACCTGGTATAACGAAAAAGCAGATGAGGATTGTGGGGAGCTTGTGTGGTCCAGAGTGTGGCCTGAATGTTGGTATAGTGAAGTTTTTTTTAATAAATCTTTTCTTTGACTTACTTTGCAAAGTTACTTCTTTTATTGCTTGCAACTGAAGTTTCCTTACAGCAGGATGTAGACACAGACAGGAAGATTTTCTGCTGGTGGAGGAGTCCAGGCTAACAGGAAGTTAATCTAAAATCAGAACTAAGCCATTCAGGAAAGAAATTAGGAAACAACTATCCTCCTCCTCTAACCTAATAAAAGACTTGGTGTGAGAACAGGTAAGCTTTTCTGTTCTTTTTCTTTTTCTAACTCTTGTTATCTTGTTGGGAGTTTGGGTGGAGGGGATGGCAGTTAGGGCAGTTCAGTGCTCCTCTTGCAGGATGTGGGAGGTAAGGGTCACCAATGACTTCACCTGTGGGAGGTGCACCCAACTCCAGCTCCTCACAGACTGCCTTAGGGAATTGGAGCTGGAACTGGATGAATTTCGGATCATTCGGGTGGCAGAGGGGGTGATAGGTAGCAGTTATCGGGAAATGGTAACACCTAAAAGTGAAGGTAGCTGGATGATAGAGAGGAGAGGCTAGGAGAGGGAGCAGTCAGTGCAGGGATCCCCTGTGGTTTTTCCCCTCCAAAATAAGTATACCGTTCTGGATACTGTGGGGGGCGGGGGGGAGATGACTTTCCAGGGCTAAGTCACGGTAACCAGATCTCTGGCACGAATTCGGGCTCTGTGGCTCAGAAGGGAAAGGGGGAGAATAGGAGAGCAATAGTAATGGGGACTCAATAGTTAGAGGCACAGACAGGCGGTTCTGTGGGTGCAAACAGGGCTCCAGGGTGGTAGTCTGCCTCCCTGGTGCCAGGGTCCTGGATGTCTCTGAGTGGGTAGAAAGCATCCTAAAAGGGGAGGGTAATCAGACAGATGCCATTGTCCACATTGGTACAAATGATGTAGGCAGAAAGAGCAGGGAGGTCCTACAAGAGCAATTTAGGGAGTTAGGTAGAAGGCTAAAAAACAGGATTTCTAGTGTAGCAATCTCTGGATTACTCCCCGTGCTGGTGAGACTAGGAACAGGGAGATTGTGCAGCTGAACACATGGCTAAAGAACTGGTGCAGGTGGAGGGTTTCAGATTCGTGGATCATTGGGAAGTCTTCAAGCGAGGATGGGGCTTGTACAAGAAGGACAGGTTATGCTTGAACTGGAGGGGCATCAATATCCTGGCTGGGAGGTTTGCTCGTGTGGTTTGGGTGGGTTGAAACTAATGTGGCAGCGGGGTGGGAATCAGAACAATAAGTCAGCAAGCGTAGAGACTGGGGATGAGCAAGGGGCCAAGACAAGGTTACCTAAAAGGAAGAGCAATCTGGGGGAGGATGAACTCAGTGGGCCTGGGGGTCCGGAGTGCATCTGCTTAAATGCAGAGCGTAACAGGCAAGACAGATGAACTTAGAGCCTTAATGCACATGCGGAACTTGAATGCGGTTGCAGTGACAGAGACTTGGTTAAAAGAAGGACAGGACTGGCAGCTGAATATTCCAGGGTATAAGTGTTTTAGGCGAGACAGAGGAGGGGCTAGAAGAGGTGTGGGAGGAACAATACTGGTTAGGGAGCATATTACAGCAGTACAGAGAGTGGACAATTTGGAAGGATCATGTAACGAGACACTCTGGGTAGAGCTCAGAAACAGGAAGGACGCAGTCACTTTGCTGGGGGTATCCTACAGGCCTCCCAACAGCCCACGGGAAGTTGAAGAATGGATATGTAAAGAGATTCTGGACAGGTGTAGAAAAAATAGGGTTGTTGGAATGGGAGACTTTAATTTCCCTCATATAGATTAGAAATCCCTTAGATCTAGGGGTCTGGACAGGAAGGAGTTTGTAAAATGTGTCCAGGAATGTTCTTTGGAACAATATGTTGATAGTACAACTAGAGAGGGGGCTATACTGGACCTAGTACTGGGGAATGAGCCCGGTCAGGTCATCAAAGTTTCAGTGGGGGAACATGTGGTGAACAGTGACCACAATTCTGTAAACTTTTGGATAGTCATGGAAAAGGATGAGTGTTGTCCTATGGATAAGGTGCTGAATTGGGGGAAGGCTAACTACAGTCAGATTAGGCAGGATTTGGTGGCTGTTGATTGGGAGAGGCTGTTTGAGGGCAAATCCGCATCTGACATGTGGGAGTCTTTTAAGGAGCAGTTGATAGGAGTGCAGGACTGTGAAAAGGAAGGACAGGAAAGGTAGGATTCAAGAGCCATGGATAACTAGAGAAATTGAGGGCCTAATCAAAAAGAAAAAAGAGGCATACTTAAGGTCCAGGCAGCTAAAAACAGATGAAGCACTGGGGGAATACAAAGAAAGTAGAAAAGAACTCAAACAGGGAGTTAGAAGGGCAAAAAGGTGTCATGAAATATCCTTGTCAAACAGGATTAAGGACAATCCCAAGGCATTTTATACATACGTTAGGAACAAAAGGGTTGTCAGAGAAAGAGTCAGACCTCTCAAGAACAAAAGAGGGGAATTATGCTTAGAACCCAAGGAAGTAGGTGAGATCCTAAATGAAACTTTGCATCAGTATTCGCAAAGGAGAGGAACACATTGATTGGTACTGTCTCAGAGGGATGTGTAGACCCGTTAGAACAAATCACAATTACAAGGGAGAAAGAATTAGGTATTTTAGGAAACATTAAGGTAGATGAACCTCCAGGGCCAGATGGCATCTATCCTAGATTACTGAGAGAGACAAGAGATGAAATTGCTGGGCCTCTAACAGAAATCTTTGTTTCTTCATTGAACACAGGTGAGGTTCCAGAGGATTGGAGGATAGCAAATGTGGTCCTGTTATTTAAGAAGGGTAGCAAGGATAACCTAGGTAATTATAGGCCAGTGAGCTTGACATCCATGGTAGGGAAATTGTTGGAGAAGATTCTTAGAAACAGGATCTATACACATTTAGAACTGAATAGTCTCATTAGCAATAGACAGCATGGTTTAGTATGAGGGAGGTCATACCTCACAAATTTGGTTGAGTTTTTTGAGGGGGTAACAAAAATTATTGACAATGGAAGGGTCGTGGATTTGCCTACAAGGATTTTAGTAAAGCATTTGACAAGGTCCCTCGCTGCAGATTGGTGCAAAAGGTTAAATCTCACGGGATCAAAGGTGAACTAGCTAAATGGCTACTGAACTGGCTTGGCCATAGAAGACAGAGGATAGCAGTGGATTCGATTGGAGGTCTGTAACTAGTGGTGTTCCGCAGGACTCTGTACTGGGACTTCTGCTGTTTGTGATATATATAAATGATTTGGATGATGATATAGCTGGTCTAATTATTAAGTTTGCAGATGACATGAAGATTGCTGGAGTTGTGGATAGTGATGAACATTGTCAGAGAATACAGCAGGATATAGATAGGCTGGAAAATTGGGCGGCGAAATGGCAGATGGAATTTAATCCTGATAAATGCGAATTGACGCATTTTGATCTAATGCAGGAGGGAACTATACAATAAATGGCAGAACCATCAGGAGTATAGACACACAGGGGGATTTGGGTGTGCAAGTCCACAGGTCCTTAAAAATGGCAGCACAGCTGGAAAAGGTGGTGAAGAGGCATATGGCATGCTTGCCTTTATTGGACAGGGTATAGAGTATAAAAGTTGGCATATAATGTTGCAGTTATATAGAATGTTGGTTAGGCTACATTTGGAATACTGTGTCCAGTTCTGGTCACCACACTACCAGAAGGATGCGGAGGCTTTGGAGAGAGTGCAGAAAAGGTTTACCAGGATGTTGTTTGGTATAGAGAGTATTAGCTATGAGGAGAGATTAAGTAAACTGGGGTTGTTCTCCCTGGAAAGACGGAGGTTGAGGGGCGACCTAATAGTGGTTTGTAAGATTATGAAGGGCATAGATAGGGTGAACAGTTGGAAGCTTTTTCCCAGGTCAGAAATGACAAAGACAAGGGGTCACAAGTTCAAGGTAAGGGGGGGCAAGGTTCAATATAGATATGCGGGGGATGTATTTTACACCGAGAGTGGTGGGGGCCTGGGATGCCCTGCCAAGCAAGGTGGTTGAGGCAGACACGCTGGGATCATTTAAGATTTATCTAGATAGCCACATGAACAGGCTGGGAATAGAGGGATACAAACAGATGGTCTAGTTAGGAACATATGATCGGTGCAGCCTTGGAAGGCCAAAGGGCCTGTTCCCGTGTTGTATTGTTCTTTGGTGGTAGAAGTGTGGAACTCTCATTCTGAAAAAAAACAGTAGGCGTTGGCTCAACTAATAATTTTACATCTGAGTTTGTTTGTGTTTTTGCTATTAAAGGATGTCATAGCAAGACAGCTGGAAGGAATTAAGATATAGATCAACCATGAAGTCACTGAATGGTGGCAGAACAGGATTGAGGGGATGAAATGTTCTTCCTTATCCTGAATTTAGGACTCCCATGGATGTGACAGAAATATGATCTTGCCAGCATCACATGGATCCCAAAATCAAATCATAAAATACAAGAGTCAAGCAGCGATGAGGCACCTCATTAACGCCTCTTGCAATCTTGGAATATTAAAATTGAAGAGGATGTACATTGAATATCTGGATATCTGATTATCTGACTTGTGGAGTCCTGCAGTCATGGCATAATATGGTTTTGGCCTCATTTTGCACTGCTATATTCTTCATTATCTTCTAGCTGGAGATTCTGTCCAGGGTTAAGTGTGAGCTGTATCTACAGAATAGCACGGAAAAGAAAACATTGTGATTGAAGTGTGGATCCAGCCCACCCCAATAGTTAAATTATATTACCCTTTTTACACTTCCAGCAGAAAAGATTTATTGCCTCATTATCGCAGCTTCAGAAGATGCAAGTCGCAGAACAAGTCATCAATTACACTTCATGCCAAACTCTCACCAGTGTGAGTGATTGATAGGAACATTTCTGTCGCCTTAACATATTTCTTAAGGGATTCATTAGGTATCTGAGTCTTTGGATTTAGGAGGGTTCAATGAGAAACTTTGGAGTTGTTCCATTGACACTTAACTGTCTTTAGATGAATCATTTTACCTCAGTAACAGAACACAATCTGACATTTTACTATTAACTCACATTTACTGCGACACCTGATGGGTATCTTCTCAAAGAAGCATAGTTCCAATCGTCGAAAACCTAATCTTTTCAATGTTAGCACGTCTCACTTTTCCTGATGTTCCTTTCCAGATATGGGTGGGGGTGGAGGGTGGGGGTGGGGGGGGTGGCGGGGGGGGGGGGGGGGGGATGTCAAAAAGTCAACCTCGATAAGTGAAAGAGTGAAACAGGCATTATTGTAGATGTGCCCCAGTAAATGCCTCCCAGACCATTCTATTGAAGTCAGTGGAATTGAGAACTGGACGAAGACTATAAGAGGCGTCGACAGGATATTTAGTGCTACTGCCAGAGGCAAGTTACTACCACCAAGATTCCTTATGTTTCTTAGCCTTTTGCTCTTTCTGTGTCACTTTAGCTTCCTTATGGATCAGCTCCTCCCATGGCTGTGGCTCATTGGAAACATTCTTATATTCGTCTCAGGAAGTTGTGGGTTTAGGACCCATTTCACAGACTTAAACTCCTTGGAGGGTGCCATCAAAGCCTTTGACACATATAGTGTGTGTAGAAATCTCATGGTAGAGAGAGCAAAATTTAATTGACACAGACGAAAACAGAGTGAAAGGATTGCCCAAATTATCAATGATTTAAGGTAAAGTTTATTTATTAGTCACAAGTAGGGCTTACATTAAAACTGCAATGAAGTTGCTGTGAAATTCGCCACATTCCGGCACCTGTTCGGGTCAATGCATCTAACCAGCACGCCTTTCACTGTGGGAGGAAACCAGTCTACCCAGAGGAAACCCATGCAGACATAGAGAGAACATGCAAACTCCGCACAGACAGTGACCCAAGACGGGCACTGACCCCAGGTCCCTGAACCCGGGACACTGGCGCTGTGAGGCAGCAATGCTAACCACTGTGCCACTGTATGGTGTCTAATCGACAATTGTAAATATGGAACATTCAAAGACAGCCTGATCAGAGACAGAATAGCCACAGATGTTTTAAATGAAAGCCTCTGACTTTTTACAATCTCGGGAAGATTTGCCTTGAAGTAAAGCTGTACAACCTAATCAGAGGCGCCACAGAGTAGAGGAAGAATGACCCTTTGTAAAAATTGCAAGGGAAATTCCACAATGAAGTTGGGGTTCTTGGCCTTTTGGCTAATATCAGGTATAGTTTTTGATCCTGCGTTTGATAGAAGTCAATGAGTTTACACTGAGGCTTCATTTGAAACAATTTTTAAAAATGCCATCTAGGCCTTTTGGCTAAGATACAAATGAGGGGATTCAATACCTGCTCCTATCAGCTTGGATCATATAGATCGAGCCCTGGACAGGAAATGGGGAGTCTATCCAGTCAGCTGGTATCTGTAATATCTCTCTGGTAGGGACTTTGATTGGATATGACCAAAATAAACAGCCCAATGAAGTTATCCAGCATGTAGGCTGTAAAGCCAAAAGGAAAGTGGGACAGCAACCAGCAAAGCACCTGGAAAAGGTGATGACAAACACAAATTTCCAACGTCCCAACTGTGACAGGAAGAAGTGGGAGAAATGGCTGCCCGAAATGTGCAGTGCTGTGAGTGAGGCAAGGTAAGCCATTTTAAAACAGGCTGCCATATCTATACCCATCAGACCGAAGGAGAAATCTGTTAAAGGAACATCCACTGAAGAAATTTAGCACTTTGACAACCAGGTACTCACCTTCCTAGGAGAAACAAAGGGCGGAATTTTCTGACTGCGCTGGTCTAAATGCAAGAAATTCCTGCCCTCTATTTCACCTAAAATTCTCTCAAAATTCCAGTGGCAGGCAGAATGGGAGAATTCTGGCCAAAGGAAGATAAAAGTCAGTGTTGGAATTCTGACGTTGTAGTAAATGGACATCCTACTGAATTCAAACTGCATACAAGAGCAGGAGTTTCAGTTTTTTCTGACAAGAATTTCATTGTTGAACAAATGAGCCTTACAACTATCCTTTATCAAACCCCAGGGTCCAGGTGGAATCAAACTAAATGTTAAATGTCAATATTAAAATACAAAGATTGGAACATTTCTGAAATGTTATGCATTATTCAAAATTGCTGAGCAGAAAAACCTGCAGAGCCTTGACCTTGCTCATAACAGATTGTATTGTCAATGCACAAAGACTAGATAATGAATTTAGAAGGGAATTTTCTCACACTTTTTAAAGGTTTGGTAAACCGAGGACCATTTATCACATTACACCCAATAAGCACCCGTTTGTCTATTTACACCAAGGCAGGTCACAGCACCCACTTCTCAGTCAGGGATAGATGGAGAGAGGGATAGAGATTGAGGTGGTGCTTCAATAACAGGTCATTTCACCAGTCATTAAACCAATCAAAGTGTTGCTCCCATGGTCCCATAAGCTAATGATTCCATTCGAATCTGTGTTGACCTAATGCTGCTCAGCCAGGGAGTGGAAAGAGGAATCCATCCAATGGCATTGGGAAATGAGAACCCGCAGAAAGCCCAATCACCACCAAACAGCAGATTCCGGCAGCTTCCATTGGTTCAGGAGTCAAAACTCCAAATTACTCCCATTATATCCATTGGTCGCTATTGTGTTAACTATTTGCCATCTGGCATTATGTTTGCCCCACTAATTTTCCAATGCTACAATTTCCAACATACTGGAAATCCTGATGTGTCACACAGAAGACATTTTGATCCATGGCTCAATGAAAGGTGAATATGAAAAACGGGTCAGTCCTATGAACACCGCAAAAGGCTGGCTTGACGTTCAACGACAAAGGTAAATTTCCTAGTTCCATGGTAAATTTCCTAGGTCATAATATGCAGGCGATTGGAATAACCACAGACCCACAGAAAACAAAAGTTTTAAAGGAATTCCCATCACCTAGAAAGGTAACAGTGCTGTAAAGGTTTACAAAACCACAAGAGAAAATGCTGGAAAATCTCCGCAGGTTTGGCAACATCTGTAAGGAGAGACAAAAGCTGATATTTCGAGTCCAGATGACCCTTTGTCAAAGCTAAAAGGCATCGACAGTGGGGAATATTTATACTGTGGGGTGATAGAAAGTGGGAGATATTTACACTGTGAGGTGCTTTTATAAAGGTTTATGGGTCAATTCTTACCTGACTTAGTCCAGATTAATGAACCCTTCAGGCATCTTTTATGATAGAACCAGGCTTGGTGCTGGACTCAGCCTATGTAAGCCTACTTGTGACACTAATAAATAAGCAAGCAAAACAACAGCAGTAATCGTTGGAACAAATCAAAACTATGCTAGCGTCTTCAGAAATCCTAGCCAGCTATGATTCTGAACTTCCCACAATTATCACGATGGATGCGTCTGCAACAGGCCTGGGAGCAATGTTATTCCAGATCCAAAGTGATGGCAACTGAAGATCTGTTTACTCTACATCCAGGTCAGTAACTGAGATTGAACAGCACCTTGCTGTTGTAGAAAAGATGCCCCCGCAGCAACTTGAAAAGGTGAGAAGTTCCCTGTTTATGTCCTGGGCTTGCAGTTAAACATTAAGCCTGATTATAAGCCACTCAAACCCTTGTTGAACATCAAAAGAAATTGCAAAGATGCCACCCAGGATCCATTGATTCAGATTAAGACTCACATGATATGATGCTACTAAGGATTATGTATGGGTATGTACAGACTATAGCTGACACTTTGCAAAGGATACGTACCAATTACCCAATATAGGAAGAAACACCTTAAAGAGGTTTGTGGTCTATGATGATAGTAAAATATCTCTCATATGTGTATTGCTGAAACTTCCTGATGCTGTTTAATAGCTAGGCCTTCATCTCCTATCTGGAAGTATACCCTTTCCGCATCTGGTAGGGCTCTTGATACAGAGGCCAATGGGTCTCTTGAACCTGATGTGGGTATGCCGGCGTTGGACTGGGGTAAACACAGTAAAAAGTCTGACAACACCAGGTTCTAGTCCAACCAATTTATTCGATAGTAAACACACAAGCTTTCGAGGTTTCCCTCTTCGTCAGGTGAATGGAGAGTTCTGGCCTCAGACAGAGCATATAAAGCACAGACAGTTTACAGATTACTGATTAGAATGCGAATCTTTACACCTAACCTGCTGTCCAAGTCCTAAAGTGGCCGACAATGTGAGTGGGAGGAGCACTGATCACAGGTTACAGAGATGTGTATTGTCTCCAGACAGTACAGTAAGTGAGGTTTTGCAAACGCAGGCAAGTCACGGGGGTTACAGATAGTGTGACATGAACCCAAGTTCCCTGTTGAGACCGTCCTCATGTGTGCGGAACTTGGCTATCAGTCTCTGCTCAGCGACTCTGCGCTGCCGTGTGTCGTGAAGGCTGCCTTGGAGAACCTGTCATTTATTGTGTGGGATAACATTCCCCAGCTCCATATAGTGATACATCACATGTGAGTACTGTCTTCTTAGAGAGATCAAAATGCATTAAGAAACTTGAAGATTGAAGTGCCTGCTTAACTTTGTTAAAACCTTTCTTTTGTGTGGTACTTTCAAACACCTTCTCTGGTGCTTCTTAAACAGCACACGCAACTGTGTTTGTAATATTAATACATCTCTTAACATGTCATTTAAAGCTGACCCGATGTAGCAATGCTCTACAATCTGCCTTAGCTTTGCTTCAAAGGCTACAATGATCTCCCCAGGGCCCTCCCCATTGAGTTAAACTTATATTTTTGCAGTGTTACTAAGGCTTTAGGGTGGTGATGCCCATTTGCTAGCCTGATTAGTTCTGCGAATGTCCTCATCTGGAAACATCTGGGGACGATAAACTTTGGATCAAGTTCTACGTTTGGGTTCCACATGTGGTAAGTAAAACTGCTTTCTTCTTATCCTCCAAAGAGAGGCATGCCATTATGCAACACCATTAATCCTACGAAACTTATCTCCATTGGTAATAACTATGCCTTCATCTCCTATCTCCAGAGGGCTTCTCCCTCTGCGATTGGATCCTGAACTTCCTAACTCACAGACTACAATCAGTAAGGAAAGGCAACAACACCTCCTCCATGATCATCCTCAACACCAGTGCCTCACAAGGCTGTATTTTCAGCCCCCTGCTAGACTGTGCAGCCAAATTCCCCAACAAATTGATTTTCAAGTTTGCTGATGATATCACAATAGTGGGATGGATCTCAAACAATGACAGAGTACAGGAATGAGATAAAGAATCTGGTGAACTGGTGCAGCGACAATAATCTCTTGCTCAATGTCAACAAAACAAAGGAGATGGTCATTGACTTCAGGAAGCATAGAGGAGAACATACCCCTGTCTATATCACTGGAGATGAAGTAGAAAGGGTTGACAGCTTCAAGTTGTTAGGTGTCCAGATCACCAATAACTTGTCCTGGTCTCAACATGCCGAGACTATAATTAAGAAAACCCATCAAAGCCTCTTCTTTCTCAGAAAACGAAGGAAATTTGGCATGTTGGCTGTGACACTTACCAACTTTTATTACAGATGCACCATAAAAAGCATTCTTTCTGGTTATATCGCAGCTTAGTATGGCTCCTGCTCTGCCCAAGACCACAAGAAACTATGAAGGGTCATGAATGTAGCCCAATCCATCATGCAAACCAGCCTCCCATTCATTGACTCTGTCTACACTTCCTGCTGCCTCGACAAAGCAGCCAGCATAATTAAGGACCCAACACACCCTGAACATTCTCTTTTCCATCTTCTTCTGTCAGGGAAAAGATACAAAAGACTGAGGTCCTGTACCAACTAACAGAGGAACAGCTTCTTCCCTGCTGCTGTCAGACTTTTGAATGGATTTACCTTGCACTAATTTGATCTTTTTCTACACCGTAGCTATGACTGTAAGACTACATTCTGCACTCTCTCATTTCCTTCTCTATGTATGGTATGCTTTGTCTGTATAGCGTGCAAAAAACAATACTTTTCACTATATGTCAGTACATGTGACAATAATAAATCAAATCAAATCAAAATAGCCTGCTCCCTCTTTTTCAGGCTTGGATTGATCTGATTCACTCTGCAGTTTTGCAATGACATTCTCTTCAAATTCCTCACCCCAAATAGAGTTGCTCTGATTTATCTCCTCACCAGTGTAGTAATTGGAAAGATGGTAGATCACCAGTTAACACATAACAAATGGAATTGGTTTATTTACAAGCAGTTAAATATACAGGATACTGTCACGATGTTAACACTTCCAGTTCTAGGACCTACTCTGGCTGCAAAAACCCACACTCTGCACTAAGACCCCCACACTCAATCCCCATTGAGTGATCAGGTCACATGGCTCCTCTGGTGTGCCCCCCATAAAGCGGTCAGCTATTACAGTGCTGTAATACAGAAGCTGCAGCAACTGAAATCATATCTTGTTAAGAAACAGTCAGGCATATTTGAAGGAACAAAGCAGCCCTAATGGGCTGAAAATCATGACCATGGCAGGGATTTTACAGCTGCATCACAGTGTGCCTCCCTCAGCCATTTAAACTGCAAGTCACTTTGTACATTCCATCGGACAGCATGGACCATAAAATCCTGGTCCATGCGCGGGATGGACAGCATACCCTAAACCTCAGAGGAACGTCACCACAAATGATGCAAACCAGGCATGACAACTTCCAGGAACTGCCCTCTAAACAAGCAGATTCCTAACTACTTCAGGAGGAGCTCGGCATTCATTCAGGAAGATAGGTGAAAGCACTAAAAAGACTATCCCTTTAAAAGCAGAGGTATTGTAGGGAGATGGTGGAGGATGTGTATATAATAACAAAGGGATGGAGGCTCAAGGGGGAGGTATAAAGGGTTAACTTTAGTGGTAGCAATTGAGCATGTGTGTAAGCAGCCATGTCATAAAGATTTTACAACAAGAAGATGAGTGAGAAACTCCTGAGATAGTAGGGGTAGACGTGCTGGTGTTCTGTTATCTTGCAAAGAGTAAGTGATGCAAATGAAGGTATTTTGAACAAAAGACCGTAACCTGCAAAGAAATGAAGAAATCCCAAGACAAACTCACAAACTCAGGTGGTTTCAGTTTAGATTGTCCTTGATTAGGATCGATCGGGATCGCTGGAGGCAAACCTGCTGGTAAACTTAAACTTTTATTAAATATTCTTCTATGTCCAGGATAATGCCTTGCACAAGTCTTCAGCTAGAACTATCTCTCAGCATTCTCTGTTGCCATTTAATCTTACATCAATGATGAAGTAGACTTTCTTGTTATATATTTGACATTAACCCTTTACATTCCAAGTCTATTGAACACATTATTACATTACCCTACATCTCCCCCTGAATTCTCTGCCTTCATCCCTGCTTCCCGGAGATAACCACTGTGGAGGTTTCACCAATCTCCCCAACTTTGTTCTCATCTCTTCTGAGGAATGTAGAGGATTCGAGTTACCCATGGTCTTTCCTAAACTTGGTAGAGGAATATGCAAATGATCAAAGACCACCAGTTCACTCTTCCTGCGGTCTTCCTGATGTCCCAGGTAACTGGTCCATTCCATTGAAAGCCTTCTTCCTATCGATATAGTAAGAAGTCTCACAACACCGGACTAAAGTCCAACATTTGGACTTTATTTTGAATCACGAGCTTTCGGAGCGCTGCTCCTTCATCAGGTAAGTGGAGAGGTGGGTTCACAAACACGGCGTACACAGGCAAAGATACAATTTTAAGATAATGATACATTGGAATATTACTCTTATTGATATGGCTCCTGTTTTTTCTCACTCTTCTATTTACAGTCTCCACAAGAGAAGACGGGTGGGGGCAATGAAGTGCTTTTATCCAAAACCTGGCCTTTGTGATTTTGGTCACAAATCTTACCCAGATTTGGGTAAGTTAAGAACTCGATGGCATCCTCCTTCTCCCTTATTCTCTCGATATCTGCTGCTTTGGGATGAGGTCTAGAAAGTCCTACTGTCTTTATTATAACTGGGATGAAGTCACAGGGTACAGAGATGGGCCTTTTAGCAGCCTGCCTCAGCACTCTGCAGCCCCTGTGGCTGCCTCCACACTCTTCCCAGGGCAGTGGGCCTGACTCCATTAGCATCTAGCCCCGGAATGGAAATAACCTGACTCTGCACATCAAACATTTGCATGTATATTTCAATAGGATGTCAAAAATCTTGTACAAAATGGTTACTTCTTTTAAGTGTAAGTCTTACAAGCACTTTTATTTGTCCTGCTGATTTATCTTTCTAGATTTTATCTTTGATGAAGTCCTCCATGCTTGGGTTGCACAGTAGATGTCACTGTTGCATACTTACACATTTGACAGCAGCATCTCCAATGAGGGAACTGAGCTGAAAGGTTTACACAAAAGAAGTAACTTTTTAAAAGATTGTTATGTTTTGAAATGATCATTATTAACAAATTTTGTAATCTGGCTCTAGACGCTGGAGGCTTGATCTGTTCCAGTCACTAAAAATCATGTTCCTCCTGACCCATCATTTTGGAGCATACATGGGGGGTTATGAAGGAGGGATTTGGATGGTAAGGAGGAGTGGGAGAAATGGGAGTTTGAGGGTGAGGTTGAGGAGTCTTTCACCAATGTGAGGAGACCAAGTACTGTTGCCAAGAGCCAAGACAGGCCTCCTCACCAGTTCACATCTGCACCTGCACTTCTCGCAAACTGCACTGAGAATCCCAACCCTGTGGAAAAAGACAACATTCCAGGCCAGGGAATATTGTGAGATTTTTAACTGACAGAAGGGAAAATAATTTAAATAGCCTGATTTCTTCTCTCACTACACATTGGTAAACAGTTTTACTTTTTTTTACTTTTATTTGTTTTTATTTTTATTTACCTTTCTATAACTGATGGTTGTTTTCCCCAACTCTTCAGTTTGAACGATCTGATTCTTAGAACATAGAACATAGAACACTATAGCACTAACAGGCCCTTCGGCCCACAAGTTGTGCCGATCACATCCATACCTACCAAGCCATAGAACTATCTGTAACTCCCAATCTCATTAAATCCCATGTACTCATCAGAAGTCTTTTAAAAGACCCCAGCTAGTTCACCGCTACTACCACTGATGGCAGCCGATTCCACTCACTCACCACCCTCTGAGTGAAAAACTTACCCCTAACATCTCCTCTGTACTTGCTTCCCAGCACCTTAAACCTGTGTCCTCTCATAGCAACCATTTCAGCCCTGGGAAATAGCCTCCGAGAATCCACCCTATCTATTCCTCTCAACATCTTATAAACCTCTATCAGGTCGCCCCTCAACCTTCGTCTCTCCAGGGAGAAGAGACCTAGCTCCCTCAACCTATCCTCATAAGGCATGCCTCCCAATCCAGGCAACATCCTTGTAAATCTCCTCTGCACCCTCTCAATAGCCTCCACATCCTTCCTGTAGTGAGGCGACCAGAACTGCGCACAGTACTCCAAGTGGGGTCTGACAAGGGTCTTATAAAGTTGCAGCATTACCTCCCGACTCCTAAACTCAATCCCTCGATTAATGAAGGCCAGTACACCATACGCCTTCTTGACCACATCCTCCACCCGCGAGGCCGATTTAAGGGTCCCATGGACCCGGATCCCAAGATCCTTCTGCTCCTTAACACTGCTAAGACTCCTACCCTTGATATTGTACTCCTTCATCCCATTTGTCCTGCCAAAATGGACCACTACACATTTATCTGCATTGAAATCCATCTGCCACTTCTCTGCCTAGTCTTGCATCCTATCTATGTCACGCTGCAACTTCTGACATCCCTCCAGACTATCCACAACACCACCAACCTTCGTATCGTCGGCGAACTTACTAACACATCCCTCCACTTCCTCATGCAGGTCATTTATGAAAATGACAAACAGCAAGGGTCCTAGAACCTTGCTGGGGCAAGGTTCTAGGACCTTGGGGCACGAGTCCCTGGGGCACTCCACTGGTGACCGACCTCCATGCAGAAAAAGACCCATCCACAACCACTCTCTGCCTTCTGCAGGCAAGCCAGTTCTGGATCCACAAGGCCAAAGCCCCTTGGATACCATGCCCTCTCACCTTCTCAAGAAGTCTTGCATGGGGGACCTTATCAAATGCCTTGCTGAAGTCCATGTAAACCACATCCACCACCCTTCCTTCGTCAATGTGTTCAGTCCCATTTTCAAAAAACTCAACTAGGCATTAATTTTTAATCTTTATTAATAACCCCACAGCAAATACAGAATAAGATAAAATAAGAGGGTAGGTTTGTTTTATATACACAGACACACATACACTCACACATACATACTCATTCATTGATACACACACAAACATACACACACACACACGCACATGCAGTATGGCATGTTGCAACATGTTTGCACTAATACAGCAAAAGAGCAGAAAGGGTAAAAAGAGGGATACAAAGCAAGACCACAATAAAAATAAAAGTTATGGTTTCATATGACTGCAGGATCAAAGGTCTCATGGTACATTTGTTCTGAAGTTAGTAGACTGAAATTGCAGAGTGGTCTGTCCTTCTGAAAACGAGAGCTTACATAATGGAATAAGGCACACAGAGTGAATTGGTCCAACTGACACTGATACAGGTGTTCCGATGTTCCCAGTAGCACACAGTGTAGTTTGGGACCAGGGAATTTACCTGGATAGAGCTCTTTTTGCTGTTAGGTAGTGAAATGGTTAAAAGACAGAGGATGAAATTTTGCCATAATTTTTTATGGGGGGAGTCTTACCAGAATTTGGCTACGCAATGGTTCTGGTAAAAAAATCAGCGTGAATCCTGCTATCTTCACACAGAATTTTAAACCTCATTAACAGATTTATTTTCCCGGTATGATGGCTTCCCTCTGATTCGCTCGCCCCGGGTCAACTTCATCTCTGCAATCAGTAGGGAGCTCTATCTAAATGCCTCCCCAGCACTTATTCCAGATCCATTTGAGGGAAGGCTTCAAGGAAGCGAGCACTATGTTTCTCAAAGGGAGCCCTGACCAGACTCCTGATGGTGTGAGGCAGAGGCAGAATGTCTTGTGTCCACAAACACATCGACGTCCTTCCAGCCCCACCAGGGGGTCTCTGGCAGTCTCAGCGAGTGCCAGCTCACTGCAGAAGAGGACAGGGTATTGGTGCCACAAGAAGATGAATGATCTGCCTTGCGCTGCCAGGTTAAGTGTGTCTCTTCCAGTCTCCTGCTGGATTCACCCACACAACTCTCACACCCCCAGGTTGATCTCTCACTCAGCCACCCCACGGGTTGCCAACACCTATCAAGAGGCCCTCTTCCACAGCCCCCCAATCCCCATGTTCCCCCTATTAGCTGCTATACTCCTCATACTCCGGCTCCCAAGTTCCAAGCATAACACACCTCATCACCATCTGAATAGGCAAGAATCCCACCTATTCTCCTCATCTGTCTCATTACGGAAAAAGCTCCACCATAATACTCATGAATGGGCGCATTGAGAGCTCCTACCAGTTCTCAGAAGCTCACTCCCTTTGAGGAGAGAGCACTTGAGCTGTTCAGAGAGGAGAAAGATTCTTTGCCGATAATGTCTCCCAGTAGCCATGGTGCTGGTCCTGCAACAGCTTTGGGCCCAGCCTGCCCCTCATCTGCAGGGCACCCTCTTTGAGGGATGGCTCCTCGGGGCCAATGGGTACCCACTCAGAAGGTGGCTGATGACGCCTGAGCAGAGACAACAAACACCAGCGAAGACTCGATGCAATGAGTCTCACACTTCAACACACGTTAGTGGAGCAGTGATTGGAGTATTGAAAATGAGTTTCCAGTGCCTGGATCGGTTAGTGGGGGTGCCCTTCAATACGAATCCCAGAAAGTCTCCTATATTGTTACGGTCTGCTGTGCTCTCCACAACCTGGCACTGCAGAGGGGAGACAACCTAGACCTGGAGGAGATGGTTGAGTGCTGGGTCTTCTCGGATGAGGAGGAAGTTGAGGATGGCAGCATTGCTTGCAGTAGGTCTTCTTCACTCTCAATCAATGTGGGAGAAACATAGCCATTCTCACACGCCACAGGAATGAAGCATTGGGTGTGTGTGTGGGTCCACCGAGTTTGGTGGCATGAAATGACAGATTACAGTCTCTGTGAGTGTACAGTGTGATTTATTACTTGTAACTATTTACAGTGCTAACCTCACTACACTAGTGCCTACTCCCACCCATGCCAGCTAGATGCCTATCACTCCTTAATCTTCCTCACCTTCCCCCATGTCTCTGTCTTTCTCCAGGATCCATAGCTGAGGTAGAGGCAGCCTACTGTTACCTGAGATGACCCTGGGGGCATGAGGATGGTCCGGCCTGTTCCACTGGCTGGCTTGCAAGAGAAAGGACATGGCATCAATGCATTACAGGGAGTACGGAGGGAACATTGATTACTACTTGGGATTTGAGGAATGGTAGAATGTCTTGAGGATCCTCATGTTTCTCTGCTGCCCAGCACCACCAGCAGCACAGGCAGGTTCTTCCTCCTCCCTGGATAGGTCGAGGGCTCGATCCTCAAACTGTGTGAGGGTTCTCAGCCCAGGCCTCCAGCTGTCTATGCCCATTCATGCTTGTTGTGGGTGAGTTTGTCCTGCAGTGACACAGAGAGGGAGAGTGTCAATGGAAGTGTGGACATTTAAGATGGTGATGAGGTGTGGCAGGTGTAGGGCTTGGGTGGGAGCTGGAATGCGAGGAACATAGCAGCTACAACATGGTGATTGTGCGAGTGAGGCGACTGGGGTGGGGGCAGGATGGGGGGAGCACTTGGCGTTGGCAACCCATGAGCTGGCTGGGTGAGAGAGTGAGTTGGGGATACCAGGGGTGCTTGAGGATGAGGGAGACTGCCTGAGCAAAGAAGATCATTCATCTTCTTTCCACACTGCTGCCCCATCCTCTTCTGGAATGCACTTGTACTGAGCGGGGCTGCCAAAGCATCCTAGGTGGGGGGGGTGGTCACCCTGCTGGAAGACCTTCTCCTGGAGCAGGGGATAGACTGTATCCCTCCTCTGCTGCACTCCATCCAGCGTCCTGGTGAGGGCCCCCTCTGCAAAGTGCGATGATGCTTTCCTGGCTGCCATCCCTTGCAGTCGTTGTGGAACAAGTGCTGGGGAGCCGTTTATATGGAGTTCCCCAGTGCTTACAGCAGTTAATTCATGACAGGGTGGGTGAGTCAGAGGCCGCACTCTGCAAGTGCGGCATGACACTTATAGGCAAAGAAATTATTGCTCATGAGGCATAAAACTTGTGCCAAAAATGCACTGGCTCCGTTAACAGGAAACACTCCATTTTTTACACCCCAAACAATAATGCTATTTTTTGGTGAGATTTTGCAGATGGCCTTAAAGATAACGAGGTCCTTGCTGGTTTCTGAGGTTTTGAGATTCCTCTGGTAAGAATCATGGCAGGGCAGACATGGCAAGAGGAAGCTTTCGTCCATTTTGAAAACAACAATAATTTTATAAATTGGCCAGGTTGAGGTAAAGATATATTTTCCTTCCTGTCTTCTGGATGGGATATTTCTTTCCTGTTGGAGAAAAATTAAATGAATTCCATTCCATTTCATTTTTTTTATGTGGTCATAGGGGAGGAAGAATAGGAAGAAATATATGTGGGTTCTTTCATTTATACTGGCACCTTAGGCACACAACTAATGGGGCAATCATGCTTCCCTGCTGCATGGTGAAATCTTTTTGGTGGTAGAATTCCAATTCCCTTGGTTGGGGCTCAGGCATTCCAATCTGACTAAGTAACTTCAAAAAGGATCTCAGCAAGTCTGATGGCATCTGTGGAGAGAGAGCGAAAGAGCGATGCTGTCCGGTGCTGAGATTTTCCAGCATTTTCTGTTTGTGTTTCAGATTCCAGCATCTGCAGTGAAATAACCTTTATCTCAAAAAGGGTCGGGCGCTTTTGCAGGCTGATTAGCACTCAGAGGGCGAGTGGTGGTGAAGCTAATCTGGACGACCTCAGGGGAATGCTGGACATCTCACTCTGTGGGTGCCAGACCCTGGTATCATAGGGTGAGCTGCTTTTGTCCTGGCCAGCTCCAGCCTGTCCACTCTGGTAATCTGTGGGTACAGGAGTTCAGACTCAGGGGTTTGGCTGAGGGTCAGGAAAGTGGAGTGTTTTAAAGGAACCTTTGTTTCTTCGGAAGGAACTCTTCAAATGTAGACAATAAAAATATAACAAAACTTACTCCAACTTATAAATCAAAGAAAGAGTTTAATAAATAAACTTCATTATTCCAAACTTGGGGCCATGTCCTGGGCCAATCCAAGCTCCTCACAATTCCAAACAGGTTCTTATTTATAGTGAGTCAGCTGGTCAGCTGACTATTACATCATTGGTTCCATGTGTTACTGGGTCAGCTGACCCTTACAGCTTGTTACCATTGGTCACATTACATCCAATACAAAGTTGTCACTGGTTACATTCTAATAACCTTGACCTCTGTAGGGAATTCCAACTCATTGCCCACTTGGGGACCAACACAAGTGGAGAGTTTTGGCTTCTGCTTCTGGTGCACAGCAGCAGGCGGGCAGTTGGCCCCTGAACTTGGGCCAGCCTCTCTGGGTCAAGAAGGCAGGAAGATGGCCTACTGGCAAGGACCTCTCCTACACTGAGGCTGGAAAAGGATCCAAGGCTATAGACTGGATGCGGGTTTTGGATCATTTTAAAAGGGATGGTTATCTCTGTCTGGTCCTCTTGCAATTCTGCATGGCAATGGCTATGCATGGTTTTGCATCAGTTCGGGTCCCTCTATGCCCCTGATGTGAAGGCTTCAATGTCTTTGGGAACATTATTGTCCTCTGGGAGATGATTATCTCTTGCTATATCTCTGGGTGCCTTAACAACTATGGAAGGTATCACTGTGAGTCTTTCTCAGAAAAGTTGGTAACTTTTCTACCCCACATTTAAATTAGTCATGGAGTGGTCAACAAGGGCCTTGAGTGCTTTCCCAACTCATCCCATGTCCTCTGGAACACCACTGCCTTCAAGTGGAGGTAGCCAGGTTGATCTAGATATATATTTTTCTTCCCATCTTCTGGATGGGTCATAGCCTGTGCAGTGATCAAACTCCACATCACTGCATGGCACAGACACAGAGATGGTATTGGGCCAGGGGAACAGGCTAGTGCAGATGAATGCAGAATACTCTGGGAGTGTCTACAATGTCTTCACTATATCCCAGCTCCGAGAAACAAGTCACAGAAAGAAAATGGAGCACTGGCTGTTACCAATATTCATTTACAGTCACTCCTGATAGGGGTTATGATGAGATTCATTTCCCGCACCTTAATTCTGAGAAACATGCAGTCTTCGTGTTGACAGAGATATTCAGCCATCTTTGCAAATTAAGATGAATACTGAGCCATAGCTGTTGAAAAATCATTAGTGTCTGGTTGCACAATGGTTAGCACAGCTACCTAACACCTCCAGGGACCTGGGTTCGATTCTGGCCTTGGGTGACTGTGTGAAGTCTGCACGTTCACTTCGTGTTTGCATGAGTTTCCTTTGGGTGCTCTGGTTTCCTCCAACAGTCCAAAGACGTGAGGTTCGGTGGATTGGCCATGGTAAAATTGTCCCTGAGTGTCCTGAATATGTAGGTTAGGGTGATTAATGGGGTAAATGCGTGGGGTTATAGGGATGGAGCTAGTCTGAGTAAGATGCTCTGTCAGAGTCGAAGCAGACTCGATGCGTCAAATGGTCACTTCCTGCACTGTAGGGATTCTGTATCATGTATAATTTAGATATACAGAGAAAGGAAAACCTATAACTTTAGAAACACAAAGTTAACTTGTAGCCTGAAAGAGGGCAAGAAGGAAAAATAGGCAGCTCAAATCAGCGTGTATCAATCAGTTAAAAGTAATGTTGGGGATGTTCTGTGATCTTATCTCTAAATACATTAGCCCAATGAAAAACAGTAATCACCAGAACTTTATCTACCATCGCAGTCTACATCTCCCTGAAACATTCCTTTGGTCACAATAGATCTACACTGTTTACTCCCTCACACACGTAAGGAGGCCATTCAGCCTGTCGTGTCATTGCTTCTTCTCTACGAAAGCAACCTACTGAGTCTTATTCCCCTACCTTTTCCTCATAGCCCCTTCCTTTTCAAATAATGATCCTAATCTCTTTGGAAAAGCATTGATGAATCTGCTTTCATTACATTTGCAGTGCCTTCCAGATCCTAACACTCGCTGTGTAAAAAAATTATTCCTTAGGTTGTCTTTGGTTCTTTTGCCAATCACCAACACAGAGATCCAGCTCGCATTTGTGCTATTTTTGATTTCACACTGATGCTAAATGAATGTAGTGAAAATTCTGAGATACGCCCGAACTGAACCCGAGCTTGGAGCAAAGGGAAGATCCCTCTTCGGGAAGTCTCAGGCTTGGATTATCCATCTCTGTCATGGCAGACCCATCAGGGGAGATTCGATAGCACAGCCAGATTTTTGGTGGGATTGGATGATCCTGGCCGTGGGCACGGCTAGAAAATCCCATCCTCAGTCTTGGTCCTGACGTTGGACTCACGACTAACACCCCCACCCGCAATTACAAATAATTCATGAAAAATGCTGCATGCAAAATAATTCAACTCTCTACCTTTCCACAACTTGACAGTCCATGGGTCAGATTTTCATCTGTTTTTGTAGATAAATCTTCCTGGAATAGGTCGCTAGTCTGTCTACCAGGGGCTTATAGCTTGAGGGGCAGTATGCCACAAGCAAACTAAAGGGCAATTTAGCCGGGCCAATCCACCCAACCTGCACATCTTTAGACTGTGGGAGGGAATCACATCACCCGGCGAAAAACCACGCAGACATGGGGAGAATCTGCAAACTCCTCGCAGAGAGACATCCAGTCCAGAATTGAACCCGGATGCCTGGCATTGTGAGGCAGCAGTACGAACCACGGTGCTGTCCTAAAGTAACTCATACCAATGCTAAAATTATAGAGGCAGGTTTTCATGAGCTCTTGTGTATATTGAGGTATCTTAATAGTGCACAAAGGTAAATTTCACCTTCAGTGTAAGTGGACTATTGTTGGTCAATTGGCACTCTCGGTTTAGTCAAAAGAAAATTGCTGTGGATGCTGTATGGGCAACAAAACCAGAAAGTGCTGCAAATACTCAACAGGTCAGGCAGCAAATGTAGAGAAAAAATAATATCCTGAGTCATTGGCCTTAATCAGAGCACGCAAATACTGAAGATCCAATAGGTTTTAATGAGGATAGCAGCAAAGCAAGGTAGGACGGAGCAACGAGGGGGAACGTGAAGGACAACAGAAAAACAGCCCGTGCTGGGTGGAAGTTAGGAGAAATAAAATGTCCAATGGGATGATGATGGAAGGCGAAAGGAAATGAGACAGATAAAGAAACAAAAGGCTGTACATAGTGACAGCAAAATCATTACCAGAAGCTGCTGTCTGAAAGATTTGGAGCCATGGTTATGGATCTGTAATAGTTGAATTCAATGTTGACTCCGGAAGGCTGTAAACTGTCTTATTGAAAGGCAATGTCCTGTTCCTTGCGTCTCTGTGGGCAGCGCAGTGGCATAGTGGTTAGCAATGCTGCCTCACAGTATTAGGGATCTGGGTTCGATTCCAGTCTTGGGTGAATGTCTGTGCGAAATCTGTACATTCTCCCCATGTCTGTGTGGGTTTCCTTTGGGTGCTCCGGTTTCTGCCTACAATCCAAAGATATGCAGGTTAGTTAGGTTAGTCATGCTCACTTTCCCCGTAATGTCCAAAAATGTGTAGATCTGGTGGATTAACCATGGTAAATATATGTGGGATTACGGGGATAGGGAAGAGGGGAGGGCCTGAGTGGGATACTGTTTCTGAGAGTGGGTGTAGACTCAATGGGCTGAATAGCCTCTCTTCTCCTATGGATTCTGTTACATTTTATCAGAGCAGTGTGGGCTGCTGAGGTTAAAAGTCAGAGTCGGGTGGGAGTTAAAAAAAATCAGGTAACTGAAGCAAGAGATTTGGACCGGTTAAGTGATTAGACAAGAAAATGACAGCTGGATTATAAGGTGGGGAAAAATGAAATTATTTACTTTGACAGGAAAAATGAAGTAAATTATTTTTTAGATAATGAAAGATATTAAATGTTTGTATTGGGGATTTGAAGGCCCTTGCAGACAATGCAAGAACCTACAGGTACAACAAATAAATCGGAAGACAAAAAGCATTGTAGCCTTTGTCTAAGAAAGAATGTCTTGCTTCATTTATGTGCAGCTTTCTCAAGGCCATAACTCGGAGTACAGCATACACTTTCTTTCTTCTTATTTAAGAAAGGATATACCTGCCTTTGAAATTGTGCAACAAAAGTTGACGAGATTGATTCTTGGAATTGGAGCTCTGTCCATCATCCTCTGCCACGTATTGTTCTCTCAACAGATGTTGCCATAACGGCTGAGTATTTCCAGAATGTTTTCTTTCATCACCTTGTTTATTACCAAACACTCATAAAAAACGCTTGGCAAAACCGACATTGCATCACATATTTTATAGGGGCTGAAGGGCGCTTCCAGTATTTACCACACCCATTTAAATTGGGTGCATGATAGTAGAATGGCCCTTATCACATGTATCTTGAGTCCAAATGTTGGTATAGCCAATGGACGTGATTCAAGCGATGCAACACAACCATTGAAATGTGAAGTTAATTCTTTAATGGCAGTCACTGTAATTGGAAAGCAGATTGCAGATATGACAGATCTGAATGAACTTCGTTACGTGTTACAGGTGGCATATTATTGAGGATAAACACTGAGGTTTGAACACATCTATCCACCTGTTGTTCTGAAATAAAAATAAAAGTGTCAGTACTCTTGTGTCCTTGCCTAAAGTAAATCTACTGCAGCTTAATGGACCAAGGTTATTTATATCAGCATTACCAAACAAATGCTGTAATTATAGATGGTTGTATAGCTCAGTGACAACTCTTGGCATTTTGGTCTGATAATTGACTGGGAGACTGGAAAATCCTGTGCGCCTTGTCAAATGCTACACACCTCCCCTTGTACTTAACCATTTCAGTTTCTTTAAGATCCTTTGTAATGAGTCCATTACTTAGAAGAGCGGGAACTGCATAAATGACAGAATTTGAGAGCTCTGCTGTGTGAACCCTAATGTTATGAGAATCTTCTAGAGCATTAGGCTTCAAGGGAACGAACAGAGGAAGGGAAGGAATGGAGTGTGCAGATCACAAAATAAAAGCCATAGGCCAATGCACATTCATAGGGTCATCGAGGTATACAACACAGAAAAGGCCTTTCAGCCCATTGAGTCTGCAGCAGCAATATCTAGCACGAATGTTGTACTAATCCCAGTTTCCAGCACTTACCCCATGTCTTTGAATGTTATGATGTTTCAATTACTCATCCAAATATTTTTTAAAGGTTATAAGATTTCTGGCCTCTGCTACCTTCCCAGGCAGTGCATTCCAGATTCCCACCATCTTCTGAGAGTACTTTGTAGATTAGAAATATTTGATAAATATATATATAGATAAGAAATTTCTATATAATGCATATATAAATACATATTTATATTCATCATTGGTGATCAGCACAAATATCACTAGACCTTCAAAAATTATGCCAATTAATCCCAAACCGGATTCAACTGGTTTTTCACTAATGGAATTGGTACCGATATGAAATGCAGCATTGTGACATTGGATTGCCCCATAAAGGTTTGATTCTTAACAAATGAATGCTTTCTTTATTTTGATTATAAAGTCATAGAGGTTTACAGCATGGAAACAGACCCATTGGCCCAACTTGTCCATGCTGCCCTTTTTTTAAACACTTAAACGAATCCCAATTGCCTGCAATTGGCCTATATCCCTCTACCCATCTTACCCATGTAACTGTCTAAATGCTTTTTAAAAGACAAAATTGTACCCGCCTCTACTACTGGCAGCTTGTTCCAGACACACACCACCTTCTGTGTAAAAAAAATTGCCCTCTGGACACTTTTGTATCTCTCTCACCTTAAACCTATGCCCTCTAGTTCTGGACTCCCCTACCTTTGGGAAAACATAATGACTATCTAGCTGATCTATGCCCCTCATTATTTCATAGACCTCTGTAAGATCACCCCTCAGTCTTCTATGTTGAGAAAAGTCCCAGTCTATCCAGCCTCTCCTTATAACTCAAACCATCAAGTCCCAGTAGCATCTTAGTAAATCTTCTCTGCCCTCTTTCTAGTTTAATAATATCCTTTCTATAGTAGTGTGACCTGAACTGGACACAGTATTGGAGCATTAAGTTTTATTGCTGATTAGGCTTGATTGTTTTTGCTTGCAGGACTTTCATTTTGAATTTTATTTCTTCCAATGATCTTGCTTTTCTGTTATTTTACCTTGCAGCAACCAAATTACACTGGGTGGGCAGCTCTTTGGGACTTTGAAGAAGTTCCTGAGGAGGAAGAAAATTCACCTACAGCCTTAACCCCAAGAACTTCATTTGGTCACCATACAGTCCTTTAGAGGAAGGATATAGAAATCCAGTTTTTGACAGCTGCACTAAACAGCACAGGCTGCAGTGTAGGGGTTACCTTAAGCTAATCCACTCATATGAAGACAAAAGGATCGAATTGAACAATAGGACCTTACAGTGTAGAAAGAGGCCATTCAGCCCATCGATCTGCATCGACCACAATCCCACCCAGGCCATATCCCACTAATCTATCCTACAAATCCCTCCAACACTAAGAGGCAATTTAGCGTGGCCAATCATTCTAACCTGCATATCTTTGGAGTGTGGGAGGAAACCCATGCAGCCGCCTTGAGCGGGGGGGATGTAAAACTTCAACACAGACAATCACCCAAGGCCAGAATTGAACCTGGCTCCTTAGCACTGTAAGGCAGCAGTACCATTGTGCCACTGTGCCACCATAATTGGCTGCATGTTTCAGCCTTTTGGCTAAGATCAAAGGCAGAATTTTCCGACATGGGAATCATAACGGGTGGGGCAGATCGTGCAAAGGTCTTTTAACCTCGGGCAGGATTTTCCCGTCTTGGGGTGAGCATGGCTGGAAAATCCTGCCTCAAGCCCAAGATGGGGTACAGTGCCTTCTTTTGTCAGCTTGGATCTTGTTGGTCTCTCTTGTGGGAACCTTGAATTGGATTCAATTGAATTTTGAATTGGGTGTTTGGAGCATGCTAGGAATGGATTCAGGCTTGCCTGGCCCACTCTGAGCATTGGCTTTGTAACTTTAAGAATGGAGTAAAATGTTTAAAATAAATTTAAATTAATTTTTTAAAATGCTGCCCAGTTTTACTCTGCACTTATTTCTAAAAAAGGTTGTGAACGCTGGGACAATTAGAGCTTTCAAGACTGATTTTTTGTGGCAAAGGGTAATAAAAGGAACTAATGAATAAACTGATTTGAGGTATAATTCAGCAATGATCGAATTGAATGATGGAGCAGGTTTAAGGGCTTCATGGCCCATTTCTATTGCTATATTCTGAAAATTTCATTTTTCTTGAGTCAAAGATTCTAAAAAGACAGAGTTCCTCATCATTTCACATGTTGAGGAATGTTATTGAAGCAGACCAGAATTTTATATTCCAGATTTATTTGTTGAATTTAAACTAAAGTAGCTGCCATGTGGGAACTGAGGCCTCAGAGCATTACTAGCCCAGTGACCAGTAGGCCACTGTCTTCTTACCCTTGTGGGGGAGGGGGGCTTGAACCTGGGGTATTACCCTTGGTTTCTAGATTACCAGTCTGCTGACAATACCACTATGCCATTGTCTCCCCACCCCCGCAATGACTAATGGCTAATCCAGGTAAATTCTGTCTGCAGCCGGCCAGAATGAGCAATGATAAGAAATGCATCTGGCAGGATTTGAATTCCAGTTAGAAAATCCCAATCCATCACCTTAACTACTAGGCCGCAAATACTGGCTAAAGACTCCTTGGTGACCAGTAACCCAACCCGCACAGGGACAAGGAGAGCGCTGGATACTAACCACCACACCAGCAGGCCAACACCCAAAGCTGGCATTGAGATGCTCCCTTATTATTATATATTTTTATAATATTATATCCGATAATGAGTCAAACTTCTATGAGAGTCAATAAATCAATCTGCAAAGCGGAGAGATTTGGAGCTCTGTAGGGTGATGATTAACCGATCACCTTGGTCCATTTGTGGTGCCTGTCACGGTAGGTTCCAAGATTAAGGTGAGGCTAATTAAACAAGCAACAGGAAATGTAGATGATTCTAGCTGATTAAACCCTTGAAGCACCCTTTGTATTCTTGGAACCCCCACATCATAGTACTTGCTTACAAACGCTTAAATCATCTGGTTCCAGCTCAGTGCAACGTGACCTAAAAGAAGCATCGCAATAATCCAACTCAGACAAATAGATGTTCTACTGATGTGAATATCTTTCATGTACTGAGAACATTGTTGGACACAATTGTGCCACCCCACCACCACCCCCCCACCCCCCCCCCCCCCGCACCCACTGCCCCCAATGCTGCCCCAAACCCCAATTGTCCTTGAGAAGATTGAGAAGATGGTGGTAAGCTGCCTTCTCAATCTACTGCAATCCATTTTGTGTAGGTACATGCACAGAGCTGTAAGGAAGGGAGTTGGAGGATTTTGACCCAATTGGCCATGAAGGAACAGCATTATAATTCCAAATCAGGATGGTGCTTGGCATGAGGAGGAACTTGCAGATGGTGGTGTTCCGGTGCGTCAATTGTCTTTGTGCTAGATGGTGGAGGTTGTGTGTTTAGAAGGTGCCATAAGAGAAGGTTTGACAAATTGCTGCAGTGCATCTTTTAGGTGGAAGATAGTGTTGCCACTGGGAGGCAGTCATAGAAGGAAAGCATAATTAAAGTTGTGAATGTTGTGCCAATTAAGCAGATTGTTTTGTCCTCACAGATGTTGAGCTTCTTGACAAGTTGTTGGATATTCAAGCATCTGGACAGTGGAGAATATACACCAGACTCTTGACTTGTGCCTTGTTGGGTGATATACGGGCTTTTGGAGAGGCAGGAATTGAGCTACTCATCACTGAATTTCCAGCCTTTCACCTGTTCTTGTTGCCAAAGTATTTATATGGCTTCTGATGAATGGTGGGCCCCAAGATGGTGACCGATTCAGCAATGGAATCCCAATGAATGTCAAGGGGAAAAGTTAAAGTTTAAAGTTTATTTATTAGTCACAAGTAAGGCTTACATTAACACAGCAATGAAGTTACTGTGAAAATCCCCTGGTCACCACATTCCAGCGCCTGTTCAGATCAATGTCCCTAACCAGTAATCTTTCAAAACGTGAGAGGAAACTGGAGCACCCGGATGAAACCCACACAGACACGGGGAGAATGTGGAAACTCTGCACAGACAGTAACAGAAAGATTAGTTCTGGAGTAGACATTTTAAATACTATTGCTGGGATAGTGTAGGGCCTACAGCCTTTGCCCCGTGCTTTGAGTTGTTCCTTGATATCATGTGGAGTGAATCAAATTGGCTGCCGTCTGGTATCCGTGTTGCTGATGGAAGTTGAGATGCATTATCTACCTGATGCTTCTGGCTGAAGATGGTTGCAAAAGTGCTTCAGCCTTGTCTTTTTCACTGATGTGCTGGGCTCTGTCACCATTGAGGATGGGTTTGTTTGTGGAAACGCTTAAATATTGGAATGTATCCCATTATGAAAAATACTTCCTTGTTTAAACATTTTACAATTATCAGACAGCGATGTGAACTCTGACTTAATTGAAACTTTGTAGTTAATTATTATGGAGGGAGTACAATCAACATTTTATGCCCTGTTATTACGTATAAGGCCCATGAAACTGAAACAGAAAAAATATTTGTTTATCTGGTCTGAATGCTTTGACACTCCAGGTGAGAGTGTCTAGGTTAAATGGTACATTGTTTCTCTGGTAACCAATCTGCCCAAATTCAAAATGTCAAAGGAATTACTCCAGCCCTCCTTGTGAGAAACCATTGTTTGATTCTGCAAGTGTTTAATGAGGTGAGCTCTACAACAGGAGTAGAATGTAAGTGTGCAAAATGTCTCAACATGAACAGTTACAGTGCCACTTATAATTCTCCCAGCACTGATTGACTGACTGGACCTATGTCAATAAGGTTACAAGATACAAGTTATAAAGCATTCACTGAGCTGTTTTCATATCCATTCATGCGACGTAGGCATTACTGGCTGGAGCAACAATTATTGCCTATCCTTGTAGACATTTAAGAATCAATCACATTGCTGTGGATCTGAGCTGACTTGTCGGCTAGACCAGGTCAGGATGGTAGATTTCCTTCCCTAATGGACTTTAGTGAACCATTGGATTTTTGCAACAATCGCTTCGTGGTCATCATTAGACTTTTAATTCCAGATTTTTTATTGAATTCAAATTTCACCATTTGCCATGGTAGGGTTCAAACCCAGGTCCCCAGAACCTGGCCTCTGCAATACTAATCGAGCGACAATACCACTACACCACTGCCTCCCCTTAAAGGAAGAAATCTCAGTTACATGCAATGGCAAAATATTTTTCCTGAATGTTTCCTGAGTGAGACTTGGCCGGAACTGTGGCTGCACTTCTTCACCTACGGTGTCTGGTCTTCACTTTCTAATTTAGATTTGATTGTGTCAATCCACTGATTAGATTTTTGTTGAGAACTTGCAATTACAAGTCTGCGTTTGAATGTCATTCAACACGTATATTTCTTACTTGTAATGATTTTAATTGAGGTCGACCTGCTTGAATATGAACTCTCTGATTAAGGGCCAAATTGATGATTTAATCAGGGAGCCCCATGCTCTGTACAGGAGTGTCAGTCCCTCCGCCACTAGGGATGTAGACTGCATACTGAACGCACTCTATAGTGCTGTTGGATCTTGTAAATAAAGGAAATCTGGTGAAGGAACTTCCTTCTCTGAGGACTTATTTCACCACGGAAACAATTTTTTTTGGTGTTATAAAATCTTGCTTGGCCATTCCCTCTCTCCCTCTGCCCTTTCCCCTGAAACCTCCAAATCTAGGAGATCCTCATAAAATTAAGTTTCACACAGCAGAAATCTCAAATTCTGTCATTTGTGCAATTACCACTCTTCTAGGAAATGGACTCAGTTACAAAAGGTCTTAAAAACCTGAACCAATTCAGTTGAAGGGAAGTTGAAAGTCTGAAAGACGTGCTGGTTAGGTGCATTGACTCAAACAGGTGCCAGACTGTGGTGAATAGGGGAATTTCACAGTAACTTAATTACAATCTTAATGTAAGCTTTACTTGTGACTAATAAATAAACTTTACTTTTACTTTAAATCTATTGTCTAGTTGATGTTTTTTGAGGATTCATTTTTGTCTTCACATTTTAAGTGCTTTCTCCCCAATAACACTAAGTACGTTATTACAGAGAGAGAAAGAAGTCAGATTTTGTTTCATAAAAATTAAATTCTTCATATTAAACAGGGGAGTTGAACCCTGTCTATAAGACACTGACATTGTGCCAAATGTCCATATGTGTTGGGTACTCTGGAAAGGCCAAACTCTGAATGGGTGGGGAAAAGTAAAGTCTTATTAGTTAGTTAAAGAATTCCCTGCAGATGTGGCTAACTTATGAAAATAAGCAAAGTACAGCAGATGAAACTCAATGTAGCGAAGACTTACAAAATGGGAGAAAAATGGCAGTCATATATTTACTTGGTGAACAATGTCAAATTAGCCAACAATGCAGTCATTGCAGTGCAGCAGGTAATAAACAGAATACTGAGTTATATTGCTGAATCAATAAGATTAAGGACAGAATTCTCTGCCAGTAAGAACAGAGAATTTGACACTCAGCCAAATCTCCATTCACTGTAGTGGGACTGGAGAATCCCAGCCGCAGGGGAGGTCAGAGAAATTTGACCTAATTGGGACACCCTTATGCTGTAAGTGACCAAGTTAGACTTTCAATATAATGTGCTGGTCAGTGAGGTGCCAAGGAAGAATAGTTGTCTTTGAAAAAGAGCTAGAACTGGGGAGCTGATGACCTAGTGGCACCAGATTATTAATCCGGAAACTCGGCTAATGTTCTGGGCACCTGGGTTCAATTCCCACCATGGCAGATGTTGGAATTCAAATTCAATAAAAAAAATCTGGATTTAAGAATCTACAGGCGACTATGAAACCATTGTCGATTGTCGGAAAAAACCCATCTGATTCATTAATATCCTTTAGGGAAGGAAATCTGCTGTCCTTACCTGGTCTGGCTTATGCATGTGACTCCAGACCATAGCAATGTGGTTGACTCTCAACTGCCCTCCAAGGGCAAATCGGGATGGACAATAAATTCTGGCCCAGCCACGATGCCCATGTCCCACAGATGAATTAAAAAAAAATAAGAACTGGAAAATTAGTTCTGAAAAACAAATCTGAAGACTTTTACCTCATAAAGAAACAGATTACTTTTATTTATAAGTTAAAATAATTAACACATTGCTCTTTTGTAAATGCATTCCTAACTAATAATACCTGTCTCAAAATTATACATTTTTTTTAACATTGGACGGTTACTAAGGCAGCTTAACTTGATGAAGTACCCAATAAAGCTTGCAGATATATCTTTACACGCTCCATTGGATGAACTGATTTCTAAACAGACGTGGCAGCAATGTCAGCAAATGTAGCAATGATGTTGTACATAGGATGATCCCACGACTCATGAGGTCATTTGTTTTTCATGGTGTTGGACGAAATGTACACGTTTTAAGGACACCTCCCTGTTATTCCTTGAAAAGTGTTAATCTAGCTGCAGGGTTTCATTTGAAGGATAGCATCTCTGACACACTCTCAGAATTCACTGCTTTGTCAATCCAGATTACATTCTCAAACCTTGCACCATAGCTTGAAACCACAACCTTGTCCTACCAATTGGGTCAAAACAGACAGACAGACGCAAGCTTAGATTGCACCTCAGGACATCCCAAAGTGCTTTACGGCCAAGGAATTACATTGGAAGTGTAGTTACTATTGTAGCGTAGGAAACACATCAGCCAAATTGCACACAGCAAACTCCCACTAACACCGATGTGTAATGAGCACATAATCTAATTTTATGATAAAAACGGAAAATGATGGAAACGTGCAGGAGGTCAGGCAGCATCTGTGGTGTGAAAAATCGTAACAAGATGAGATGTTGAACCTCGGGTTTATGCTGAGTCTCAGTGAAATGCTGCAGGGAGCTGAGGACAATAGGTTCAGTAGGACAGAGAAGTGGAGAATGAAAATGGCAGGCGACCAGAAGCAGGCAAGGGCCACACTGTGAGCTGCCAGCACATTGAATCACTTCATGGGTGGGATTCTCCAGCTGTGTGCATCCCAAGACAGGAAATTCCTGCCCAAGCGTAACGGACTTTAAATGGTCTGCTGATTTCAGTCTCACCCACCATGATTCTAGAACAAGAGGTATAGATTGAGAGGTTGTGGATTTAACATTGCGATGAGGAGGAATTACTTCCTACAGAGGCTAGTGAATTTGTGGAACTCGCTGCTCCATAGGGCGAGAAGTCTGAATCATTGAATGGTTTCAAGAGGGAGATAGCTATATTTCTGATAAAATAGGTTAAAGGGATATGGGGAACAATGGGAGATGGATCTGAGACCAGGGAGAGATCAGCCATGAACTGATTGTATGGCAGAATAGGCTCCAAGAGCTGAATTTGCCCACTTCTGCTCCTAATTCCTCTGTTCCTATGATTCCCACAATGGGCGAGACAAGAGAATTTCAATCCATCCTACCACTGATTTTCCCTTTGCTCCTTTGCCCACTCAAAGCCCTCTTTTTCACATGCTTAGACCTATTGTGTTTCTAACTTTTCCAACACCTAATGAACAATTACTGACCTGAAACGCTAATCCTATTTTTCTCTCCATAGATACTGCTACGTATCTCCAGCAAGTTTTGTTTTTATTTCAGATTTCCAGCATCTGTGGTATTTTGTGTTTGCATCTGTGTTTGCAATGTTGTTCCAGGTCTAAACACTGGCGAGGCCTAACTCCTTTGCTCTCCTTCAAAGAGTGCCATGGGATCTATTATGTCCACCTGAGAGGGCAAGCAGAGTTTAGCATCTGAAAGGTATCACCTCTAACAGTGCAATACTCTCTCAATGTTAGACTGGAGTGTCAACCTGGATATTTATGCTCAGGTGAGGGGACTCAAACCCATAACATTTTGACTCAGAGTGAAGGTGCTACCACTAAGCCACAGTGGAAACCAAGGCAGCATAGATAGTTAACTAACTCCTTTTCCTGCCCCTGTATTTATTGTTTCCAGATTTTCGGTACCGTTTATTATGCTTTTCTTTGTAAGCTACAGCTGGAAGATGCAGCCTCACCAGTTCTACTGATAAATGTAGAACAACAGGCAGCTATACTGCCTCTAAAACTCTCTTCCCAGTTGCCAGTAAGCATTCATCAAGTAAGTTGAGACGGAACTTGGCTGTTTAGTTCGACCTGTCCACATTCCACATTCTATTTGTGACTTGCACGTGCTCTGTAAATTGAAATATCCTTCACTGAAAAGTCAGCCCATTAACATGTCCAGCGCCAGAACACACAGGGACGTACAGCACATGTTCACCTGATGAAGGAGCAATGCTCCAAAAGCTCTAGTGATTCCAAATAAAGCTGTTGGACTTTAACCTGAGACTTCTTAATGTGCCCACTTCAGTCCAATTTCACATCTCTATTAACCCCAATATCACCCTGTCCTGTGTCTTCATCCACTTAACAATGGAGCTAGTAACGTGATCCCAGCTCTGTACCATCAGGACTGTTGGCCGAGGTTCTGGTGGTTACCAAATGAGCAGGACTTACCCAATAATGTGAGGAAGGTTCAATGGCAGAATATTGAGGCACATACCATGTGACAAGCTGGGAGTTCTCCATGACCAGAAGGTGGGATTTCATGCAGCAGCAGCTATTAGAGAGAGGTGCTGGCTGCCTGTAATGTTTTATGTTGTATCTCAGCCCAAAAATCTGGTTGGGGAGGATGGATCTATTCAATGGACAGGGTTTAACACATCTGCAGCCAAAGGTGGCCGTAGTTCCTGGTGAAGGCATTAAGGAACACCAGCAGAACAATGGTGAAGGTGACAAGGTATATCTTTGCAATCTCACCGGGGAGCTGAACAGGTGAGGAAGAAAAAGCTATAGATATTGACAAAAGACAATGTGAGATTTAAATCAATGTCTGATTAGTCAGAATACAGTAGAAGTTTCTTCTGAATGAGACATTGGGCCCTATTTTACCATTTTGATTCTAAGTGCTGGGCGGACTTGAAACTGTTTCAGATCCGACTTTTAGACCCGTTCTCAGGCACCCCCATATGCACTTTGCTTGAACAAATATCAGCAATTCCAAATCGTGCTGCACAAGCGTGTGGACGAGGCTTAACGCGTCCAAAATCCTGTAGCTCCGATTGGTGCCTCCGACTGCGCATGTGCAGAAATAAAGAATGCAGCTCCCCTGCCATATTGCTCCCAGGCCGGCTAATGCTCCCCCCTGACCCCCCACTGACATTTCCCCACCCTTACAACATTACTGACACCTTTATCCCCCCTCCGCCACCCATACTGATCTCAGGCAGTGTGGCAGCAGACCCACCCTTCCCCCTCAGTGATCTCAGGCAGAGTGGCAGCGGACCCCTTCTCCCCGCCCCCCAATTGGACTTGGGCCAGGCCCAGCAGGAAGCGCGGACTGCAGGATTCACAGCCATTATGGGGATGCCAAAGGTGCAGGGCACTATAGACTGCAGCCACATCGCCATCAGGATCCCGGTGAAAATATTCATCAACAGAAAGGGCTTCCATTCAATACATGTGCAGTTGGTGTGTGACCATCAGCTGAATATCCTGCACCTCTGTGCCAGATACCCCAGCAGTGTGCATGACAGTTTTATATGGAGGAGTCCAGATATCCTGGAGGTCTTTGAGGAGGAGCCCAGATTGCAAGGCCCCCTCAAAATGTGGCTCGGGTGCCTGGGCTGCTCTGGCAGGGTCCTACAATATAGTTGCTCAAAGGATACCCATGTGCAGAACTGCCAGGATCCCCACTCCCTCCTTCTCCTGCCCGCCCCCTTGGGGCAAATGACAGCCTCTGCCGGCTGTCTCCGTCTCCTCCTGGAGTGGGAAGGCCTGGGCCATTTCTGCCCGCAATTCTTCCTGCAGCTTCTCCCCCTCAGCTCCAGCAACAACCAAAAGAACTGCAAGATCAATTGGTCTCATGGCAAAAGCCATTTCGTCAATCTGCAGAGAGGGTGGCTTTGAGGAACGTCAAAAACAGATGGAGATGTTAAAGAACTCTGCTCACCACAGCCCAGAAACTCACAATTCCCGTAAACCCCCCCCCCCTCCCCGCCACAGCCTCCAGAATCGCAACCCCCCATAGACATTCAGCAACACACACTCTCCATACCCCCCACAGACCCTCAGCAACACACACTCCCCATATCCCCCAGAACCGCCCCCCCCCCGCAGCAACACACACTCCCCATACCCCCCAGAACCACCCCCCCGCTCCCCCCCCCCCCCCCCCTCCCCCCCAGCAACACACATTTCCCATACCGTCCCATAGACCCCCATAGACGTTTTGGACGCGGTCCCAATTGTGCCAATTTTTTGGGAATGGGTATGAAAACGGGAGTCATTCCTGCTATTTGCAGCACAACCAATGTTACGACTTTTTCCTGCCGCAAAACAGGTGTGACAAAGTCGTAACATCCTGCCCCACATCTACACTTTGGGAGCATTCTCAAAACCCACCTTTATGAACTAGCCTTCAATTTCTTCTCTCCCAAGCTCACCATTTATCCCCACTGGGGGATATTAACAGCATTATCTAAGTGCAAGTTTCATGCTACTGTAGCTCCATCTAAATGCATTCAGCATTTTGCAAGTAACTGGAACTTCATGACCTCTATATCGGAGTAAGTGATGATTTCGGGGCAATCTCAACTGAGCTCCATGCAAAGTTGCTGATGCCCTACTTTGCATGTTTAATATATAACAAATGTCCTAACCATGACAACAGGGTTACTCAACAGCACTACTACCCTGCAGGAGAAGCTGTATCACAATCTCCCTATTAATCACCGGTTAAACTCTAAGTCACATGTAGTATCTTGCAAAGACAGTGACTATCAAGTAGGTTAATGAATGAACGGCTTATTAAGTTGAGTAACTGTGTACAGTGAGTGATATAAACATTACCATATTCCATGGCTCCAAACTCCGAGCTGGCAAGGGAAACCCATGCTTAGCTGTAGGATTTGAGTGCTTCATCCCAAGTGCCCAAATGACCCTCCAGAAGCTTGCCCCTTAAAGGGATAACTACCATAACCCTCTCTCTTTAAGTTCCCAATTAACACGTTCAATAACAATTGAACTATTTACAATATTATTCAACAAGTGAAACTGAAACACAGGTAAGTGAGTCCAGGGACTTCCTGATCCTTTGGGAGCATCGTAATTCACTGGCAGGTGCTCTGGTGGTAGAGGTAACTTTGGTTTGAACCTCAGTGAGTGGATTCTAGACCTGTGAAAGTGCAGCCGTGCAGATACCCTCTCCAGTTCCCACTGGAACATTACTTGGCTGTTCCTCAGGGTAGCTTGCTGCTGTATTACTTTCATCAGGAGCAATTTCATTGTCAGACAGACTGGAGACAGGCTGTCCCACTAGTCCTGTGTGCGATTCTCTCCTTCTCAGATGGTCCTGCTGTTTTCTTTTTATCCTTTTCCCTTGGATAAGAGTTTCATATGATGCTGGGTCTGTTCAGGACACAACAGTTCCAGGGTTCCAATTTGGACCAGCAACATAATTCTTTACATTTATCAAGGCATCCATCTCAAAGACCCTTTCTGTTTTTATCAATTCGAGATGCTTCTTCAATACTATTTTGCCATCAACCTCCCCTTCAAGTTTGGAAAAATAAGATCCAACCTTGTTCTAATATGTCTGCCCATTAGTAAGTCAGAAGGTGTAATACATGAGGTGTTTCTCCAGAGACAATTAGGAAATGGATCAGTTTGGTTTGTAGAGTGTTTAGATGTCTGTCTCAGCTAATCCATTTGAAGCAGTGTGTTAGGGAGCAGTACGAATGCAGTGAATGCTGTTGGTTCTTATGAAATGTTGGAACTCTTCACGGAGAAAGCATTCCCTTTATCAGATACTAACATCTCAGCAACACATGAGTGGAGAATGCTTGTCGCTATTTCTCAACCGCTGTTGATGAGGTTGTGGATTTCATTTTGTTTATGTCCAACCACTTTTACGCACATCTATTGTGAGCAGGAACATGGTGCCCATGAATGGGCCCACAAAACTGAAGTGTTTTGGTCGATCTGACCACTTCCAACAGTGCAATAGGGCTACAGACATCAATTTTTGCTGTATTTGACATGAGTAACATTGATTGAACCCCTGCTAAAAGTACATGAGGAATGGCCTTTCCCCTCCCCTCCCACTTAACTAGGCCCAATAACCACTGTGACCACTGTGAAATGCTGGGTATAAACTTACTGATGGGACTCCTTCACTCTGAAGATGACAACTAATCCCTCTTTCTCAATTTGGGAATAAGCTTTTTCTACATCAGCCAGTTCTTCGAGATGTAGGTGATTAGGCCTTTCTGTACTACCTTCCATCTTATGCAATAAAAACATGTTGCAAGGAAGAATGATTTCTTCTGAGGGGTCAAAATTAATGAAGAAACTGGATGACAACAAAGCTAGTTTAACCTGTTTAAAGGCTTCTTACTGATGTTCAGAGGTCATACTCTATAGCTCGGATGACCTCTGCTAATATTTATTTTATATGGTTGCGTTGTTAACGCTACAAACTAGCCTGTCTCTCAACATGTCATTGAGTGCCGACCTGTTCGAATTAAATTTGTATCGCTGCATTATCACCGAGAACTTCAGGTGATAATGATCCTTGACTAATTCCATAAGCTCCTCGAATATTTTGGATTTGGGGGCAACTGGAGAAGTCAGACTGTTAATGGGATTACCCATCACTTCTGTCCCCCAACCCCAATTTCATTGGCTTCAAAAATATAGTGTAGGTGTTCGACATACTGCACCCACTGTTCCATGTTAGGGTCAAATGGGCCTAGTTTCCCAAAAAAGGGCATTTTGACACTCACATACTGCTGCATATGTTTGCTTGAAAAAGCTTTCCATATAAGGTCTGCTCTCCTGAGTTCTGTGCAGTAGAAAGGCACTCTGATTGATCCCTGTCGCTAAATGTAGTATCTGGAAATGATGGGTGACCAACGAGTAGATTAATGAATGAACAGTTTATAAAGTAACTATTTACAGAAAGTGATATAAAGGCTATCAGGCTCCATGACTGCACACTCCTAATTGGCAAGAAAAACCTGCGCTCACCTCCAGGATTCAAGTGCTCTGGCCCGATTGGTCGAGTGCGTCACATGACCCTCTGAGAGAACAAAGAAAAGCACAGCGCAGTTACCTTTTGGCCTTCCAAGCCTGTGCCAATCATGATGCCCTAACTAAACTAAAAGAATACCTTCCGCCCTGACTCGGGCTGTATCTCCTCTATTCCCTCCCTATTCATGTACCCATCCAGATGCCCCTTAAATCTTGCTAATGTGCCTGCTTCCACCACCTCCTCAGGCACCTACCACCCTCTGTGTTAAAAACTTTCCCTGCGCATCTTCCTTAAACTTTTTCCCTCACACCTTGGGTCTGTGTCCCCTTGTAATTGACACTTCCACCCTGGGAAAAAGCCTCTGACTATCCACCCTGTCTTGAGAGTTTGTCCTTTAAAGAGACAGGACACCATGTTACCTATTAGGAGAATGACGGCTCTTGCAGAAAGCACAACAGACAATTTCATCTCTATTCCTTGATATAGTTTATTGTGATAAACACCTCATTGTCACAAAATAACAACAACAATTAAAGGCACTTTGGCAATTCAGCATTCTTTACCTAGTCACCCACACATCACTGCAGCTCTTTAAGATTCAGCAACAGGGAATATAAATTCAACACTACCTATAGAACACACCTTGCTGCCCTGACTCCTAAAGACAGCATTAAGAGACTTTGAAGATATAAAAGGTTTTATCATTGCTTTGAGTATAATATTTTAACTGTAGATGCGCAACTGCTCTCGTGCCCTGAGCTTATTAAATTTGTGAATGCATGCTTTTTTAACGATAAGTATCTGGATTAAAAATTTCACATAGTTCTTGCACCAACACTGGTAGAAAGCTTAGGTTAAATGATGTAAGTCCATGGTCCTCTAAGACTTCTGTCAATGTTTTTTAAAGTTGATTGGGAGACCCTCACAGAGTGCAGCTCCCTTCCTGCAGGACCACTCACACCAGATCTCAAGATGTCTCCAGTCAGTACCTATCACCATATGCTATTTCAAGTTCGACTGAGGCTCAGGTTTTCCTCAGAGGTGTTTCTGGGGTGGGGGGGTGCGGGGGGGAGGTTGTTGTGTCTGTACGCATATGTGATTGGCTGACTCTGTATTCACTACACTGGAAGGCAATGTTTTCAGCCAACATTACCGGTAATATAGAGGAAACTCAGCCAAGGAAAAGTCATTATCAGCTCGGAATTGCTGCACACACAACCTGTACCGACTTTCCAGCTCAGCACCTCCTGATAACCTCCAGAGACTGCTACCAAAAATAACTTCTAACAGCACTGAGGATGTGTCAGAGTATCTCAATATGCAGTATTTAGTAAGTATAAAAAGCCATCATTGAGAGGAAAAGTTGAATATTAGACCAGGTTGTGATTTGACTTGATTTACTATTGTCATGTGTATTAGTATACAGTGAAAAGTATTGTTTCTTGTGCTACACAGAAAAAGCATACTGTTCATAGGGAAGGAAATGAGAGAGCGCAAAATTTAGTGTTACAGTCATAGCTAGGGTGTAGAGAAAGATCAACTTAATGCAAGATGGGTCCATTCAACTGTTTGATGGCAGCAAGGAAGAAGCTGTTCTTGACTCAGTTAGTACGTGACATCAGACTTTCATATATTTTTCCTGATGGAGGAAGGTGGAAGAGAGAATGTCCAGGATGCGTGGGGTCCTTAACTATGCTGGCTACTTCGCCGAGGCAGTGGAAAATATAGACAGAGTCAGTGGGTGGGAGGCTGTTCGGTGTGATGGATTGGGTTACAGTCATGACCTTTTGTAGTTTTTATGGTCTTGGGTTAATACTGAAAGTGATGGAGGTGGATGGAAGTAGAATGAATAGAAATGCAAGTGTTCATCTAAGATTACGCTCTAGATCAGCAGTGGGCATTTTACAGCCCAGAGGCCACATGCAGCCCATCAGGATTCTGAATGCAGCCCATGAGATATTTTGTTGATTGTTGCCCACGTGCAGGGTTGTCACATTCTGCTGATTTCTGCTCATGTAGTGTTTTCCTACTAGTATAACTGAAGTGATATGCATGTAAAGCAAGGGCAAGTGATTATGAGGTGCGTGCTGATTGCAACCAACACTGACTGTGAAAGTCGTGCACCCCAAGGTGTAAATAGTTATTTTGTTACTACTATTTGAAATTGATGATAGTTCCATTAATATATAAATGATTAAGCATTTTCTATAACTCTTTATGAAATATTCGGCACACATTAAACGTATTCAATCTTATTCAAGGATCACAGTTAGTGAACAAGCCCAATTTCATTCTTGTGGTCCACTGCGATGAAGGAGGGCAACTCGTGTGGCCCACTCACTAGCCTAGATTGCCTATCATTACTCTAGAGGTAGGTGGGAGAGGATCCATAGCTGTGATATCGAACCAGTAAGGTAGCTAATGAAAGGAATGTAATAGTGGTTGGAGACTTCAGTTATCCATCTACAAGGTAGACAGATGGGAGGCAGCACAAGAGATAGGCAGCTCCCAAACAGCAATTTTTACTGCAATCAATAACTGTTTCCTAATTCAACATATGAGGGCTATCAATACAGGTGGTGGGTAGGACTTAATGCCCTCCAGCAAGTTGAGTTTGGTGATGAGGTGACATTTAAAAAGGCTAGAGAGTGAGGATGACACTGTCTTCCAACCTCCACCTTGATTAACCCTGGGATAGGAAGGCTGATAGGCAGCCTTGTTGCCCCACTGCCAATTGAGGCCCTTGAGTGGGCAATTAATCTCCACTTCAGAGCCCCAACTAGCCACAGCTTATATTCAGCCAGCTCAAGCAGGGCAATTGCCATGTGGGGAACTTGAAAAGCAAACCCTATTATGCTTTCTTGCCAGCTTCCATGGGGAAACCTTGTCCAATTACACTCAGTGTTTGATTGAGGGGCCAAGCCTTGAGATGACGAAAACCATCTCCATGCCCTTTCTTCTGACCTGCTGCCTCTCCTAGCCAGCAGCCCCCATCCCGCTACCCCCATCACACACCCCACTCACCTGTAGCCTGGATCTCTCACTGATCTTACCCTGTTGAGTACATTGCCAGCAGCTGCCACTGCTCCCAGATGTGCTGCTTGCAATGCACAGTTGCTGGGCTCTCATTTGTCAGCTGCTCTTGGGAGGTGGGATTTCCACCCCCCTCCCCAACCCCCCAGTGCCCTTGATCCCAGGGAAATCCTGCTCCAAGCCACAGTGCAGCCGTTTGCAAATCAACAATAACTTGCATTTATATAGCATCTATAAGTGAGAAAAGTGTCCAAAGTCGATTCAGATTGAGCTAGAGAATGAGATATTGGAAGGGGTAACAAAGAGCTTCTTTAGAGAGTTAGGTTTCAAGGAGGAGTTTAAAGAAGATATGTGAGTTGGGATAGTGGAGAGAATTCCAAAATTCTAAGCATTTGAGGTCATGGCTGCCAGTGGCAGGATTAGCAGAGAAGGGGAAGGAACATATACAACAGGTCAGAGTCAGAAGAACAGAGAGTTTGGAGTTGGAGAAGGTTGGAGGAGAGGATTCTGCATAGGGAGTGAGTTTGCCCAGGATTATAATGGTAAATTCCAGCTGCAATGTGGGTCCAGTATCTATGCATATTCAACGATGATAAAACTGGAAGGTCAGAGTTTGAGAGGACCAGAAGTAAATGTGGAACAGGTTAGGAACACAGGAATATAGAAAATAGTAGTAGGCCACTTGGCCCCTCAAGCCTACTCCCCCACACAAATTGACATGACTTATTTTCCACCTCAGTGCCATTTTCTTGCACTAATCTCATATTAAATGGAACTTGCACGAACAACAACCATCCAAGTAGGTTTACCCTGGCAGTTTCCTATGAGATGCTACCTGTTTTCACATCTATGTGAGTAGTGTATACCATGATAAGCCTAGTCACCAGCTTATAGCAGACATGTTGCCGCCAGAATTGCTTGTGGGTGCGAGGCAAGGGCAGCATTTATTTTGAATACGACAAGCCTGGGATTGAACATTCTGCTAACACTCACTGCTAAAACATACATGTAAATATTGGTTTCTTTTTGTTTATTCTTTCACTGGGTGTGGGTGTTGCTGGCTAGGCCAGAATTTCTTGCCCACATCCTTAACCGCCCTTCAGAAGGTCGCAGTTGTCTGCCTTCTTGAAGCGCTGTCGGCCATGTGGTGTAGGTACATCCATGGTGCTCACATGATGCCTGTGGATCTAAAGCCGACAACTTCTTCTACAGAAGGATAACAGGAAGAAAGCTGACAAACTTTCCAATCTAAGTTAGGAGGAAATAAAAAGCTGAATGGCTATGAAACCTAAATTAAAATAAAATCTGTTAATAGGCACTAATTCAGCAAATACTTGAAACAGAAAAAAAAACTAAAGTATCAGAGTGGTGAAGAAGGCATTTGGCATGCTTGGTTTCATTGGTCAGAACATTAAATACAGGAGTTGGGATGTGTTGAAATTGTACAAGACATTGGTAAGGCCTCACTTGGAATACTGTGTATGGTTCTGGTCACCCTATTATGGAAAAGATATTATTAAACTAGAAAGAGTGCAGAAAAGATTTACTAGGATGCTACTTGGACTTGGTGGTTTGAGTTGTAAGGAGAGGCTGGATAGGCTGGGACTTTTTCCCCTGGATCTTAGGAAGTTTAGCGGTGATCTTATAGAGGTCTATAAATAATGAGGATCATAGATCAGCTGGATAGTCAATATCTTTTCCCAAAAATAGGTGAGTCTAAAACTAGAGGACATAGGTTTAAGGTGAGAGGGGAGAAACACAGAAGGGTCCAGACGGGTAATCTTCTCACACAGAGGGTGGTATCTGGAATGAGTTGCCAGAGATAGCAGGACAGATGGTACAATTTTGTCTTTTAAATAACATTTAAAATACTGAAAAGATGTTTCCTTTTAGGAAACACCAGAATTAGGGGACACCATTTAAAAATGAGGGCTGGAATTTTCTGGTTCATTCACACCAATGGGAATCTTTGCTCCCACTGCAGTAGATGGAGATTTGCTTGTGAGCAAAGTTCTCCATCCTCGATTGCAATAGTTGCTGGAAAAATCTCCCAAAGGGGTCTCTCATTTAAGATGGAGGTAAGGAGAAATTGTTTCTCTCAGAGGGCCATGAATGTTTGGAAATCTCTCTCCCCAAAGAGTGATCAAGGTAGAGTCATTGAATATTTTTAAGATAGAAGTAGATTGATTCTTGACTAACAAGAGAATTAAAGGGAAAATGTGTGGGCAGGATAATGCTATTGAAGCCATAACCAGATCAGCCATGATGACAGGAAAAGCAGGCTTGAGCAGTTGAACGGCCTATTCCTGCTCCTAATTCGTATGTCTGTATGTCCGAATGTACACTAATCATATGTATATATTAGTTTTACAATGTCAGACTGATGGAACTCCCAAAGAATGTCGGGGTCAGCTCCATAATCATTTAAGGGGTATATTTTACTATTTGTGTTAATTACTTTATATTGGAAAAACTAACACATCAAAATCACAATCGCAATCAATCTGGACTTTACTTATAATAATGTTACTTTTGCATCTAAACTGGCATTCAACACCAACAGTTAGTATTTCAGTGAGTTCTTTAGCATTGGAAAAAATCCCAAGATGCTTCACAGCAGTGATCATCAAACAAAATTTGACACTGAGCCAACTAAGTGGAAATTCAGACAGATGACTAATGTGGCATTGAAACGTCCATTTCTTCAGACAATGCAATGGTTACAGTGTGGGTGCAATGACCAACTTCCCTGTTTGTAAATCCTTGTAGAAACACAGCAGGAAAAGAACCACGAAGTGATGTCAGACACCAAGGAGGGACAGAGAAGATAGGTTTAAGGTTGCACATTTAAGTTAAGTTTGATGGTCACATAATCACTGCTCAGGGTTTCCCCAGGTGGTTGGCAGTTAGGAAATTCAAGTCTGTACGTTGGACATCTAATAAAAAAGCTGTCTGCTTTTTTGCTTAAAACTTTCTATAATCCTTAACCAGCTTTGCTCTGACAAAGAGTCATCCAGACTCAAAATGTTAACTCTGTTCTCTCTCTACCAAAGTTGTCAGACCTACTGAGATTTTCGTATATTCTGCTTTTGCTTCCCTGCGCTCCTTTCTTTGTCAAATGATAGATGGAATGGACATTCTAGAAAGGGAAATCCATACTCCGCCTTGTAGATGAGTGAGAATGTATAATTAGAAATCTTACAGCAATAAGCCAAACCTAAAACCTGCGCCACATCCCATACCCCTACCCAAAAAAAAATCAATTGAAAAATACAGCTACAAATGTTTCAATAGCTACATGGCCTGTCTAAAACTGTTTCCATCTCTACGTGGCTAGGGAACAATGTTGCATCCTAGCTCTATTGTGACATTCTAGTGTTGGTGGTACTGAGGCAGTGAACTGAGCTAGCTGATTCCACATAGATGGAATTTCAGTCCTGCTGTCCATATTGTCATCACTTTCATAGTTACTTCTGCTGGGAAAACCAGAAACAATACTTTCAGAAAAGAAGAGTGCTTCCAAAATAACCCTGAGATTGTTAACCTGAAATTGGAACAAGTCATTCAAATTTTCTACCTACATTATCTAATAGCCAAAAGAAAGTAAAGTAACAAAAAAGTTAAACAGAAGATGACAGTAACAGGAATTTGGTATTGCGGAGGTGTTTGTGAACAGTTGCAGAATCAAGCTAGTTATAAGAAGATGCCTATTTGTTACGTGTGATCAACAGCACTATACAAAAGTGAAAGTATAACCTTGAGAAATGATATCCAAAGAATGCTGGACAAAGAAGTTCAAATTGTTTTGGAGCAGAACTGGGCGTGGCAGTATTAATCATTTAACTATTTATACCGAGATAAAATTCAATAAAAGTCATCAATTACAGGAATGTGTGCAAATGTTTAGTTCTGTCATAATCTTGATCTATGTCTTGTGTACAGTTACTATGTTTAGTATTATAATTTAACTGTTTGCTTTAAGTGGAAGTGAAATGATAAAAATAGAAGGTTTGGAGGACATTGCAATATTAGGATCCTGCCCTTGTACTCATTTCCCAAGCTATCTCTGGGCCTGAGTTTCGTTCTTATTCGACGTGCATAATGGGTGGGACCAGAGCAACCCTGTTCTCTGTTTCCACCCAAGAATGTCAAGCATGCACCATTTCATATTGGCTGGCCAACTAAAGGCTGGCCGTTGCAAAATTTTCATTTGCACTGATCAGGACAAATGCAGGAATGCCAAATTTCAAACAATCACAGGAGAAAAGGGTGTTCGTTGGTCGGCAGAGCAACTCCAATTGGTTAAGGCACTGCCATGGGGAGAGTAATGGTAAACTATACCACTAGAAACCTAGCAAAATTGTGTTAACTTAGCCCAAGTTCCAAAGGTCTGATGGGATTGAGACGAAATGAATTTCGGTACAGAATGTCATGTCCCAAAAATGTCTTTATTGGAAAGCTCTGGCACATGTTTCCATAGAAATTCACTAATATTGCAGTCCTAAGGGGCTGCTGCATTAGAACAGAAGGCGATCGATTCCAATGACCAATCTCTTCATGAGAGGTGCGTCGAGTGTACCTGAAATTACTGCCATAATGTCTTGTGATGGGACAGAATCAGAGGTTACAAACTTTATAAGCAACCTGCTTATGATTCCTCCCTAAATTTCACATTGTAATGATCAAGAGCGGTAATCCAGATCATTGGGATTATGAAGTTCAGTCACACTACAATGCTGGAACAGCTCTGCAGTTTTAATAGATACTAACTAAAGCTGCATGGATCCAAATTATATCAACTCATACTGCTGCTTGTTTCTTCAGTTGGTATATGGTTGATGTACATCTTCACTGGTTTCATATTCATCAGAAGGTAAACAAGCTATTTGAGCATCTAAGAGATGTAAATCTGTGTCTCGTTAAACAGGGTCATGGTCTCCTTCTGGAAGGCACATCACATCCATAAGCATCGGCAAAATTCCATGGCCACAATCCAATGTCAGAACTTTTCATTTCGATGATTCTGTGTTAAAGTCAGTATGGAAACGGCCACCAGAACAATCTCGCGCAAAACGCACTGATCTTTTAGCAAGCATGGCCGTGATTCACCCAGAAGTGCTGAACTGGCGGGAAAACTGTTCTAAATCCTGACTGTTTTGTCAGTTCACCTTCTCACCTGAATCTCCCACTCTGTGCACTGCAAAAGTCCTAGTCGGGAATCTCATTAAAAACCTGGGGGGGTGGGGAGAAGCGGAGGTGGAGGGAGGGTGCTATTTGCGCCGAAGTCTGATAGCTCTGGAACTCTGTGCATGTGCAGTGGTCCTGATCTGTCAGTCTCCCTGTTTGCTGGCCAGCTCAATCGCTGGCCAGCCCGGGACCATTGCAATGCTGTTCCTCCAGCCACCCCCACCCCATGGCCTAATTGTGGCCCTCACAACAATTCCTGGGCCAACCCTGACAGCTCCTCACCATCCCGGAGCGCTCTGGTGTACAGTCCTCCACCCCTTCCACCCCCGAGCAGTGGCGACCTCCCGCCCCCTCACCCCGGCAGACTCCCCCCTCCACTCTGCTGATCCCCTCCCCCCTAGGGTCAGACCTCTGCCCTCAAGGGGCAGGCCCCATGGGCAGACCACCCCTCCTCCCAGCCCGCTCCAATTGCTGCTCTCCCGTGAGCTCAAATCAATCCTATCTGCAGGGTGGCAGTGGGAGCCCCTCCCAATCCCACCGATTGCCCCTAGACCCTGCCAAGTTGAGCCCCCTTCTCCCTTGGCACTGCCCAATGCTTGGTGGGCAGTGCCAAGGTGTCCCCAAGCATTGGCACTTTGCCCTTTGGGCAGTGCCCTGGGGGCACCACACCCCTGCCACCTGATCCCAGGGGAGGGGCCCCGATTGCCTCCCCTTCATTCTGGCAGGGTTTCCAGACGTGGGGAGTTAGTCTGAACTCCGCTGGATTGAAGCACTCTTGGCAGGATTGGAGATTCGATCAGGACCTGAAAGTTCCCGATAAAGACCTTCTAAATATATTTTTACAACAATTTAAAAAGATTCAAATTACTTATCTGCCTTCCCATCGGTTTCCAGAGTGATCTGACTGGCGACTGTTCGCTGGCTCTGGGAGATGCGCATATGTTTCCGGCGCACACACAAATCCCAGAACAAGGCCAGTGATGAGAACCTCCCACCCCAACCCACCAGAAAAGTTGTGCGTCACGATGGGAGAATTGCCCTCCATGTTTCAGTTAAATCTCAGTGAGCTCAAGCAAGGTTTAATGAAGTTTGGATGTTTTAGGTAATATTAATCCATACGTGGATGCTACTAAATTCTATGGGCACTTAAATCATTTACTCACATTTATTATTCAGTTGTGATTCTGACTACGGTTTCGATTGTGATGCTTTTTGTTATGTTCATGTCAAGGGGGAAGAACGTGACAGCTGCTTCGAGGCTTAAAACCATAGCACAATAATCATCTGATTCACCATAAGAATGATATGGGCTATCCATTAACAGTATTTATAACGACGATATATCTGGACTTTACTTCCTGCCTATTATACTTCTTTATCACACTTTCGACAAGAACGCTCAGTGGTGTGTCACACTAAAAATAACACAAGTCTCCACAAATACTAAATATCGGAAGAGAATGCCTGCAACTTCCAAACTGATAAATTGTGGAATACAATCATAGAATCACCACAGTGCAGAAGGAGGCCATTCAGCCCATCACATTTGTGCTGACTCTCCAACACAGCATCCCATCCAGGCCCTATCTCTAGAACCCCGGATATTTACCCCTCTAACCTTCACATCTTGGGACACAAAGCGACAAATTAGCATGACCAATCCACCTAATCTACACTTCTGTGGACTGGGGAAGGAAACTGGAGCACCCTCCCATGCAGACGCGGGGAGAATATGCAAACTCCACGTAGACTGGGACCCAAGGCAGGAATCGAACCCAGGTCCCTGGCCCTGTGAGGCACCAGTGCTAACCATTAATGGCAACAACCTCTTAACTGATTTCTCCATGAGCTCAATGTTTACTTGAGAGCTATTAGACTTTCTAGCCTTAAAGAGTGACATTCTACCCCAAGTAAAATAATGTACTTCACCGCATAAAATAGGGGAGGTGATGGCCTAATGGTATTATCGCGAGACTATTAATCCAGAAACTCAACTAATGCGCTGGTGACCCAGGTTTGAATAGAGTCATAGAATCATAGAGGATTATAACGTGGAAACAGGCCCTTCGGCTCAACTTGTCCACGCCACCCAATACCGCCATGGCAGATGGTGGACTTTGAATTCAATAAAAACCAGGAATTAAGAATCTGCTGATGACCACAAAACCATTGTCGACTTTTGGAAAAACCCATCTAATTCACCAATGTCCTTTAGGGAAGGAAATCTGCCATCCTTACCCAGTCTGGCCTGCATGTGACTCCAGAGCCAAAGCAATGTTGTTGACTTTTAACTAACCTCTGAAATGGTCTAGCAAGCCCCACTCAGCTTCAAGGACAACTAGGGATGGGCAATAAATGCTGGCCAGCCAGCGACACCCATATCCCACGAACAAATCAAAAAAACCCCATCTACTGGATCCAAGATGAAAACCCCCACGGTAAATTTGGCACCAACGTTTCATATCAGGTATCACATTTGTAAATGTTTATAATTCATGCCAATTTGATCGTGTTTTAAATTCATAGAACAGCAACAGATAAGGGGATATATAAATTGAAACCGAGTGTGACTAGAAATAACAAGGAAGTACAAGCCTAAAACACAACAATGTGGGTGTCCCTACGCCACATAGACTGGAGTAGTTCAACAAAGGTGGCCCACCTCCACCATCTCAAGTCAATCAAGTGTGAGTAATGAATGCTAACCTTGAGGGCAGTGCTCATATTTAAGGACAAATTAAAGACAAGGTTTGTGTATCAGAAGCTTGAATCGAAGACTTTCCAACACAGAAGTAGGAATTTTAGCAACTGAATCCAGTTGAATGTGTTACAGTTGGAATTTATGTGCTTGATTTGATTTGAGGTGATTTATTGTCACATGTATTGGTTAACAGTGAAAAGTATTGCTTCTTGCGGGCTATACCGGCAAAGCATACTGTTCATAAAGTATGCTTTATGAATATGCTTTATCTATTGATTTCTCCATGAGCTTCATGTTTACTTAAGAGCAATTAGACTTTCTAGCCTCAAAGAGTGACATTCTACTCTAAGTGAAATAATGTACTTCACCACAGACAAGGGGAGAATGTGCAAACTCCATATAGACAGTGACCAAGGCAGGTTTCGAACCCAGGTCCCTGGTCCTATGAGGAGAAGGGGAGAAGGAAAGGAGAGGGTGCATAATTTCACTGTCTGTGATGAGTATCATTATATGAGTAAAGTGACTTATCTTACCTTCAGGAGGAATATCTGAATTAAATCATTTCCAGCAGCAAGCTTTTGTGACTTTAAAAATAAAGTTTATTTATTATCACGCACTTGCTCTTGAATTTAAACAAGACGTCTCACTCATTCACTTCACACATACACATTCAGACAGACACAAATATTAGATACAGGTAAAGATACAGTTGCAACCTATAATTACTGCAGTGTCTTTCTTGGCAGTTCTGCAATTTCTTAGATTGAGACGATGCTTTAAAGTTGAAGTGCAAGCCTGGTAAAGTAAATTATTCTCAGAAGGCTGCAAGAGTTCCTGCAGTTGAATTTCCAAAATGTTGGTTCTCAGGTGGAATCAATGTTGGGACAGGTTTGGGGGAGTCTCATTTAGCTTTGGGGAATGTTCAGACTCCATGATGATTTCTGGGGAGGAGACAGTTTTCGATGGCCTGAGTTCCCTGTCCCAGTCTGTCATATGCAAATACCCTTGCCTGTTTTGTTGTGGTAACCGCAAAACTCTTATCTCTTTAACTTCAGACTCACCTTTCACCTGCACTGTGTGTGGGAAGTCATTACACAGTAATAAGAGGCCTTCCACAGCCCATCAGCCTGATCAGTTTTGTTCTGATCCACTAATGATTGCTATATTGAGGATGATAGTGTGGAGTGTATTGTTTTTAAGCTCATGTTAAGTGTTTAGGTTTTCTCCCTCAGATCCTGCATCTTATCATCATTGGACATTGAACAGCTGGGTTCAAGTGGATTTAAGCTTCTTACCTGCTCCTGTGTCAGTTTAGTTTAGGGTTTTCCAAATTTTTTTAAGCCACGGTATCACTAGTGACTTCCTAAGAGCATCAGGGAACCCAAAACATTCCTATAATGTTGACAGTACTTTTTTGCTGCGTAATAGGTACAAACATAGAAATCAAATGTAAAGCAACTTTTCCATCTATTTCCATGTATATATTAGAATTAGGAAGAAGCACATAGTTACACATACTATCACCAGCTATAAGGCTTCCTCACATTCACCCCCACCAAGCCATCCTCCCATTGCCCTCTCACATTAACTCCTAGATGTGGTACCCAATTAAAAAGTCCTCTAATTAAAAAAAATTAAGTTTTATGTTCTGTCATTTTTAATGGGAGGAATGATGTTGGAAGCTGATTATTTTAATGGATATAAACAGTTCCTGCTCCCTTGCATACATTCACATCTCTCTAGTATTCACAAACATACTCACATTTCTCACTTTGCTCTCTCTCACACACACACACTCTCACCCCACTCTCTCTCTCACACACACACTCACACACATATATACCCTTCTGTCCAAGGGCCAACCTCCCCACAGCTCTTTTCGAGAGGCCTCAACATCCCCACATCGCCCACCTGATCTTTTCTGAGGGCCGAACCCCTCCCCCTGCTTTTCAAATGTGTTTGCTGGTCATGTGGCTCCCTTGGAGATGCTTCAGAGATCCCCCAGGTTCCATGGACCCCAGTCTGGGAACCCCTGGTTTAGTGGATGTTCCTACGTTAGCTGCACTTGTATTTCCTGTGTGGCTCTCACAAGCACAATTCATCTTACAAGTTATTGACTTCAGTTACTGTGGGAATTTGGGTTTGTCCACAGTCTGTCCTTTGAGACACTGCTGCCAACAAGTGGCTGACTAGCTCCTGCTGTGTCTCTGTGAGACTGAGTGAGACATTTTCCTCACTCTCTGCTATTTGTTTGGGGATTTTCCTTGTCCTGTTTAAATCCTGATAGAAGGTGTCTGTAAACCAGATCTCTGGTTCAACCTCTTCTTTCTTTTCAAATTCTACACATCTTTCCTGGGCTTTTTTTAAACTTTACTGACATGGGTTTGGCTGCTTTAACTGTGATGAGTTGTATCCTGCCCCAATTTATCTTGGTTGATCCTTTGCTGGTCTCTGGAAAATTCTATGAACTTTCTTCTATCCATTGAATCTCTACAGTGCAGAAGGAGGCCATTCAACCCATCTCTGCATGACTCTTTGACAAAGTATCTTATCCAGGCCCCCCCCTCGCCTTATCCCATAACCCCACGCAGTTACCATGGCCAATTCACCTAACCTGCACATCTTTAGAATGTGGGAGGAAACCGGAGCACCCAGAGGAAATCCATGCAGACACGGGGAGAATGTGCAAACTCCACTCAGACAGTTACCCAATGCAAGAATCAAACCCGGGTCCAGGCAATGTGAGGCAGCAGTGCTAGCCATTGTGCCACTGTTCTATCTCCTTAATCTTTATTCGCTCTATCATCTGTATCAGACTTCCTCAGCCTGGCCAGTATTTTGCTGGCTCTTTCTTGTTCCCCCAATCTCTCTGGACTGTGTTTGGGTCTCTGGTCACAGTACCTGGTATCCCACTAAGCTCAGCACAAGCCTGCCCATCACCATCCTGGTGTTCCAGTTACTCCGTTGGTGATTTTTTTTAACTAGAGAAATCTCTAGGTGCTCCAGTTTTCTTTCCTCCGGGTGCTCCGGATCCCTCCCACAGTCCAAAGGTGTGAGGTTTATGTGGATTGGCCATGCTAAACTTGCCCCTTAGTATCAGGGGGACTGGCTAGGGTAAATGCATGGGGTTATGGGGATAGGGTTTGGGTGAGATTGTGTTTGGTGCAGACTTAAAGGGCTGCATGCCCTCCTTCTGCACTGTAGAATTCTCTGAACCTTTAAACATGGGCCAGCAAACCTGCCTGCTGGCACTGTGGTGTTTGTTCAGCTTCTGTGATCAGCGGGCAGTCATCTTTTTCAGCATTTTACTGGCAGTTTTGAAAATCTAACAATTAGCTTGAAATTCAGAATGTCCTGGGACATGACAGTTTTCAGATGTGGATGGGGGTAAAGTAGAACTGAGAAGTGGGGGGACGGCAATGGTAAAGAATTGAAATGGAATAGGGAAAGCCAAGAAGGAAAGTATAAGATAACGAGGGAGGGGATTCGTCAAAGATGATGGAAAGGGTGTGATGGCCTTGGAGGGGGTCCAGAGGAGTTTCATAAGAATGATCCCAGGAATGAAAAGTTTGTCATATGAGGAGTTTGCGGCCTGTACTCAATGGAGCTTAGAAGAATGAGGGGGGATCTTCTAATTGAGACTTACAGAATACTGAGAGGCTGAGATAGAGTGGATGAGGACAGGATGTTTCCTCTAATGGGAGAGACTAGAACTTGAGGGTACAACCTCAGAGTGAAGGGACGCTCCTTTAAAACTAAGATTAGGAGAATTTCTTCAACCAGAGGGTGATGAATCTGTGGAACTCATTGCCACAGAGGGCTATGGAAGCCAGGTCATTGGGAAGAAGGCAGAAGAATGGGGATGAAAGTCATATTAGCCATGATTGAATGGCGGAGCAGACTCGATGGGTCAAAAGGACTAATTCACCTCCTTATGGTCTTATGGCGAAGATAAAGGAAAGCTGAGCTGAGAGGGATATGGCTCAGGTATGTAAAATATCAAGAGGACAGGATGAGGAGAGGTATGGACAAGTAGGAAAGGCTGGGTCACGGACATGGGTACAGGGAGAGTGGAAAAAGGTTCCGGTTAGATGAAGACTGAAAGCCTCCTTTTGAATCTCCTCAGCCCCACTGTTTAACTTTATGCTCCCACTATCACCATTATCTTCTAGCTCTACTCTCCAGTGCCAGCTCTAAAATTGCTACTTTTGCATCTGGAATCATGGAACAGTAATGGCTGACATGAGTGAGCAGAACGGGGGTAAATGGAAATTGAATTGGGAAGTGCAATGGGATGTGATAACCACATTCTGGAGGGGAACACCAAGTAGGCAGATCAGACTGAGGGAGTGCAGTAATTCTCTGCCCCACTTACTCTTGCTGCTAGGCTACTGGGTAGACTTCCCTGAAGTCCTAGCCATGCGCTATCAGCTCTTGGCTTCCAACTGCATATGGCACTAAACCTTGGGAATCGTTCCAGGGCCTCAGAAACCTTCTCTGAAGTTGGCAGACTCCATAGCATTTGAAACGTGGTGTTTGTTTTCCAGCACTATAGGGATGAGGTTTTAGACAGGAAGGGGAAGTTCCCAGAGCCTGGAAACATGACAGTCATAGACAGGAATTCAAGAGGCCTCAAACAGTAGGTCTTGGACCTGGCAGCATAGGGAGGGGAAATCCTTTGATCTGTAAGCAAGAGGCCTGCTGCTCTTCAAGAGTGGGTTTTGAATGTGGTAGCCTGGAAGAGCCAGGGTCCTATTTCCTGGGACCTACACATCTCAGAGCTCTCTTCCTGTGACATGTGCTTCCACTATCTGAACATTTCTGCACCTACATACCTCAATATTAGCACTGTCCTTCTTCACTTGCTACAGATCGCAGAACAGTCTCCAGTACCAAAAATATTAACAACATTAATTCCATCTCCAATATCACAACACTATCCTTTTCAACAGTCCAAAATGCTCCTCCCATGATATCGCCATTCACTATTCCCAGTTCTCGGAATGTGTTTCCAATGGTCAAAAATTGACACTCCGTACCCAATCCCCTATCTGAGAAACATCCTTTTTTAACTTACTCCACACTTATAAACAACCCCTCCCAAACTTATACATTCTGAAATATCCAAAACACCTAAACTCTGAAACTCCCTTCCACATTTCTCAAATGTTTTGTTTTCACTTTCTTCTGTAACTTTTCCTTCATCACCTCCCCCTTATCAACTTATCTAGCTCTTTACATATTTCCCAACAGTCTGTTTCACACTCACTGTCAAACATTTTGCAATTCCAATTACTGATCACCAAGCTCCCTGCCAGCCCAACCTTGCTTTTTCTTGAATCTTTCACCATTCCCTGCCATTTAACTTCATCAAATCATGGGTGGTGCGGTGGCACAGTCGTTAGCACTGCCAGGGACCAGGGTTCAATTCCCAGCTTGTATGTTCTCCCCATGTCTGCATGGGTTTCCTCTCCCCTGTCCAAAAGATGTGCTGGTTAGGTGCATTGGCCATGCTAAAATCTCGCTCAGTGTATCCAAACAGAGGCCAAAGTGTGCGACTAGGAGATTTTCACAGTAACTTCATTGCAGAGTTAATGTAAGCTTCCTTGTGACATTAATAAATAAACTTTAAACAAATATAGAAGGACCTGGCTGGACAAAGCTTATTTGTGTTTTACAAAAACTTAATGTACTTAAAAAAGTTTTACAAAATCTTAATATACTTAAAACTTAACGTGTATTTTAAGTAGACTGATGTAAAGCACTAAAACTGGGAATGGATAATAAACAGTGTACATATAGATAAATTATATTACTCTACGGGATAGAATGTAGGTGGGGGAATTGATAGCACTGGGGAGCAGATCAAAGAGCCATCAGTACAGTATGAAGCAGCAATAAAGTAAGTAAATAGTATTTTGTATAGCACAGGAATAAACCACAGTTTTAGGGTGTGATTCTGAGTTTATACAAAGTGGTACTTTGTAACCCACCTGATAGGCACAATTCTGGTTGTTATATTATGAGGAATAAATTCAGTGGAGAGAAACTGAATTGGTAGCCAGGCTGATTTGTGAAGAGGTGTGGCAGAAAGTGAGAATGCTTACATCAGAGAAAACACAGGATCTTTTCTTATTGGAGTATTCAAGGTTTTTAAAAGGCATAGCCAAGGAAAATGTAAGTACAGATTAAAAAAAAATTTCCTCTACAGTCTCATCTGAACTTCTTTCCAAATCTCTGAATAGAGATATGCATCCAATCCCTCTCCTAAAATTATTAACATCATTGACGTGAATGGGGTTTGTGTGTGACTCACAATTTCATTGACATTTATGACCCTTCCCATCACACAATCTGATTTTGGCATGGTTTGATAAATTTATGTGAGTCCACAAGACAGAAAATTATGACATCTCCTGGCCTTCTATGGAAACATGGCGGATGGGATTCTCCGACATTGCCCACGGCTGGGATTCTCGGGTCCTGCCGCTGTGAATGGAGATTTAGCTGAGTGTCACACTCTCTGTTCCCACTGGCAGCAGTAGGGGGGCACGTGACACTGGAGAATTTGGATTGGCATCTCTGCTCATTTCCATATCGATCCCATTTCATATCCAGCGCCACACCTGAAAACCTCTGAGCCCTCTCTCTGTCCTGTTTCTCCAAATACTGTCTTTTACCTTCAAACCAAACCTTCCTGAAACTCTTGCTGCAGCTTTTTTTGCATGAGGATTTTGTTTTGCAAAAATATACCTTATTCATAAAATGTCTGAAATAAGATTACAAAACATTTCAAAATGGTCACAACAAAATAGGGAATGATATTCAAAGTGCCTACGTGGATCAAGTGAGAATACTTGCACAAAAAAACCCAGGATTTTTCTTATTGGAGTATTCAAGATTTTTAAAAGGCGTAGATAAGAAAAATGTCAGTACGGTTAAAGAAAACATTCCCTTTACTGTCTCATCCGACCTTCTTTCCCTATCTCTGAATGGTGATGTGTGTTCCATCCTTCTTCTAAAACTATTAACATTACTGATGTGAATGGGGTTTGTGTGTGACTCACAAGTTCATTGACATTTATGAGCCTTCCCATCACTCAACTTGAGTGAATGCTATATGTATCACAATTGTATTGAAGTACCATGAGGTGTTTCAATACAATTGTCATACTTATAACCTTCACTGTATATATCCAATGTGAGTCATTCAGCCTGAAGGGCATATACATTTTCCAGGCCCTCAGTTCACAATGGCTGGAAGATCTTAGACAGTAAAATGTCCCCCTTATGCCTCTGCAGCAGCTGCCCCAGGCTTTAGTTCATTCCTCAGCACGTAGTCCGAGGACTTGCAATGTGCCAATCTGCAATACTTGATTGAGGACAACTATTTATACTGGGAGATTAACTAGTTCTGACAGACCAAAGACCATCTTTCACTGAGTAGAACATCCTCCAGCTGCAGTCAGTTTGCATCCCTGGGAACAGCCCATGGATCAGAGTGCTGTGTTACAGAGCTGCTCAGGATAAACATCGACAAAAACCACTGCATCTTTCCCTAGAATTTTTTTGCAAAGGCACAGTCCACAAGGAGGTGGCTAACAATCTCATCTCTTCCACAGCCACCATGAGGGCAATATGTGGATGGCGTGAGACTCCAGGAGGGATTTGATAGGGAGAGCATTTCTCACCACTGCCAAGCTCGTTCTTTGCTTGTTTGAAAGTTCTGACAATGAGGCATTCTGCCAAATGACCTTGACAATCTGCTGAGGGAACCATCTGACAGGATGCATCATCTCCTTTTCCTGTAAGGCCTCTAAGGACATTATGTGCAGAGTACTGTCTGATGGACTAGTGGTCAAAGGTGTTTCTCTGCCCAACTCCCACGGGAGTGTGGCTTTACCCATCCTTTGTAACACTGGGGACAGGTAAAACCGCAGTCCAGATGTTTGCGTACCGAGGATCAATGTACAGCTTGATGTAGCTGCATACAAAGGGTGAGGGCGATGTTGGGCACATTTCTCCCCCTTCATCCAGATGTTTGTCCATCACATTCCAATCTATTTTTGACTTCCAGGTAAAGTGGACAATGGCTTGAGTGATTGCTGCAGCGTGGGAGTGATGAATGGGGCAAACTTGCAACATCGATAACAGCAACACCGAGAGTGCCTCACACCTGATGGCCAGGTTCTTACCCACACTGGAGAGGGAACATCACTCCTACATGCCCAGATTTTTAAAACCACAGATACTACCGCCTTCCAGGTTATATATAATACATAGTTCATCTAAATGAGATCCCTAGGCAGTCTGACCTGATAATGAAGGACCAATCTGTTGGTTCGCAAAGAACGTGGTCCCACTCTTGCTGTGATTTACCTTAGCTTCCAAGGCCATGTCGAAGTGGTCATAGATGTTAATCAGTCTGCGCACTGACAGCGGATCTGAGCAAAAGATGTTGGGGGGATTCTTCCAGCCCGCTGCACTGCTTTATTGCACAGTCGGCTGGAAGACTCGAGTGGAGGCCGTCACATGGGCTCCCCAATTGGTGCCATGCCTTCTGTGCATCTCCGGCAACCAGGTTTCCAGCACAGTCAGCTCCACGCCAGAAATTGGCATGGAGCTGCATATTTCATTTAAATGTTCATTTTAATCTATTTTACATATTATTAGCTGGCCCGGGACTGAAATCTCTGGACCTGGTGCCCCCCCCCCGCCATCCCCCTCACCCCCGCCAGGACTGGGAATGGGTGCAAAAATGGGCACCATTCCTACAAGTCACATCATGTCTGATTTTATGACATTTTCCCGCCGCAAAATGGGCACAATGAGGTCATAAGATTCTGCCCTATGGGTGGGGTTTTATGACCTCGCTCGAGCGAGACCAGAAATTCCCATCCGAGATCAATGGAGATTTCCGTTTTTGATCCCTAGCCTTCTCCACTTCCGTGACAGGTGAGGTGGTAGACTTCCGGCGTTTATGGTTTATGAACACTCTGACGTGAAAAAAAATTCCGATCTCTCTTGGTGATGCTAGTGATGTTCTTCAAATTAAGTCCTCAAGTTTAAGCTTTTTTTTAAAGTTTATTTATTAGTGTCACAAGTAGGCTCACATTAACGCTGCAATGAAGTTAGTGTGAAAATCCCCTAGACACCCACACTCTGCTGCCTGTTCCGGTACACTGAGGGAGGATTTAGCATGGCCAGTGCACCAAACCAGCACATCTCTCAGACTGTGAGAGGAAACCGGAGCGTCTGGTGGAAACCCACACAAACACAGGAGAGTGTGCAAACTCAGCACAGTCACCTAAGCTGGAAATTGAACTCGGGTCCCTGATGCTGTGAGGCAGCAGTGCTAACCACTGTGCCACCGTTACTGACACATTTTCCCAATTTACCTTACCAAACTTCCTCATAATTTAAAATCCTATTATCAGATATTTTCTTAATCTTTACTGTTTTTATGAAAAGATTATTTCCTCTGGTCTATCTTCGGATGCTTCGGATTCCTGGTAGCATCTTAGTGAAATTTTTCTGCCCACTTGCCATTTCCTTGACACCTTTCCTAAAGTAAAGGGTGAAAAAAGAGCATTGTGTTCTAAATGTCATTTAACCAATAATTTTGTACAGGTTCAAAACTACCTGTTCGGTTTTGTACTGGGTGCCCTTATTTAAATAACCTTGGATCCCATATTATTTTTGAAAGCATTGTCAACTTGATTTCCCACTTCTCAAGATTTGTGCAACTGTACCCTTAGTTCTCTGCTTGGCTACTCCTGTACTTGCACTGGTTAGAGGTAGAAGACAGAGTTAATGGGATAAATAGACAGACAGACTGCCAGTTATATAGGTACTGACAAGAAATTATATTTCATTGCCATAGCAACCAAACTAGGATGTCAGCCAAGATAATTGTAACAATCTCCCCTTAATATCAGTAATCATGTCACAGACTTTCAATTACTGTTCCTGGACATCTAATCTTTTTTGTTACATACATCCAGCATCACACTAATATGCACCAATCTTTGTGTCAAATCTGGCATAAGATGTCGATAGCTCCAATCAAAAGGATCATAAGATATTCGCAGATTGAAGAAAGTCATTCTGTCCCTCTTAATCCAATAAACAAGAAAAATTCTACACTGCTCCTCTCCAGCGTTGCAGCATCCAGTCACTGCTTGAAATATCCCTAGGATTTTACCCATACCACTCTAACTTGGAGTCCATAGCAAGTTTTAATCATCCTTTGTGAAAGGATTACATTCATGATCTGAGGACCAAATTTTGCTTCTACTTGTTTGAACTATGATGACTTGTCTTACGGTCAGTTTGATTCGTTTTAATACATTATTGAGTATTTACAGGTCAGACATAGGCCGCTTGGCCCATCAGGTCCATGCTTCACATACACCTCCCCAAACATTCCTTATCTAGATCAGCAATATATATTGCTCTTTGTTTCTCCCTCATCTAATCACATCGATGCTATTCATCACCACTACTCGTTGAGGTAATGAGTACCATTTTTCTAATCAGTTTCTGGGTAAAGAGTTTATTTCAAATTCCTTCATGGATTGATTTGTGACTATCTTATATTTATGGCTCCTCGTTCTGGTCTTGCCCACAAGTGGAAACATCTTCACTATATCTTTCATATCAAACTCTTTCATAATCTTAAAAAACGTCTATCAGGCTACCCCAAAGGCTTCTCTTTTGTAGGGTAAAATGCCCCAGCCTGTTCAATTTTTCTTCCTAGACATAAACTAGTTATCATTCCAGCAAATTATTATTGCACCTTCTCCAGTGTGCTCCTTCTGTAATATGGAGATCAGAGGCATGGTCTCACCAAACCTCTATACAAGTTCTTCACAATTTGTCCGCATCTCAATTTTACCCCATCAGAAATGGACCTCAGGGCACTGTTTGCATTTTAAAAGTCATTTTAACCCTTGGTGATTTGCCTATCTGTCCTCCCAGAACCATTGATTTCTCTTTCCCATTTAGACAGTCATTTTTTTGGGTAGTAAGTGGTCTTCTTATTCTTCCTTCCAAAATGTACAAATTCACACTTATCTACATCGAAGTTCATTTGCCAATTACATATCCTTGTTGCAAGTTAATTAATGTTGTCCTTTATTTCAGTGCAGTTCTCCTCTGTATTAATCAGTCACTTGCTATCCATTCTGCTACTTGCACCAGGCACCACACAGGCAGAATTTTCCCATTCCGCCTGCCATGGGAATCATAGTGGGTGAGACATAGACCATGCAAAAGTCCATTGACTTCAGGCAGGATTTTCCAGCATTGGGGCGAGCGTGGCAGTAAAATCTCAACCTACGTGTCCACCTTATCGAAGGCTTTTTTGGAAAAGCAAATATACTTGGCTGTAACCTCCAGGCTCCCCAGTGTTGGATTGGACGGTTACCCCCTAGATTCACTGGGGATTCCCTCGCAGGACGTCACAGGTTAACGTTTTCCAGGGCAATTGCCCAGCAGCACAAACTCCCTCTGGGCAATTTCCGAGCGCTAGAAATGATTCAAAAATGTGATTTAAACCACAAACTTTGGATGGTTCCAGAAGGATTACATACCACCCTACTTTCTTTTCTTACCCTTAAACAGTAAGTTCAAATTGAACAATTCAGCAGCAACCTTTTCTGAGTTTAAAATTGACAAGGTTATTTAGTCTCACAAAAATCCTGAAGTAGCACAACATCACATGTTCATTACTCACACACAAAAATACAATACAGATAAACATGGTGCACCTTTACAGATTACAGTTAACTCAGGCACTGATTTATGATTTCTGGTCTCCCATGTGGCTTCTTGAATGGGTTTGATGATTCAAATTTGAAGTGCAGGTCTTGCAAAGTGAAGGATTCACAGCAGATTGCAAGGTTTCTTGGGTTTCTGATTGTAAGGTTTCTGGGCTTGGTTCCCAATGGGAGCAGGTTAAATGCTTTGGCTGCTTGATGACTTGCAGTTAGTTTCAGAGTCAGATTCTCAAACTGGCTGATGACTGATAGTTCTGCTGGGTTTTGCTCGGTCCTGAGGTAATAATTGTAGTAAGGGTGCTGGTCCTGAAACCAGCTTTAATTAGAGTCTATGGCGTTAAAACATCTAACACAGTCTAGTTTGGATGGGGAGGCCATAGCAATACAATTGGAAGCTGATGGTTGGTAATTGAGTTTTGATCTTTGCTCTTGTCCAGTATAAAACATGGAGCTAGGGATGTCTGGAAATTATACATGTTGACCCATCCTTAAACAAAGAGATTTGCAAATTCCACATATGGCTGTGATGTATTATTAAGAATCCCACTGACACTATCTGCGAGAGTGTCTCAAAACCCCGAAGAGTAACTTGAAGAACTGATTCTTAGTGGTGCATATTTGTTTGGAATACCGTGAGGAATCATATACAACCCAGTGAGGAATCAGTGCAGACATTGTATAAACAAGGAATAAAGTGTATTTATTAAAGTTTAAAAAACGGTATTATAAGTCAAATCCACACAACAGTTACCACACAAAACAGTTTAGATGACCAAGTCTGACGACACGTCTTTTCCTGGTTCAGCAAAGGCATGAAGCTGTGTCTTTTGGAGGAAATTATCTGCAATTTACTGTGGTTCTAAATGTTAGATGGAATAAGCCTCTGCCTGACTATTTTATGGAAAATTAGCGTCCTTCCCCAGTGAAGATGCTAGCAGTTAAATTGTTCAGTTTCTTTGATATTCCGCCCTATGGATTGGGCTGTCTGCATCTCTCAAATGTCTTGCTTTTATAAGTTATCATTTCCTTAGTTCCATTGATCTCTGATAGATGCTTTTTCTGACATAGCAATTCATACCTCGATTTCTCTAGAAGCCTGTTAATCTTGTTACTGGGTAAATTATTTCTCATTATTCCTCCAGTTTCCTGCTGGTCTTGTTACTTGTTTGTTACTTTCTTTTCCTCTCAAGTTCAACTATTAACCTCATTAACATCCCAAATTTCCTAGCAGGTATCAATACCTATGTCAATATCCAATTTGGTATTTGCCAGTGACTTGATACTGCCTACCATACCTGGGATGTTGTAATTAATTTTCTTTCCCTTATCTAATAAAAGATACATGGCCAGGCTTGACAGAGGCAAAGTAATTATTTAATGTTTCTGTCATTTCGTGGATATTACATGTGAGTTTATTGTGTGCATCTCTCAGTTGCACTTTTCCTATCCTGATTTATGGTTTTTCCTTTGTGTCCTCTACATTGTTGTCTTTTTTTACTGAATGCCATTTATTTAGCTTTAACGTTGCCCTATTTTTTAATTCATCCTTAGTATGTCATTGTTGCTTTTTTTGCGAACTTTAGTAGAATGCATTTCTCCTTGATTTCATTAATCTCTGTTTCAAGTGTTTCCCACTGCTGTTCTGCTTCTTTGCCAGTAACATTTTCTGGGTTATTTCCCTAGTTCCATTCTTATTGTCTTAAAATCAGCTTCTTTTCAATGTATTACTTTGGTATTTTTCTTTATAGTAGCATTTGCCTGTTCCACCTCATTTACTATCTTATGGATCTTGATAAAATCACCTTCTTTTCTAAGCTGAAAAGCCCAAGGTGGAGGGATGCAATCCTGAAATGAACAAGGGGACTGTGATGTGTCATTAAACTGTACCTATTCATTGTGATGCAGACAGCACGTAAAGGTCAGGTTCTTGCTGATTTTAATAATAGTTCTGAGCAGCATAGTGCTAAATGTGCTGTTGCATTTCTGCTTTCTAGTAAGGGAACCAAATTTATTTGAGGCTGGCACCACTGAAAGCTAGCCCATGCTACTTAAGATCAGCTTGCATCTCTTTTTAAAATTTTTTTCATGGGATTTGACAAGGCCAATATTTGTTATCCATACCTATTTTATTTTTTTACTCCACGCTTAAAGTTACAAAACCAATGATCAGAATGGACCGGGCAAACCCAAATCCATTCACTGCTTGCTCCAAAAGCCAAACTGAAACTCTAATTGAATCCAATTCATGGTCCCAACAAGAGAGACAAACAAGATCCAAGCTGACAAGATAAGGCATTGCATCCCATCTTGGGCTTTATCTGATGTTTGATCTTAGCCAAAAGGCCAATTCCCTTGACCTGAGTGCTTGCTGGACCATTTCAGAGGGTAGTTAAAAGTCAACCACATTGCTATGGGCCTGGAGTCACATTTAGGCCAGACTGGGCAAGGATGGTAGATTTCCTTCCTTAAAGGACAGTAGTGAGTCAGATGTGTTTTTACATTTGACAATGGCTTGTTTCATTGTCACCATTACTGAGGCTAGCTTTTTAATTCATGGTTATTAATTAAACTTATATTCCACCAGCTGCTGTGGTCAGATCTGAGCCTTTATCCCCAGAACAGTAAAATAAAACAAAACACTAAGGATGCTGGAACTCTAAAATAAAAACAGAAAACGTAAGAATTGAGCAGGTGTGGCAGCATCTATGGACAGAGAAAGCAGAGTTAATGGCTGGAATTTTACCGTCACACCCTCCATGGGAATTGGAGCGGGCAAGGGGCAAACCATGGGAAGGTTGGTTGACCTTGGGTGGGATTTTGGGACAAGTGAGGCTGTAAAATCTCATCCAATGTTTCAAATCCAAGTCATAAGGACTTGAAATGGTGTTTTTGTTTTCTCTCCACAGATGTTGCCAGACGTGCTGAATGTTTATTTCATTTTCTGTTTTCATTATCCCTAGAACATTTGCCTTGACCTCTGGATTACTTGTCCAGTGACTATACAACCTTCTCCCTTCACCACTTAAGGGGAGCTGCATTCTGGCTGTACTAGGTGCTGAAAGTGGCTGAGGAAGAGTGCCCAGCCTGCAAGGAGACTATGGTGCATCAAGACAGAAAGACTCTCAGATGCAGCACTGGAGACTTTAGTGAAGAAGATATACAGTGGGGAGGATTCACAGGGGTTAAGAGCTCCCACCAGATAGAAAACAAGAACACATTGGGAACAGATAGTTATGCAGGTCAACACTAAGAGTCAAGTCTCAAGTGCTTGAATTTTGAGAAGTTTAATGATAATATAAAACCTTGGTTAGGCCGCATTTTAAGTATTGCGTGTAGTTCTGATCACCACATTAGCAGAAGGATTGGAAACTTTGGAGGGAGTGTAAAGAAAGTTCACCAGGATGTTGCCTGGTCTTGAGGGTGTTGACTATGAGGAGAGATTGAATAAACTATGATTGTTTTCACTGGAAAGGTGGAGGCTGAGGGGAGACCTGACAGAGGTCTACAAAATCATGAGAGGCATAGGCAGGGTGGATGGACAGTCAAGGATGGAAGAGTAAATTACAAGGGGCACAGGTTCAAGTTGAAAGAGGGAAAGTGTAAGGGAGAGGTGCAGGGAAAGTTTCTCACGCAGAGAGTGGTGCTTGCCTGGAACATGCTAACAGAGGAAGTGGTGGAAGTGGGCACATTAGCAACATTCAAGAGGCATCTGGATGGGTACATGAATAGGGAGGGACTAGAGGGAAACGAACCGAGTAAGGGCATCATAATCGGCACAAGCTTGGAGGGCTGAAGGACCTGTTCCTGTACTGTACTTTTCTTTGTCCTTTTTGACCTCACATGAGTACTCATGGTCAGTGAATACTTCTTCAAATTACACATCCTTGCAAATAAAGCACTAGCCTCACACAGTTCCATTCAGCATTCTTCCTTCACTCATCTATCAACCACAATTAAATGTCACACTCATAGCTTCATTTCACCCTCACACACTTAGCACTGCAGCAAAGCTCACTCCCATGTCTTTCACTCATTGTCAGCTATTCAACCTTGACTGGCACATCACTCAGAAACATGCTCATGTTTATTTACAACAAGCGACTTGGTTGAGAATTCTGACTAGTGGACAGGACAACTACGTGTCTGGAATTTGTAATTTGAGCCTGCAATTGTCAAGAGGCAAGCAACCTTTGGAGCTCATAGCGACTGAACAGCAAAACTGAGGAAGATGCAAATCATGTGAGAACAGTGATATGGTAGAGTGCACAAAGTGGAGCTGTAGTTAACTTTATGAAGATCCACTGTTATCTAATATCCTGCAATTGCAATTATAGCCGTCCTTGGCAGATGAAATGAAAGACGCTGTACTTTAATTATTGGGTTAGTTATTTCTTTTGAGATTTGAATTTTTTTTAACTCCCTTCTGTATGTGATAAAAAAAATTAATTCAGAATGAAGAGAACAAGGTTAGGGTTCCAATTTTACCCCAGCACATTCACTAGAATAGGAAATGGAAAACAATAAATACAAGTATTCAATGGCCTTTGGATTTCAGAGGTGTTAATGTGGCAGCAGCGTGGTAAAGATTTAAATCAATCAGTGTGTGCAAAATTGCACGTGTACAGGAGGCACAGGTATGTGGGGCATCCAGATGTGAGTGGGGTATGTGTGCATTTCTGTGCGGATGCCCCTGTACTTACAGCATGTATTTGTGTGATGTGCATGTATGTGCGTACTGTGTGCAAGTGCATGGGGTCCTCATATATATGTCTGGGGTGCCAGTGTGGGTGTACATGGGCATCAAGAGGACTTACATGCAGGATTATGGGGAAAAAACTAAGCTCTGGGAATAAATTGGACAACTTAATCCGTCAACACAAGATGGCCACCAACATCCACACTTGCACAGAAATCCAGTGCAGAATTTGAGCTTAGGTGAAACATACTTAGTATTCTTTTTTTTTAAGAAATTGGTGCAGTTTTTGTGCGTTCTAAACTTGTGCATATTGAATCAAGTGGTTCACATAGCATTGAGAAAAATTGGATGAGAAGGATCACATTGCCGGAAGGGAACCAGCCAATTTCCCAGCCCATTTTTAATCCTTGTGGCTGGTGCAGGTGTTTCAGTAGCTTCAGAAACGGCAACGTGAAAATCTGCTCAATGGCATGTTAAAGGGAGTAAAAAGTCTGACAACACCAGGTTTTAGTCCAACCGATTTATTTGATAATAGACTCACAAGCTTTCGGGGTTAGTCCCTTCGTCAGGTGAATGGAGAGTTCTGGCCTCAGACAGAGCATATAAAGCACAGAGAGTTTAGAGATTACTGATTAGAATGCGAATCGGTCTCCATATACATGCTCACTTGTTTGAAATGGATGCCTGCCGTAGAGAACATTGAACTAAAGGAAATTACCTAGTCAGAAGTGGGTACAGTGTTTGTTCTGAACAAAACAGCCCTGTCTCGCTCCAAAATCCAAAAAGAAAATAAGAAGCTAAGTGGAGAAGATAAGTCTTACACTGAGGTTTGGGGAATGAGTGGCGTTCTGACCTCCATTGTTCACAATGATGTCACGGATTGAAGAGGTATAATACCACATGCATGTCAGCATTGAGTGCAGCCAAATTGGACAGGTTTTTCAAAGAGCTGGCACAGGTGTGTAAGGCTGAAAGGCCTCTTGCTGTCCAGCAAATTCAATGCTTCAGCATTCATGTAGTACTGTACAGTAACCACTAGTTCAGATTGGCATCTCATTTACAGGTTCACCCAATGCTGTTCCTGACATTCTCTTCCACGCTCCTCATTAGATCAGGATTGAAGTTCAAAGACTTGGATAATACACCAATGGTCACTCAGTTCTGGCACCTCCCTTTTACTATTGCACCATTTGGTTTATATTGCTTCTCTTCATCCTTCTTATTGATGGAGGATCCTTAACAGATTGACCCTTCAGAGCTAAGTGGAATGTAGCAAGGTGAATTTATTCAAGCTTATACCACATGCTTGCAGGAGAGGCCTTTCCAAGTCAAGCTCAGAAACACTCTGCTGATTACAGTTCAAAGAAACGCATTTACACACTTCTGTGTAACAATGGTTACATGCAACAATACTGGAGAATAAACCATGCGTCAATCAAGAATCAATCCTTCCCTTTCCTCTGTACTGCAAACTTAGGTCACGTTCTTGTATTTTGTGATTCCTGGGCCTCACAATCTCTGTGGTTTGTCTGTCTCCTGAGGTTTTATCAGGACTTCTACTTCTGTGTTATTTTTAAGGCCTATCTGTCCACTGTCCTTGCCCTATGCTTCCTCTTGTGAGTCATATTGCATGGTTGCCTGGAACAATAAAGAGAATCTTTATACCTAGGTAATCGCTGACTGCTCTCTTTCATGGTCCTGCGATTGAATTACTGAAGCTGCACTAGCCATTTCCTTATACGGATATATTCTGCTCTTAGTCCAACTCTCTGCTGCGTGTCGGGGCTTATTATTTTTTGCACTGTCTGCCAAGTGTCACATTATCCTGCTCCTTTCCTTGTGTTTTCCCCCTTTACACTCTCTTATTTTCCTTACCAACTTCATTTTGAGAACTAATCACTTCATATTTCTGAGCATTAAATTTTATCTGCACTTTTTCAGCCCATTTCACCAGTCTGACTTCTAACTCTCTTTTCTTCCTCACAATTTACTACATTTATGGGTTTTGTGTCACTAACAAACTTTGCAATTATGCCTTTAAAAACAGTTATTCGCTGCTACTCTCCACTTCTGTCCCTTAGCCAATTTTGCATTTATGCAACTCGTTAATACCTTGGCAGGATTTAATTTTGCTAACCATCTACTTCGCGGTGTTTACCAAACTCGTTTTCAAAGTCCACATTCACAACACCAACTGCACTATGCTGATCTATTCTCTCCATTATGCCATCAAAGAACTTGAACAAGCTAAACATAATTTACCATTCATGTATCCGTTGTAACTTTCAATTATTAACACACACTTTTCAAGATATCCATTCTGGATCATTGGCTATAAATGTTTTCGCATCACGGACATTGTGCTGACTATCTATCCTCTGGTAACAGTTGGTGAGTTTATCGCACACTCATCTTTAAAAAAAAATGCAAGATTATTTCCATTGATTCAATCCATCAGCAATAGGGAAGTGGCCCAATGTGGAGGATACTGCAAATATATCAACTAACATAAGGAATAGCCAGAGACTCCCTGATTGACAATGTTGCAGTGCGGCCATGATAATGCCATCTACCTGTTAATGTTATGGGTCACCTTGGAAAAGCAGAATAGCAACCAAGGACCATAGGGCATACCTGGTCAAATGTCTCCAAATCAACAGTTAAATGACATAATGTAAAATGCTGAAAAAATACAGCATGTCAAGAGGGAGAAGCAGAAGGTTCAGGTGTTGACCTTTCATCAGAATGTGAGAATGCACCCTGACTTGGTCAGTGTTTTAAGCACTTTGCACTAAGTTTCCAGTTTCTGCAGTATTTTGTTCTTGCTTCAACAGAGTGAGGGTAGGACCATCAGCCTATCATGCAGCACCTGCACACAGCTGATCTGCTCATCAATGACAAGTTCCGGTTTTCAGGAAATCAACATGCTGCTGTTCTCAATAAATGTCCAGGAACAGGAAAGGAGGAACTGGAGGACATGGTAACATGACACTAATGTATAGGGGTGGAGATAATGTTTGGGTGGAGAACGTGATCCATGTGTAACAAAGCAGGGGAGAACAGGGATCACATCTTTAAGTTTAAGTTTTTTTATTAGTATCGCAAGTAGGCTTACATTAATGATGCAATGAAATTATTGTTTACCCCTAGTCGCCATATGTTTGGCTTATGTTTGGGTACACTGAGTGAGAATTTAACAAGGCCAATGCACCTAATCAGCACATCATTCAGACTGTGGAAGGAAACGGACCATGCAGAGGAAACCCATACAGACACGGGGAGAATGTGCAGTCTCTGCACAGACAGTGACCCAAGCTATTGAACCCGGGTCCCTGGCATTGTGAGGTAGCAGTGCTAACCACTGTGCCACTGTGTGTTGCCCCACCTTCCAACTGAATCACTTTCTCCCTCTCATCCAACTTCCCCTTCTCCTGCTTAGACCTGGAATATTTTCTTTCCCTACGCCCAACAGTCCTTGACCTTCCTCTGCCCAATTTCCAGACTGTCTCCAACTGCCGAGTTCCAGGTCTTTCTCGTTCCTCCCAAGTTCCCAGACCCAATACTCACAATTCCAGCTTGAGACCTTCTACCCCCCTTCCCCCCCTCCTACGCCATGCTCATCACCCTGAGTTACAGGCTTCTGCCCCTAAGTTCCTGACTTCCCCCCATACAATTTGCTCAATTTTTCTCTACCAGGTTCCAAATTATTTCCATCTCAGAGGTCTGTACCTTCACCTGACCTTCTGCCCCTGTCCCAAAACCTCCATTTCACCTATCCCCATAAAGTCAGGTCTTCTGCCTCCATTTCTAGACATTTTCCTGAGCTAAAGTGCTTCAGGCCACAAGCCCTGATTAGGTGCCTGCTAAGTCACAAATAAGGCGTGTTACTCTGGTGAGGTGGGACAACAGGACCATCTTTGGTCTTGGTTCCCATATAGATCGTCATGTGCAAAAGAATGACTGAAATGCTTTGTAACTATGTAATCATATGAAGAATGTGAACTAACACAGTGGTGTAGTTGTAATTTTACTGGAATAGTAATCCAGAGACCTAGGCTGCTGCTCTTGGAACATGAGTCCAAATCCCACCACGGCTGCTGGTGGAATCTAAAATTCACTTAATGAAACATTCTGGAACTGAAAGCTAGTATCAGTGATGGTGACCATGAAACTATCATCAATTGTTGCAAGTAAAAAACATTTGATTCACTCACGTCCTTCAGGGAAGAAAATCTGCCAGCCTCATCCAATCTGGCTTATATGTGACTCTAGATCCACAGTAATGTGGTTGAATCTTAATTGTCCTCTGAAATGGCCTAGCAAGATCTTAGTTCAAGGGCAATGAGGGATCGGCAACAAATGTCGGCCATACCAACAATGTCTGCATCCCTTGAACAAATGAGAATTTAAAAAAAACTTCTCCCTCTTGTAGACAAAGTGATGCACAACCATAGGAGGCAATATCTAATCGACAGGGACCAGTCAGAGCTGCATGACCTCGCCTTCATAGAGAAGATGGTGCTCATCATTGTTAGAGTGGCGAAGACCTCAGCTGTGGCCGTGTTGGAGTTGTTAACGGTGAGGGTATGTTCCTACTTAACCCACTTCCCACTCTCTCATCATCCCGCAATCCCTTTTGATTTAGAAGTTTTAGATGGCATTAGCATGCTCCCTGATGCCTCCCCCGCCCCACCCCAGTCCCATTTTCTCATCACAAGCTTACTCTTGTGTTTTTTTCCTTTCGTTCCTATAGTTCAGGAATGCAAGTCCAAGTGGAACAAGTAACTGAAGATGAATGGTGAAACACTATAATTTGTTCTCTCAATCTCAGACACCAGCTCAGATATTGATACTGCATTACTTTAGATGGTGGCATACAGGCATAATCTGCACATCAGTCACTGGGCACAAGTGATCTGCAACCAGAGAGATGGGTAGATAGGCAAGTAGCGGGTGGGGTGTGCAAGTGGGTGCAGTGGGGTAGTGGGATGGTTAGAGAGGTAGTTGGGTTGGGTTGGGTCAGAGGTATAGTTGGTTGAGGTGATTGAGGAGAGTCAGCTGTGGAGTTACCTAGCTGTTAGACCAGGTTTAAAACTGTCTAACATTTCCAAGGTACATGCGCAATTAAGTTTCTTTCACCTAACCAAATCTCCAGCCTGAGCTCAGGGTCAGAGATATTCCTGGAAGGTCCCAGACAGTAGGGATTCAGTCCATTAGAAATTTAAAGTTCCTGGACAATTTCCACACATCTGTGTGTCAGGACTTCCACAGGGTCCTGACGTGTTTCTCCCAATCTCTAACAATCCAAAGGTTTAAGTTATTGTTTATTTCTTACTGGTTGGACAGTCTGCCCATAGTGCTGTACTGTTTGAACATTACCTTCCATTCCTCTGTTAGCTGTGTGTGGACTGTTCTACTGCTTGTTGATTGCTGTTCTGCAATTGGTTGGAAGAGGAGATTCAACAGTTTCAGACTGAATACTTTCTAAGTGAGTTCAGATGTTAATATGTTGTCCTCCGCTTTGTACATAGTGAGAAACTGAGTTGACAAGAGCAAAGAAGGGTTCTTGCTGGATGATAGTAGCTTATCTCCAAATTTTCCTTTCTTAATTCATTCCACAGCTGAAAGGGGAAGTTATTAATCAGCTGCTAGGATTTTAGATAGAATACACAGTATTACCAGTAAAGAGTTAAATGATTCTAAAAACAAAGTTAATAAGGTAATGAGACAAATGGTTTACAGATGTATAAATGCAGAAAGAGATTAAGACATGTAATTATGATTTTAAACTATTACTGATATTTTAAAATGTATTTTAAGTATTGTATGAATCATTGTTCACTTCAGCCAAGAGCAGGTTGCTGCAAAGGATGATGGTAAATGTGAAGACTTCAGAGCCAAAGGCCTGGGAACCCGAGCCATTAGCAGAATTCATATCAGAAGGTTTCTCATGAGGGAACATATTTTGCAACTTTATGAATAGGGCATTCGTTGCCCAGATATAGAATAGATGTGTACCTGGGTGCAGGATCACGTGTCCATTCAACTTGGCAACTTCGTTCACTTTGACCTCTATGATGAGTGTTTTAGCTGATCTTAGCAACAGGTCGTGAGTTCAGTCAAAATGGGAATTAAAATAGACAAATGAAGTTTCATTATGCTAAATGGTAAAATGCAATTGGCTAAGGAATATGTCAGGAATTATTATTGATGTGCGTTTATTGAACGTAATTGATTTTAAACTAATATGAGGCGGGAATGATCAATAAGAAAATCTATAATTGATCTGTTTCTGATTGTATGCATTAGATTCATTGGAGAGGTTCTGTCACTTTATTCCAGGGCTACCAGTTCAAAAACGTGCGGGTTAGGTTGATTGATCTTGCTAATTGTCCCTTATCTCCCTGGGATGCATAGGTTAGAGGGATTAGTGGGGTAAATACGTAAAGTTACAGGGATAGGCCCTGTGTGGGTTTGTCGACGGTGCAGACTTGATGAGTCCAATGGCCTCCTTCTTTACTGTAGAGTTTTTATAATTTCTGTGAAACCTAACCCTCTTGGTGATCTCCAATCAGCTGCTTGCTGTATTTTTGTTTCTAAATAAATAATACGTCTGTATGCAGAAATATGTGAGTTTTGCATTGCTTAAGTTAAAACATTCACCATCTCAACAACAGCCTTCAAGTGAAAATGCTTTGAGTCACCCTTCACAGGACGACTGCTACTTTACAGCTGATCCCTCACCAATGACTTTTAGCTGTGGCAGCTGTAAGCTGCTGGTAGAACAAATGCTAAAGCCCCCTGACAGCCTTGTGATCTGATCACATCCCATTTTTTGTGATTGTATTCCAAAGTGGCTTCTTAGTGCTTTCAGCATGCGTGCACTGCCATCAAAGGTTCTTCAAAGTCCCACAAAACTGTAACCTATAGCTTCTCTGCAATGAGTGTGCAGAAAATTGGAAACGTTTGTTGTGGTTTCTTGCCCGTATGTGCTCCTGATCAAAAATTAGGTTTGATCCAATGTGAACTGTGTCTCAAAGCAGGCAAACCTACTGTGACATTTCAGCTGACTCTACAAACTTCTTCCTCATTTGTTCCTTAAACAGCATGCACCTCCTCAACTACCAAATAACTTGTCTTCTATCTGTCTTGATGGGAGAGTCTCTTTCCTCTCCAAAGATGTCATCTTCCTGTGGTAAAACCTGCAAAACGTTCGTATTAAAAGTGAATATTTTCTTCATACTTTTGTTCCGAGTTTGATTTTTGGTTTTGCTAGAACACATCTCGTGCCATTTTACCTACAGTTCAGAACTGTTCCTCTCCAATCAGCATTACAACAGTTCAATTCAGCTTTCATAGTAAGCAGTGGTCATTTAAGGAGCTGGTGTTTGACTGGGCTTCCTTCTTAAAGCCCTATCTCCCGAGTTCCCAGTACTAATTTTCCATGAATAGAAAGAATATTAAACTGCAGAGAAGCTACTTGCTGTGTAAAATTTGGCAAGGTCATTCATCCTGTTTGCTGATACTTCATCTGTATTTTCAGGGAGCATAGTTCCGTTTTTATTAACATTGTACAATCAAGACAATGCTTTCAGAAGTATGCACTATTTCTGAAAAAGGTGAATTATACAGTTCTAGCAAAATCAACTGCTTTTATGTCCTTCTAAAATCCTTCTCTTTTGTTACATTTCTCTTTACTGTGCTGGTTTATGCTATAAACATTGTCACAACAACTTCTCAGCATCCGATGGCCATTCAACAGCCTAAGCAGTACAAGCAGACTATCCAACCATAGATCTCCTGGCGGTATTAAGACTGATCCTGTCATTACCTGATTTCTGCAAGCACTTTCCAACAGGCATCCTTGCACAGACACCCGAAACAGCTTTTCCCCTCCCTGGGGCCAACTGAACTTTCCCTATTAAAAGGTAGGAAATGCTGGATAAACTTAGCATCTGAGGAGTGAGGAACAGAGTTGATGTTCCAGTCCTTATGACTCTTCTTCAGAGTTAAGGAGAAGTAGAAATGTGATGAATTATATAGTTGGAGAGGGGGGTGCAGGAGATGAAGGTTAGAGATAGGTCGGAGCTGAGGAGAGAATGTCAAAGATGTCATGGGCACAAAGCAAAGGAAATGTTAATGGTAGCTTTAAGGACTAAAAAAGGTGCTGATAGTGGCATAATGGTAAGTTAGTGCAATGTGTTACTAGAAGAACAAAAATCATTTCTCAGTGAAAGTAAAACTAAAGAACAAGTGACAGACAGTCCTGTGAGTGGGAGGGGGTTTGCACTGGGACAAACAAAGAAAACAAAATTTTAAAATGGGTCAAATTGGGGGAGAGGGGAGGGTGGGGGAGTTCACAGTCTAAAGTTGTTGAACTCAATGTTGAATCCAAAAGGTTGTAATGCACCTAACCAGAAGATGAGCTGTTGCTCCCCACGTTTGCTTTGGGCTTCATTGGATCATTGCAGTAGGGCAAGGACAGATATGTGGGCATGAGATCAAGATAGTGAATTGAAATGTTAAGCAGTAGGAAGGTCAGGGTCATTCTTGCAGACTGAGCGAAGGTGTTCCACCATGCAGTCACCCAGTCTGTGTTTAGTTTCCCTCACTGTAGGGAAGCCAGCAATTGGAGCAGTGAATACAACAGGTCAGATTGAAGGAGGTGCATGTGAAATGCTGCTTCACCTGGAAGGAGTGTTTTGGGGCCATCAACAGTGAGGAAGTAGGTGGTAAAGGCGAAGGTGTTGCACCCTCTGCAATTGCATCGGAGGGTGCCATGGACATGGTGGAGGAATGGCCAGGGTGTCTTGGAGGGAATGGTCCCTATGGAATGCTGATAGAGGGGGTTGAGGGGAAGATGTGTTCTCGTGGTGGCATTGTGCTGGGTGCTGGCATCGTGCTGAAGTTGACAGAAATGGTGGAGGATGATCCTTTGAATGTGGGGGCTGATGGAGTGAAATGTGAGGACAAGAGGCACTCCCTCATGGTTCTGGGAAGGAGGGGAAGAGGGCAGAGTACCATTGTTCTGCTGGGATTCACTAACTCCGCACTGACCAAACTGTCCAGCTGAGACCTGCATGGGTCTGTGGTTCTACACTAGGTGGTGCAATTATCAAGTGAGCATTCGGGGAACACGTCTTCTTCCAAAAAAAATGCATCTTCACCTGTGGAATGTGTAAACAATACAGAGAAGAGAAACAACCTGTGAAATGGAAACTTGTTGAAGAAAGAATTGTCACGGTGAAGGCCGAGTTACTCAAATCTGTTTCCTGCCAATACGGACCACTTGTATTGTACACATGTAACCTGTACTTGTTCCTGTTCAGTACAGTACAAACTATTGTTTGCGCTAGATTAACCTGCTATTGCGACGACCCCCTCCCAAGAAAGTTTACTGGAGATTCCGTCCAACTGGTATGTTTGAAAAAAAACTTTCACGTGTCCCAAGATGGAAATAAGTCTACATTCCTGCAGGATTACTGACTGATACTTCATCAGGGTGGAGTTGACAGTGCATCAGGAAAATGTGGCTGTTATGACCTGCTTGCTGATAGTGGGGATGTTTGCAGGAAGGTAATACTGAAGATCAGGATGCGTTGCTGGAGTGAGTGACACCTGTTGCGAAGCAGCGATTGAACAAACTCAGTTTTAACCATGGGAGCCCAGCTTTCGAGATAAAGGGATGCACTTGTCTCAGTGTTTTTCTGTGAACAAGTAAACTGTTTTCATATAAAAAAAAGACTTAGGTGACACAGTATCTAATGACTGAGATGGTGTAGTTTTCTTCAGAAAGTTGTTTCGGAGTGAGGTTTAAACCCCCTGAGACGGTGCACCTGGAGTTCGTCACTAAACTACAATGATGTAAATTTTTGCATAGCTGGCTCTTGGCACTCACTGGCTGCATTACATTGTACACTGGCCCTGATTACAGTTTGTCAAAACAACAGGTTCTCTCCCCCGCCTCTGGAGCAATGGTCACAACGTTTTGTGGCAAGCGGTTGAAAGGGAGGCGTTGAATCTTCGTTTGTGAATAGCTATTCCCCCTTCACCAGCGCCCCCCCCCCCCCACCTCTCCACTTCGCCCACTTCCCCAGCCCCTGCCAAGCCTGACCACCTTAATGTAAATCCAGCTGTAACGCTAACGGCCAAAAGTGGCACTTAAAACGTCAAAGCTAGAGAAAAGTTCAGGGTGTGAGTAGCTTTCTGACTTAAGAGAGCAAGAGACGCGGAGCTGGCTGGCACACACAGAATAAATTTAAAAAGGGTCAGTGTGGAGTTTTGGAAGGTTTTATTATGGGAGTGTGTGTGCGTGTGTGTGTGTGTGGTGGGGGGGGGGGAACCAATATCAGGGATGTCAGTCATTCATAAGGGGAGGGGAAGGTGTGGGAGGGAGTCGCCACTGTGTGAGCTCTCGCTGGGCTGTGAGTTGGAGCTGTGTGGCTTTGGGGGGGAAAGTAGATTTGGAGCCGGGAGTCAGACGTGTTTCTTCTCGTCGTCGTGGAGAAAACGTCGCCTTCGCGTCATCGCAGGGGATGGTAAGGGGCTGAGCTATTTTAAATGCTGTGATTTGCACAGTCCCTGCCCATCTGTCTGTGTGTGTGTGTCTGTGTGTGTGTGTGTGTGAGAGAGAGAGAGAGGTGTGGAAATCAGACTGCGAGCATTTACAGTCTAGGGGGGCTGCTGGTTAGAGAAATGCGAGACTCTGTCCTGGTGGGCGGTGGCAGATCAGAAGGAGAGCCAGCTTGACACCCACCCCCCCTCTCCCCCACCCCACCCCACCGCCAAACCCCATCACCACCTCCTTTTGCCCCCGCCAGCCCCCTTCTCCTGAGGAGGAAGGAAGGAGACCTTCCCGGCTGAAGATGACACTGGTGGCCGAGGAAAACATTGACGAGTCGGTGGTGCTGACCGCCCTCTCGCAGGGCAACTGCGACTCGGAGGAGCCGGAGCCGGGGCAGGAGTGCTGCGAGCGGGCGTTCATCAACATCTCGGGGCTGAGGTTCGAGACGCAGCTGCGGACCCTGGCCCAGTTCCCGGACACCCTGCTGGGCGACCCGCGCAAGAGGATGCGCTACTTCGACCCGCTCCGTAACGAGTACTTCTTCGACCGCAACCGCCCCAGCTTCGACGCCATCCTCTACTTCTACCAGTCGGGGGGCCGGCTGAGGAGACCCGTCAACGTGCCCGTCGACATCTTCCTGGAGGAGATCAAATTCTACGAGATGGGCGACGAAGCCATCGACAACCTCCGCGAGGAGGAGGGCTTCATCAAGGAAGAGGAGCGGGTTCTGCCCAGCAGCGAGTACCAGCGGCAAGTTTGGCTCCTCTTCGAGTACCCGGAGAGCTCGGGCGCAGCCAAGGGCATCGCCATCGTCTCCGTCCTGGTCATCCTCATCTCCATCATCATCTTCTGCCTGGAGACCCTGCCCGAGTTCAGAGAAGATGCCCGCCCCGACCTCACCCGATTCCCTGCCAATGGCACTGACACCTTGAGGGTGAACTCCTTCACCGACCCCTTCTTCATCATCGAGACCCTCTGCATCGTCTGGTTCTCCTTCGAACTCTTGGTCAGGTTCTTCTCCTGCCCCAGCAAGCCTGGCTTCTTCAAGAACATCATGAACATCATTGACATTGTGGCCATCATCCCCTACTTCATCACCCTCTTTACCGAGCTGGTGTACCACCAGAGCAACGGGCAACAGACCATGTCCTTGGCCATCCTCCGGGTCATCCGCCTGGTGCGGGTCTTCCGCATCTTCAAGCTTTCCCGCCACTCCAAGGGCCTCCAGATCCTAGGGAAGACCCTGCAGGCCAGCCTGAGGGAGCTGGGCTTGCTCATGTTCTTCCTCTTCATTGGGGTCATCCTCTTCTCCAGCGCCGTCTACTTCGCCGAGACGGACGACCCGGAGTCCAGCTTCTCCAGCATCCCCGACGCTTTCTGGTGGGCGGTGGTCACCATGACCACGGTGGGCTACGGCGACATGCACCCGGTCACCATCGGGGGGAAGATCGTGGGCTCCCTGTGCGCCATCGCCGGCGTGCTGACCATCGCCCTGCCCGTGCCCGTCATCGTCTCCAACTTCAACTACTTCTACCACCGGGAGAACGAGCACGAAGACCAGAGCGAGTACCTGCACATCACAAGCGGGCAGCAGCCCGCCTCCCTCGGCCGCCTAGGAGGCGGCAGCAACCAGTCCCTCAACAAGAGCCAGTACCTGGAGGCAGAGGACAACGTGGATGCCCTGATCTTGGACCACCAGCATCAGTACTCCGCCTACACCCCCTCCAAACAGAGACCCTCAGACCCCCCCAGCAAGAAAATATTCACTGATGTATGATGCAAAGGACATATTGGGGAAGAGGGAACAAGGATAGGAGGAGGAGGGGGAGGAGACCAAATACAAACTGCCAAACTCTCCATCCAGTGTTTTTCAGTCACATCAAACAAAAAAAAACAAACATTTTGTCCGATAGTCAGTCAGTCTCAACCCATTGGGAGTTAAGTATTTTTGTACAAATATATCTTGTGGCGGAAGCAGATGTAGAGGGAGCGGGGGGGAGGGGGCTGGGGTTGAGGGGGGAGGTTCAGATCGCAAAAACAAAGGTCTTCCTTCTTAGCTTTGCTGTCAACGTGTTTCAGTTTTGGACATTTTTTTTCTCTGCCGTTTAATGCCCGCCATTTGTTTTTGCTCGGGTCCTGGCACATTTAATGAACAATTTAACCTTCTGTGTGTGTGTGTGTGCCTGTGTGTGTCAGCTAAAGAAAAGGAGGGCTTTTTTTCATAAAGAAGAAAGCAGCTTCCATCTCCCTCCACCCCCACCTCACCACCCGCACCCCAACAAGCTTCTTTATTTCCCCACCCCCCACCTCCCCAATAATTCTGTGCCAAATCATCAGGGTGGTCGATTGGGTGGTGGGTTCTTCTCTCTGGGAATGTGTGTCTGTCTCTAAGGGAGGGAAGAGCGGGCAGGGAGATTCACTGCCCCATAACTCTCACCGATTTGGGAATAATTACCTAATTCTGAGGAGAGAGAGACAGAGAGGAAAAAAAAGCGAGGATTTAGAATTATCCAAACCAACCATTGCGAAGAAAACTGCCGGGGGCGGAGGGGAAGAACAAATAGCAATCAAATAGATAGCGGGAGGTGGTGGGGTGGGGGGAGGGGGTGAAGAAAGGAAAGAGGACCAAAACACCGCTTAAAAATTACAACCCAGACAGGCAGCTGTTGCTGCCTTCTGCAACACGAAGATAAGTGAACAGCCAAACTGGAAGCCATTTCCAGCGCTCATCCGACCCCACGGGCTTTGATATCTCGTGTCCAGCGCTTTTCATGACCATCAGCTGAATGGATTTGAGACAGTCACCGCCCCTCTCTGAACTCTTGGAAGACTCAAAAGTCAATAATAAGCACGTTTGCTTCTTCATCGTGCTCGGCATCGTCTGCGTTGGATTTTGTTTTTTTATGTCCCCCCCCCGCCCCCTTTCTCTCTGTTGGTGATGAAGACACGGGGACCGTGACCTGCCAATGCACAGGGTGGATTAATGTTTACATTCCTGCCATAGTTTTGTCACATTTGACAATTAACAGCAACTCCCCGGCTTCCCCGAGGAAAAAGAAAGTAACAAGTTAAACGTGTGTGTGTTTTTAAGAAACATAAACACAGAAAAACAAAAATTGGAAGGCGGCAAAATATTGGGACAGGTGCGAGCCCCAGGGCTGGTGGACGGAGAGGGTGCCGGATTGCAGCTCTCTCGGGGGGGGGGGGGGGGGGTCCGCACCGAGCAGACAGCGCCTCCCCGCGGGACGGCCCGGGCAGCGTCGGCGGTTGCCATGCCAACCTTCTCGAGTCTTCTCTGCCGTCTGGACAAGGCGACGTGGTGGAGGAGGAGGCAAACAAAAAAAAAGTGGCTCAATGTGCAACATCTTCCTGCAACCCCGAATCTCTCAAATGAATCTGGCTGCTGCGTATACAATTTATTGCATTAGGAGAGGGGAAAAAAAGGGGGAAGGAAATCTCCTTTTCTGTGTTTAAGGACATTGTGTCATCATCTCACCCTGTGAACTGGGATCTGTTTATCTCTTCATTAATGGCGTTATAATTTATCCTCAACAACCTCTCCCTACCCCACACGAAAAAAGGATCTAAGAGGAACGCCAGAATGGATGGAAGCAAAATGTGAATGCTTTTCTAAGATGTATGTGACCTGCAAAACAAAAACAGTTGCAAAAAGCTACCTAAGCAAATCATTAGAGATGATGTGCCTTCCCCCCCACCCCCCCGACTCCTGGGGAAAGATTTATTTCCCCCAGCCGGCTTTATTTAAGTCAGAGATCGGAATCCGTGCTTTCCTTGAGATGTCCCGGGAGGTCCGCCTGCCTCATCATGACAATCGGAATAGAATCTCCTCTAGGATTAGAGTCAGGATGGATGGGGTTAATGAAGGGGAGTGGGGGAAGAAAAGGGGGGGGGTGGTAGGGTGAATCACATCAATGCCCCGAATTGGCTCCCTGACAGACAAAGTTATCCATTTCGCAGGAATGCAATATAATCCTTAAAAGAAAAAAAGCCAGGAGTGGGAATTACTTCTGGAATTAGTTACTAAGGTCCAGGTTAGACAAGATAACATACATCTTAAAATACCCTAACTTAACATAACCTAAAATAACATACACCTCCAAAAAAACCCGACTCCTACCCCTTCACCCACCCCTCAGCCCCCTCCTGCCAAGGCTAGGTTAGACTTGTGGCTGGGGAAATTGGAATTTGGAAGGGATTGCTGATTATACTGGCTGTGACCCCTCCACCACCCTTCACTGATCAACGGGATACGCCTGAAATCCCGAAAATCCGCCCTGCAAAGCCTGCCGTGGACGAGGAGAGGATTCGGGCAGCCAAACGTTCCTGGGAAAGAAACTTAATCGGGAAACCAGGATCCGGAATGGGAGAGGAGCGTTCAGGATGTGGTCCCAGATGAAGTATCGGAATTGGCGTTCTGTGGGAGGCACGGTGTGAAAGGTGAGTGCATTCACGTTTAGATTATTCCCCCTTGCAAAGTATAACATGGAGATCTTTGTATGATAGAGCGTCAGCTTTAACTAACAGTGAAATGGCGAAATTTCGACACGGGGGAGGATATGTTTGTAGTTTCCGTGTAGTGCACTGGACAATACTTAATAGTTGGTAGGGAAATGACAGATTTTTTAAAACATGCATTGTTAAAAAATATCTTTTTTCAGATGCGACTTTCTAAACGTTTTTAAACCAATGCATCAAGCAGCATGTGGGTGAGCGGAGTTATTCCTATCACCGGTTTGTGGTCTGATTCAAACCACGAGGCAGCGATTGTAAATTTAAGCGCGGCTCTCTAGAGAGTGAAGGGTAACCTTTTTGTCCTTTCGAGAAATGGAAATGTCGAACATTCCCCTCGCCTGCAAATGTTCCGCTGACGACAGGGCTAACAATAAATACCCTGTGGTGCGAGGGAGCGGGCGAGTCCACCACCTCCACAAAAGTGTGTGTTTGTGTGTGCAAAAGCCGCTTCCCTATGTTGCCAGAGGACTTAAGCAAACCAAATGACTAGGCTAAGCTAACGTCAGAAATTTACCATTCTGTCCTAGTATCTGATAACGTGTGTGTGGAGACCCCTTCCCTCCCCCCCGCACCCCAGACACATATGAGCTATTTTGTGTGGAAAACGAGGAAAAACTTCATAGGTTGAGTGTGATGGGAATACAGAATCGCACCGTTCCTTTTCCTGACGAGATCTTCGTTCTACCTGTTTCCATTTTTGATTGATTTGAGGGTTTGCCCAATCGAGTCCAATTGAAATAGTCCCCAAATGCCTGAGATTTCCCCTGCTTGATGAGGATATCTTGTACATTGATGTTACTGAGGTTGGAAACATCTGTGGACAACAAACCATGATGTGGGTATGCCGGCGTTGGACTGGCGTAAACACAGTAAAAAGTGTGACAACACCAGGTTTTAGTCCAACCGATTTATTTGTGAGTCTATTATCAAATAAATCGGTTGGACTAAAACCTGGTGTTGTCAGACTTTTTACTGTGACAACAAACCACACAGGGATCAAACACAAATGTTTACAACTTCAGTGGTCAATAATGTATTGAAGAACACTGGGAGAGACATACTTTTCTATCAACAAGATCCATTGTTAAGAGTATAACTTTGACGCAAAAATGTTGCCTCATCTCGAGAGACACTTGTCCTGTCTACGATCGTTATTTTCTTATTGTTTCCCGTGATGCGGGTGTCGCAATTCTGAGCTGCCTTCTTGAACCTGCAGCACATTTGAGGTAGGCGCATCCAAAATGTTGTCAGGAACGGAGATTCAGGATTTTGACCAGCAACAGTAAATATATGTAACATAGTTCCAAGTCAGGATGGCGTTTGGCTTGGAGGGGAACGTACAGATGTGTTCCCATGTCCTTGGCCTCTTGCTACTAGAGATCAGGGTTTGGAAGGTGCTGTCCAACCAGCCTTGTTGAGATACTGCAATGCACATTGTAGATGATACATACTGTTGCCACTGTGTATTGGTTGTGGAGGAATGAATATTTAACATACTGGATGGGGAGCCAATCAAATGGACTTCTTTAGTGGCGTTGGAGCTACACTCATTCAGGCAAGTGGAGAGTATTTCATCACACTCCTGACTTTTGCTTTGTAAACTTGAAAGAGCCAGAAGGTGTGTTAATTGGGGATGAATTCTCAGATTCTGGCCTGCTCTTGTAGGCACGGTATTTCTACAGTTAGGCAGTTCAGTTTCTGGTCAATAATAACCCTGAGGATGCTGATAGCAAGAGATACAGTAATGGCAATGCCTCAGAATGCCAAAGGGAGATGACTGGATTCTCTCTCGTATGATATGACTTTTCCTGATAGCGTAGGGGATTGTGAACCATAAAACACAAGAAAAGAGCATTATTCTATCTTACCTGTGCTTACCTTTTGAATGAGCTGTAGGAGTAGTCCCATCCCACTACTTTTTCAGCACATACCTTTGCATATTTCTCCTTGTAATTATGCAGGTATAACAAATTACATTTTGGAAGTTACTGTTGAATCTGCTTTCACCACATTTTCAGACATAGTATTTAGATCATAATAAATGGCAATGTTTAAACAAAAGTACCTTCCCTCTGGTTCTTTTGTGGAATAGATGCATATAATTCATTTTTGAAGTCAATGATTTGAGTGTAACAATTCTTGCATGTGGTGCGAAAAGTAATGTTTCTTGATGATCACAACAATGACCAGATCCTCTTGTTAAAAAAGTGTCCAGTTGCTTTGGTGAAAGGATGTGTTTGTTTTCAATATCTGCAATGAGCCAATAGGGCAGTGAACTATTTAATAGTAAGAGCTTCACAACTTCCAAGGTGGTGAGCATAATGTGACTGAAAGAAATGGCCCTTGAATGTCAACAAAGAAGGTAATATTGAACTTGTAGAATACATTAATTGTGTCACCTTGGAGAATTTATGCAGTTTTAGGCAGTTCATTATTCAAACGATGTAGAAGCAATGGGGGAAAAGTGCCTCGTTTTTAAATTAAAATATTATCAGGGTGAAGAATTTAAGCTTTGAAGAGGTAGCTTAGAAGTTACTGGAACTGAACATGTCAATAGGTGACCTGATAAAACTGATCAAGATTGTGAATGTGTGTGATAGATGAACAATCATTTTCTCTGGTTTGTGAGGTGGCAACAAGATAGCACAAATTTAAGATAATAAGAAAAATAATAACTGGGATGATTAAAACATTTTTACTTACATAGAAGAGAATTAAATTGTGGAAATCTGTCCTAAAACATTGTGGAAGCCTAGTGTGTCATTTTTTTCAGAAGAAGTTATTAAAATAGAAGAAAAGGTGTAATAACAGATATGGGAAGCAAACAGGAGAGTGGGAATAAATTTAGCAAGTCAAGTGAGAAAAGAACACTAGCAAGAGTTCTCATAAGCTAAATATCCTGTTTCTCCTCTTTTAATTGGCCAAGTAGGGTGTCATTAAATTACCCAAATGTCATCAGTCATGTAATAACCAGTTTCTGTGTTGGGGGGACATTCTGTGAGTTAAACAGTTGGAAGGATAGGATTATCCAAAGTAAAACATTTTGAAGAAGATTCTTGGCCTTCCATGCAGCATCTGGTTATGATGGGAAATGAACAACTGGGACACTATTCAGGCACTCCATCCACATTATGGGGCTTGATCTTACCTAACAAGCCTTGTGAACAGTTTGTGCAGTTTCTGACAACTGACCACACTTCTCTTCCACTCTGTTCAGTGCCCAGGGCATGGAGTGTTCCTCAGCTCACTCTGTTTAATTTTAGGAAGACCTGGTGCCTGATGTGGATCCTGGTGGCTGTGTTCCTACTTCTGTGTCAATATGGCAGGAGACTGAACAGACAGTAGAGTTCTTTAGGGCTGTACAATTTCCCAAAAAATACTTGCATTACAATATTATGCATAATTTATTCAAACCTGGAAAACTTATAAAAGCAGGAAGCTTTTTTAAGTGCTTAAGAGTGCCAGCTGAACAGCACCTTCCTGAAGTCGATGGGTTGAACTTTTTATTTCAGTTAATAATTCATTTCAATAGGGAAAGCTGCGTTGCAATTAGTGCCTACAATTCGGGTGACATTTTGACCAAGGGACCATCTATTTGCTTAATTGAGTATAAAATTGCACTACTAAAAGAAAAGGAGCAAATTCTCCTCATATATCCCCTCTCAACCAACCCCCTATCCCCCAAACAAAACCAACTAATATTATAGAATCCCTATAGCACAGAAAGAGGTCATTTGGCCCATCGAGTGTGCACCAACAACAATCTCACCCTATCACCATAACCCCATATATTTACCCCATTAATCCCAGGACACGAAGGAGCAATTTAGCACCTAACCCGCATATCCTTGGACTGTGGGAGGAAACAGGAGCACCTGGAGGAAACCACGCAGACATGAGGAGAATGTGCAAACCTCACACAAACAGTGACCCAAACTGGGAATCGAACCTGGGTCCCTGGTGCTATGAGGCAACAGTGCTAAGCACTGTGCCACTCATTGTGCTTAGCACTAGGCATTTGCCAAAACAACAGAGGACTACATTTCAAAAGTGAATCATTATTTGCAAAATATTACGCAATGTCCTCAGGATGTATTTAGGTGGTATGTAAACACAATTTCAATTGCTTTCTTTGTAAATTACCTTTGGCTGTTGCAGTCTAAAGGCTTCTGCGGTTACAGTTGTTCATAGAAATACTACAGTGCAGAAGGAGGGCATTCAGCCCATCGAGTTTGCACTGACAACAAGCACACCCGTCCCCTTAACCCCACATATTTATCCTCTTAATCCCTCTAATGTTAAGGAGCAATTTAGCATGGCCAATCCACCTAACCCGCACATCTTTAGACTGTGGGAGGAAACCGGAGCATCCAGAGGAAACCCACACACACATGGGGAGAACGTGCAAACTCCACACAGACAGTCACCCAAGGCCGTAATTGAACCAGGAGGCCTGGCGCTGCGAGGCAGCAGTGCTAACCATGCTGCCAGTCAGACACCTCAGTCTTAATACATTGTATATATTTCTGATATTCATATGTGAATCTATCATTAAAAAATGTAACTAGTTCACTGAGTTACAAATTAACAAATAACCATTGTGGGTAACCGGAACTCATGGGAGCTGTGCGGTGCCTATTAGTGCTTAACACCTAATGGTTGATATTCAAAACTTATAAACTGAACTGAGCCTGTGTTGGGTTTGTTTTTTCATCTGGTTTACATTTTGATAGTACAAGATTAATTCATCATGTGATAGATTAGGTGTAAAATGACCTCAGTTCTGAACTCTGGACAGATCCTATACCAAAGAGAACCCATTCATCCTGCTATGAGCTCAGGGCCTCAGCAAGGGAAATATTAGGAGGAAGTAGTTATTCAAAAAAAATGCCTCAGTGCCACACAGTGTGGCATTTCATTGTTCCACCTGGAGGAGTCAGTATAGGCAAGGCATTTTGATGTGATTAAAATGGGATCATTGTGACAAAGTACATTACAACAGCACCTTTTTGCTTTTGTATCAGTGTTTGAATCTAACGCATTCTGAAGGAATGTGATTTCTCTCTTTTTGAAGACCATAGGGATTCAACATGATATGCATTTCTGCTGGCTGTGAACCCATTGCACAAAACTATCTAATTTGTTACTAATCAATCAGTCATAGATCTTCAGTGTCACAGACTTTGCAAGGACGCTGGATTGAAAATGGATACTGAATCAGTAGGACTTGTTTTTCTGAGCTTGAGCATGCATTTGGAGCAACATTATGGAATCAGGTTTGGTATAATAGGTTTGGGAGTTTTGATAACGACTGATGGGGTTATATATTTCCTGGAATTTAGAAGGTTTGTGCGGGGGGGATTTGATTGATAGTTTCAAGATTGTAAGGGGAACAGGTAGGGTAGACAGACCAAAACTATTTATGCAGATTGGATAATGTCTAAAAATTAGAGATGCACACACACACACACGCACACACAACTTTTAAATCTGAAACTGACTGAGTTTTGTATACAGATGTCATTAAGGGACAAGGTGAAAAGCTGGGCATATGGAGTCAGATTGCAGATGAGCCATGGTGGAAAAGACTTGGACACTAAATTGGCCAATCCATTTCTGCAATATATACACAGTCTATAAATATGTTTACTCTCTATAGTTTTATCAATATCCTCAGTCATTTTGCATTTCACTGTATGGTCTGTGCCTGGTTTGTTGAAAAGTGACAAAAGGCGTAGTGATTTCCAGACAGTAAAACCTTCCCAACTCTGTAAAGGCAGTGGCACAGGAGATTCCCCCAAGATGAAAGCATTGTGGAAGTTGTCAGAAAAGCACGTATTCATGCACATTATTTTGGGGGAAAAGATCTCCAGGTATGTTTGAAGAAGTGATTCTAATTATCAGTCCTGAACAGCAAGAACTAATTGAAAGTTAATCATAGAATCACTACAGTGCAGAAGGAACCCCATCAATCCAGCAGTGACAACAATCCCACTCAGGCCCAATCCCTATAACCCTATGCATTTATCCTGCTACTCCCCTGATACTAGGGACAATTTAGCATGAACAATCAGCCTTGTGCACATATCTTTGGACTGTGGGAGAAAACCAGAGTAACTGGCGCAGACATGGGGAAACATGCAACTTCCACACAGTCACCCGAGGCCGGAATTGAACCTAGGCCCCTGGTGCTATGAGGCAGCAGTGCTAGCCACTGTGCCACCATTATGCCACTGTATTCCACACTGTTTCATCAGAGGGGATTGCTAACCTATTGTTGTCTTTAATGATTTTAGACACTTTAATTGGGGGGTAAACCCTTGTCTCCTATGCGCAAGGAAATATTGTGTAAAATGTATCATCACCTTTTCAAGGGCAATTAAGGATGGACAACACATGCTGGCCTTGTTAATAAAGCCAAGGATCCCATTTGCCTTTTAACCCACTTTCTCAACTTGCCCTACCATCTTCAGAGATTTGTCCCCCTTTTAAGTTGTGTCACACCTTATATTGTTTCTCCTCAGTCTTCTTATCAAATTGTATCATTTCACATGTGTATGTTAATTGCCATCCATCATGCACCTGTCCATTTCACAAGTTTTCTCATTTCCTCCTGAAGTTCGTTTCTAGCCTCTACATTTCTTGCCAATCTTTTGAATTTCATGTTACCTTAAAATTAGTTACTTGAATATTTAAATTTGAAGGAATTTCTGACTCATATTTTGTGAAAATCTGCACTTCCTTGCACTGATTAATTGTGACCAAAATATTTGTGAAATCACATTTAAATACAGTTAGCTATTGAGAGAATGATTTGTCACATTGTAAGGGCAGCATGGTGACACAGTGGTTAGCACTGTTGCCTCAGAGTGCCAGGGGCATGGGTTCAATTCCTGGCTTGGGTCACTGTCTGCATGTTATTCTTGTGTCTGTGTGTGTTTGCTCCGGGTGCTCTGGTTTCCTCCCACAGTCTGAAAGATGTGCTGGTTAGGTGTATTGGCCACACTAAATTCTCCTTGATTGCTTATTTAAAGTGAAAGTTAGTTTTAGATTTTCTACTAACTCTTTCCAACTTGTTTATGAGCCAAAAATAATTTCCAGAAATGTAATTACACTAAGAAAACATTTTGCACTGTTAATTTTAATGCTAACCTTGCTGGTGTTTTTTTTTGATTTGTTTTTATGGCAAGAGAATAATATTAGCTAATTGGAGAACATTTATGGGAACTGTACAGAGTGAGATTTTAAAGTAGGAAAAGTACTTCATTATGTTAAATGCTCAATGTTCCAATGATTTATTCAATCTATAATTATATTGAGAATTTGTTTTAGTTTTAGAATTTTTTATTCTGTGATGTCTATATTAAGTATTGAAGAGTGAAAGAATTTTCTAAATAAATGCTCTGCACAGCCATTAAGAGACCAGCATTGGGCCAAGGGCATGATGCTCGTTGGTTCTCAGTGAAGGCACCATTATACCATTATAATAGGCAGCATGGTGGTACAATGGCTGGCCCTGCCTCACAGTAAGAAGTCTCGCAACACCAGGTTAAAGTCCAACCAGTTTATTTGATAGTAAATCAATTACTATCAAATAAACTGGTTGGACTTTAACCTTGATTTCTGAGACCTCTGACTGTGTTTACCCCAGTCCAACGCCAGCATCTCCACATCATGACTGCCTCACAGTGCCAGGGTCCCAGGTTCAATTTCGGCCTTGGGTCACTGTCAGTATGGAGGTTGCACATTCTCTCTGTGTCTGCGTGGGTTTTCTCTGAGTGCTCTGATTTCTTCCCACACTCCAAAGATGTGCAGGTTACGTTGATTGGCCACGCTAAATTGCCCCTTAGTGTCAGGGGTATTAGCAGGGTAAATACATGGGGTTACAGGGTTAGGGCCTGGTTGGGATTGGTGCAGGCTGGATGGGCCGGAGGGCCTTCTTCTGCACTGTGGAATTCTATGATTCTGTGATGATTCTTTGATTATACAATTCACCAATGGTATCTCACCTCCAGATTAACTGTAGTCTAATAGAGGTGTGTACCAAATCCCTCACTGAACTGACTGTGTAAACACTTTCAAAACATCTCTAGGTGCCGTTTCAATTGAAAATGCTGAAGCTGTGAGTCAGCCAGGTCTGGTGAAGGTACAGACAGTGCAGACATTTCTTTGCAGATGTGAGATGGGAAGGTGCCTGTTTTTTGTTTTCCTCATTCTGAAGGACTAGACCGGTTAGAGCAGCAATTGTTCAGTTGCAAATACCGAACATTATGAACATCGTAACATCAAAAATGACCCACAAGGTATTGAGGGGACCCGGGCAGGGGTCTTAGGGGTTTAGAACATAGAACATTACAGCGCAGTACAGGCCCTTCGGGCCTCGATGTTGCGCTGACCAGTGGAACCAATCTAATGACCCTCTAACCTAAACTATTCCAATGTTATCCATATGCCTATCCACTGACCATTTGACCGCCCTTAAAGTTGGCGAGTCCGCAACTGCTGCAGGCAGGGCATTCCACGCCCTTACTACCCTCTGAGTAAAGAACCTACCTCTGACGTCCATCCTATAACTACCACCCCTTAATTTGAAGCTATGTCCCCTCGTGTTAGCCATCACCATCTGAGGAAAAAGGCTCTCACTGTCCACCCTATCTAACCCTCTGATCATCTTGTATGCCTCAATTAGGTCACGTTGTAACCTCCTTCTCTCTAATGAAAATAACCTCAAGTCCCTCAGCCTTTCCTCATTTTAGTTTAGTGGGTCTGAGTGGAGGGACTTGAGGGGAGAGAAGGCTGAATGGGTGGTCTGAGGGGAGAGGGAACCTGAATGGGGGATCTGAGGGAGGGAAGAGGGCTGAGTGGGGGTTAGGTCAGATTGACCTCATACCTATGGTGCAAGGATGGAGGGGACGGTGGAGGAGGTGGCATGGTGGAGGATGCCATTCATTGCTGGTAGTGCTTCCTTGCACTTGGGATCCAACATGCCAGGTCCTCCCTTGTGAGGACCTGTACCAAAAGCCACCCAATGTAAACCCCACTGGGATAGCAGGTGAGCAGTTTGATTCAGGCTGCAAGCTGCTCCTTGTATTTAAATATGTGTATTTGCATATTAATAGGCTTCCCGCCCACTCTGACCATGCAGCCTGGGAGTGTCACAGTGGGTATGCGTTCAGCAACAGCAGAAATAGTATTTTGTATCAGAATTGGTACAGTGTGGATTGTTTAAGTTCTGAGGGCTTGTGAAATAGTCGGATGCAATTGCTTAACTAATTGTATGCAGAATTCCTTATCACATATTAGAATGATGGAATTCCTACAGTGCAGAAGCAGGCCATTACACTGACAACCTTCCCACCCAGGCTCTATCCATCCTCCACATATTTACTCTGCTGATTCCCCTGCCACTAACGGTGGAATTTTCTCATCCTGCCTGCCACGGGAATCGTAGCGGATAGCGGTGGACCATGCAAATATTCATGAACTCAGGGAGGAATTTCCAGCCTTGAGGCAACACAGCCAAAAAATCATACCCTAAGGGGCAATTTAGCATGGCCAAGCACATCTTTAGACTGAGGGAGGAAACTAGAGCACCTGGTAGACACCCGCATAGACGCAGGGAGAGTGGAACTCCATACAGTCACCCCAGGCTGGAATTGAACCTGGGTCCCTTGGCACTGTGAGACAGCTGTGCTAATCACCGATCCACGTCAAAGACTTTTGTTCAATTTGCTGGATTCAAATGTTAATTCCTGTTATTATTCTAATTTAATGCCTATTGATCATTGATTAAAATGGTCATTGCAGCCAGGTGCATAATTAATTGTTTATTGGTCTGGCAATTGTTGTGGGAAAAAAGTATAATTGGATTCAATAGCAGAAACAGAGAATGCCAGAAAAGTCCGGCAGGTGCAGCAGTATCTGTTGGGAGTAAAATCAGAGCCAACATTTCAAGTCTATATGACTTCTTCAGAAGCAAAGAGAGGAGAAATGTGTTGGGTGATATAGTGTATAAGAGGCGGTGGGCGGAACAGCTGAAACAACAATCATTGGGAGCTGGGAGAGATGCAACAAAGATGCTGCAAAACTTAAGAACAAGTGACGGATGGCCTGTTGCGGGAAGGGGTGGAAGGGTTTTGCATCAGAACAAATATAAGAAAAGGGAATAAGGCGGAGGAGAAAGGTCATTGTCTAAAGTTGTTGAACTCAATATTGAGTCCTAAGGGCTGTAACATGACAAATTGGAAGATGAGGTGCAGCTCTTCCAGCTTGCATTGGGCTTCACTGGGACATTGCAGCAGGCAATGATGGACGTGTGGTCTGAGAATAAGATGTTAAATTCTATCATTTAATTATTTTTGTTTGTTAGTTGGATCTGAGAGATTACCAATTTGTATATCTGTGAATTTTAACTGAAGGTATGACTCTTCTAAAACTGTTAATCGTGTGACAGCTGTCAGGATTTAGGGGAATGGAAAACAATTGGACTCAAATATGATGGAGATTTCCCAACATGTACTTCTCATGATGCTTTACAAAGTAAATTGCTCTATACAATGTATACAGTAATAGTGACAGGGATCATCTTTCACACGCATAGAAACCTCGAGTTCCTGCTTAGACTCTAAAGGAAAGACCTGAAAACATTCCTATTGTTGCATAGGAATGAACAGGTCTTTCAGCCCTTTCAGCTGTTTCACCATTTAATATGATCATAACTAATCCTATATCTCAGTGTTTCCCAAAATTCTCGAGCCACGGAACCCCTAATGACCTCCTCTCTCTCTCACAAACACACACACACAGGACCATAGAATCTCTGTGCAGAAAGGAAGCCATTTGGCCATTGAATCTGCACCCACTCTCCAAAATAGCATCTTAAACAGGCCAACTGTCCCGTCCTAGCCACATAACTCCACGCATTTACCAAGGTTAATCCAGCTGACCTACACATCTTTGGGCTGTGGTTGGGGGTGGGGGGGTAACCTTGTGACTAATAAATAAATTTTAAGCTTGTCACATCATTCAAAATAGACTCTAGCATTTCCCTACTATTGATATTAAGCCAGTAATTCCCTGTGGTCTCTCTCCCTCCTTTTTTGAACAGTTTTTAAACATAGAATTCAACTCTAATATTGAGGAAGTTGTGGTCCCTTTGGTTTTGAGCTCAACAATACAATAAGTCATGCTGCTGGTAATCTGGAATCTAACCATAACTTCCACTCCATCAGAGAGAATGAAAAAGATTAGTGTAAAGTTTTAAATCTTATAAAGTTAAATCTATATGTTGGTATAAGGTATGTTGTTCTGCATGGGTCAGAAGTTTGGAAAACACTTTGTTGAACGTTATTGTGCAACTGAGTAGCATGTTTATATCACATATCTCTTCAGTAGTTTAAAATTATTAAAAATGCATTTTTAAAAAGAATATCCTTTTGTGAAAACAGTAAATGAATTGATATATTACAATGTGTTGGGCATCTAATATTATTACTACTACCATATTACGTTTATGGGTAGGCATTTTTGGGAAAGTAGTGGTGTAGTGGTAATACCATAAGTGATCTCAAGCTCTGGGGAATGGGTTCAAATCCCACCATGGCAGCTGGTGGAATTTAACATCAATTAATACATTTGGAATTAAAAGTTAGTCTGAGTAGTGGTGGCCATTGTAAAATCCCATCTGGTTCACCAATTTCCTTCCTTTTAAGGAGGGAAATCTGCATTCCATAGCTGGTCTGGGCCACCCATATCTCCAAATCCACAATGTGTTGACTCTTAAGTGCCCTCTTGCCAAGCAAGCCACTCAGTTGTATCAAACCATGAGAAAGTAAAAAAGGGATGAAGCTGGATGGACCACCCAGTGCCAGCCTAGGCATTGGAAATGACAAAGGCACATCCTGCCTTGTCGACCCTGCAAGACCCTCCTCATTAACAACGGTGGGGGGTTTGTGTGAAACTGGGAGAACTGTCCCACAGACTAGTCAGCAGCAGCCTGACGTCATCATTCTCAGCGAATCAAAGCTTATAGACAATATCCTGGACGCCACCATCACCATCCCTGGGCGTGTCCTGTTCCATCAGCAGAACAAACCCAGCAGAGGTGGTGGCAGCACAGTGGTATACAATGAGGAGGAAGTTGTTTTTGGAGTCCTCGTTCTGGACCCATGAAGTCTCATGGCATCAGGTCAAACATGAGCAAGGAAACCTGCTGCTGTTTACAATCTACTGCACCTGCTCTGCACATCACTCCCCAACTCCCCCTCCTCACTGCCCACAGCTAAAGAATTAGTACTTCTCCATATTGCACACCAATTGGAAGAAATTCTTTACTAAGATGGCAAAAGAGGAAACTATTACTCCTAAGTACTTAACATGTGGGAAATAATAAATGGCATGTAAAAATGGAGTAACATTAATGGTAAAGAGCTTCATTTTTGATTGTACCTGACAGATCAGGCAAAACATTTAGCATTTCCTGCACTGGCAGCCCATCGAATATCACTTCAGATTTTTCAAGGTGATATTTGAATTGAGACAAATTGCATTTTTTCCCCACACGTGCAGTCAACCCAATCACAATCTACATTTTGCTCATATCCTATCGTGTGTTCCAGCCGCTCATTTAAATTCTTCATGTGTTTACAAAGCCACTGACTCAAAGCAAGTGAAAGAAATCTTCCTCGCAACTATTTATTGTCTGGCATCTATATGCAATAAAATAAGAGGCATCGTTTTGTGTTTTTTAATTCACTCACAGTTGAAATCCTCTGAACTAAATCACTAAAGACAAGATTAACTGTAGCAGACACTGGCATGATTCCAGAACCCTGCACTCCCAGTGGGGAACTGCAGTTCTCTGACCCATGTTCCCAGTAAAAACAGTTTCTGGTTGGGAGCCTGGGATCATGGAATCAGTGCCTACTTTGCCATTTATCGATAAAAAGGTATTGGTAGCACGATGTCTCACAATGCCAGGGACCTGGGTTTGTGTGGAATTTGCACATTCTCACTCTGCCTGTTGAGTTTCCTCTAGATGCTCTGTTTTTCTCCTACAGTCCAAATATGTGTGGGTCATGTGGATTGGCCATGTTAAATTGCCCTTTAGTGTCAGAAGGACTATCTACGGTAAATGCATAGAGTTATGGGGATAGGGCTTGGTGGAATTGTGATCAGTACAGACTTGATGGGCCAAATGGCCTCCTTCTGCACTGTGAGGATTCTGTGGGTTCTGTGAGCAGGGCCATTTATTGTTATAGTTGCTACTGCACAATCTTTGTCAAAAGTTGAGAATTCTTCCAGATGAGATACAGGTCAGTACATTTGAAAGATAAACCGAAGTTAACTCATTAGTCACAAGTAGGCTTACGTTCACACTGCAATGAGGTTATTGTGAAAATTTCCTCGTCGTCACACTCCGGCACCTATTTGGGTACATTGAGGGAGAATTTAGCATGACCCATGTACCTCAACCAACATGTCTTTTGGTCTGCAGGAGGAAACCGGAGCACCCGGAGGAAACCCATGCAGGGATGGGGAGAAAGTGCAGACTCTGCAGAGACAGTGAACCAAGCTGTGAATCAAACCCAGGCTCCTGGCACTGTGAGGCAGCAGTGTTAACCACTGTACCACTGTGCCTACACATGTAAAATGATGAAAATATACTTGTCTTTAAATGTCACACTTCTCTCCCTAACTTTAACAAAGGAGATATTATTTGGGGGTGGCAGTAATGCTTTAAATGTGGCTAGGTTAGTATCCCAAACACTCAAAAGAAGTCACAAAGAAAATGTGGTTGATGTAGCTATAACTTGCTACTGAGAGGAAACTTGTTTTAGTTGGGCTCAATAATAATAAAGCTATCCATATTGATTTTCAATCTGGGGTTAAATATAATGAAGATTCTCTCCAGGGATAAAGAATAGACTGAGAAAGGTTAAAGTCGGGCAAAATGATACCAAGTCAAACAAATAATCCTCACAGAAAGGAAATAAAGGGTTTAATGCCACATTAAGCTGGGTATTTTGCTTTGGAATGGAAAGATAATTTCTATATTCATTCCGTATGCAAATCTTAAAAATAATTTTTCCCTATGTATAAATTATGAATAAAAATGGAACTCAAGGATTGACAATGATATATCATGTTGAAAGGTTGGGGCAGTATGCCAGCATAATTGTTAGCATTGCTGCCTCAAAGCGCTAGGTCCGGTTTGATTCCCGGCTTGGGTCACTGACTATGCCGAGCCTTCACATGCTCCCCCTGTCTGCATGGGTTTCCTGCATGTGTCTAGTGCTGGTTAGGTGCGTTGGCCATGCTAAATTCTCCCTCAGTGAACCCAAACAGATGCCGGAGTGTGACAACTAGGGAATTTTCACAACAACCTCATTGCAACATTAACGTAAGCTTACTTATGACGCTAATAAATAAACTAAACTTAAACTCTGCACTTGCTGCCAGACCTGCTGAGTACTTCCAGCATTTTCTATTTTTATTTCTACCATCCACAGTACTTCGTTCAAATCACCTCAGGTCAAAATGGACACACTGTTTACCTCAAGCTGGCTGAGCATTTTTTGCTTGACTAGTGTCTTGTTCGATTTTCTCAGAACAGTAAAGTTCCTATTTATTCTATGGGGCAAATTCCAGGTGATTCATGTAACCCTTTGTCCCCAGAAAACTGTACCTTAGCGCAGCACTGTATCAGGGAATCACCTTCCAGTTTGCAGTTGGCCAAAATACAAAACTTAACCAATTGTTATTTTGTTAACTGGGTGGCACGATGGCACAGTGGTTAGCACTGCTGCCCTACAGTGCCAGGGACCCGGGTTCGATCCCCAGCTTGGTTCACTGTTTGTGCGGTGTCTGCACATGCTTTCTGTGTCTGCGTAGGTTTCCTCCGGGTGCTCCAGTTTCCTCCCACAGTTCGAAAGATGTGGTGGTTAGGTGTATTGGCTATGCTAAATTATCCCTCAGTGTACCCGAACAGGCATCGCTCTGGGTGATTTTCACAATAACTTCATTGCACCGTTACTGTAAGCCTTGTGGCACTAATAAATAAGCTTAAAATAGTTTGGTCAACTTATCAGAGGTGGCCTTGTAAGGAAATAAGACAAGGCGAATTTTCCATGCCCACATACTGATTATGAATCTGTGTGCAGTTCAGTGACACGATGATGGCAGTTCTTTCTGCACACAAAACCTACTCATATTAATATCTTTGAAGTGATTTATATCTTTTTAAAAAACTTATTGCTTGTTGCTGAAGACAGTGAATGTGTAAAAAGAGATTTTTTTTCAAATTGCTCCACACCTTTTGAGGAGGACTGTATTTATCCACACCCTCAGTTGGTGATTGTTTGTAGAGGAGCCGAGAGGAACTGTGTAGATGAGCAATCTTGACAAAAATTAAGTTGGACAGGATTATAAGGATTAAAAAAAGGCTTAGGCATCTGGATAGATCTGTTCAATCACAGCAGCAGTAGAACATTGGAGCTGAGGAGGAAGAGAGCAGAGAACCTGAGGACAGCACTACTCGGGGGGGGGGGGGGATGTGGAGTGGGGGAGGTGGTGTAATATGCAGCTTACAAGTAGAAAATATGGAATGAAATCAGAAAATGCTGGAAAACCTCAGCAGGCCCGGCTGCATTCATTTAACTCTTCTTCAGAATTGGGTCTTATAGATTTGAAACTTTTACTCTCTCCATAGATGCTGCCAGACCAGATTGATTTTTTTGCCACATTTCTTCTTTTTATTTCAAATTTCCAGCATTGGCAGCAGTTTGCTTTTATTTTAGCGGAAAACGTGATGAGTGTTGTGACTTAGTTCGGCAGGAAGTGAAATTTCAGTTTCTCAAAGACAAGTTCAGATCATGTCAGCATTGTGATTGTGGCATGTCAAGCATTACTCAGGTCTTTGGCAGGTTCTTACTGTAATACATTGACATGCCATAAGTAGTCATTTGCATGAAACAGTTTTTAGTAACATCCTGCCCTTTGGATAAAGTCAGTAGCGCATGAGACTTTCCTAACATCCAGTTCACAATTGCTTAAAAGGTAGTGTGCATCAGTTGGTTTTGTACTGTTGTGATTAAGGTCAGAGGTTTTCCCTGTTTAACTGTACAAAGGAGGGGGGCAGGAGAATGGCAACTAGCATGGAGATTCAAATGGAAAAGCTGAGTCAACAGTGAGAAAGCATGTGAAGTGGGCTCAGGGGTTTGGAGAAATGCAAGAGGGATCCAGGGGAGGACAGAGGTTGGGGTGGGGGTAGAGAGGGGGCAAGTGGGAAGGGCCGTGCATCCTGGATGTGGGTGAGGGAGTGTGGTGGACAGATAGTGAAGAAAATGAGGTACCTAAAGGGATGGCTCAGTACTATCAACATGTTGGTCCATCTTGGGGTGTGGGCTGGCAGTGTCTGTAAGAGCTTTGAGTTCATCTACAATATTTCAGTTATCCCCTGTGAGAGTGACCTTGAACAATGTCCTTTACAATACATAGGAGAGGCAGCTGAACCAGCAAGTTCAGCCATGTCCCAGAGTGGCAGGTACAACCCTGGACACCGGGGTGTGCAATAAGCAGAGAACAAAAGCAATGCGATGGCCAGAATGTTACAGCCATTCACACTGGTGGGATTTTCCCATCCCGCTGCAGCGAACGGAGATTCGGATGGGCACCAAATTCTCTAACTTTGCTGCAGCGAGAGTGTGGCATGAGTGGCCAGTATGATCGCACCCATTGTTTATTCCACACAGAAGGAAATGTCTCTCACTCCCCCATAACCATCAATGCATACCAGCCATGAGGTGTGCCAGTGTATTTAGCTCTCTGACTTAACTAGTCTTAGTAAAAATGATGCATGCATGAATAAAGTGAAATCTGTGTAATGGGAATTATTTCTGAGTGAAATTTAAATTCAAAGAACACCTTTGTGCTCTCAAATCTTCTGTTAATAACAATGGAGTTGGGCAAGAAAGTTATGACTGTAATGTAGACTCTCCCAGTTTCACTAGGAGTCTTCTTTATCCCCCACCCATACCTGTTGCATTGTCAGCTGACAGCAGATTTTGCTAACTTCCCCCACCGCTGAATCGCACATGTTTTCCATGAATTCTGCCGGCACTTAGAATTTTGATTGTAATTGCCAAAAATGGGATGAAGACAGAGAGCATAAGCGGGCACACAGTTCTGGTTACTTCATCAGAAATGGCATGTGTTTATGTTGGGGTGAGACTGAGTGCCAATTATAAATGAGGGAAGACAAGAGTGTAAGGATCATCCAGGGTAAGGGGTTAGAGGGAGGAAATTACCATAGTTAATTGGCTAGAAGGCGAACTTATTTTGAATTGCGAGGGGAATGAAGATGTCAACATTAACAGAGAGAGGGAAGCGTCAGATTGAAGGAGGAAGGTGCTGGTATTAACTGGGAAGTTTGAAAACGGAATGAGCGGCCACATAAAGTGTATTGGTTAGGTGGATTGGCCATGCTAAATTGTCCTTTCGTGTCCCAAGATGTGTAGGATAGGGGAATAGTGGAGTAAATATGTGGGTTATGGGAAAAGAGCTTGGGTGGGATAGCCTGGCCGGAACTTTACCAGCATGCCCGCTCCGAATCCAGGGGTGGGCGAGGCTCGGAGATTGTACAAACTTCGGGTGACAGTCTCGGTAAAATTCCGCCCTTTGTTCAAGAGTTGGAGTCGACTCAATGGTTCAAGTAGTCTCATTCTGCAGTGTAGGGATTCTATGATCCTATGAGTCTGAGAGGGAGAGTTGTGGGAGGGGAACCTATTTGGGAAAATAACCATTGGTTGCCTTTTGGGGAATTTGGGTCTTTCATTATGAGAAGTTTAACATTTGTGAAATATAAAAATGTTGAAATTAATCAAAATATGCCATTTTAATGTAAATAATTTATTTTTTCTGGATGAATATGCACAATTACTTCCAAGAGATATATTACGATTTGGCATATGTGTCTTGTCAGGATTTGGAAGAAGTGTAATACATTTTTAACTTTGAATGAAATGTGTATAGTTTAAATTTGGAAACCTTATGTACAGTTTTAACTCTGGAAGCAGCCGGTGCAAATTTAACCTTGCAAGGAATGAGTGCTGATTTAATTCTGGAAGCAATGGGTACTGTTTCGCACTGACTTTGGAGATAATTTCTTTGATCATGCATTCACTGGAGGGAGATATATTCAAGGTGATCGCAGTTCAGATATTGGGCCACAATTTTGTAGCAGTGATTTTCTCACTCATTCTCCCGTTGAGTGCCGCTTGCAACTGGGATTAGTGAATTTATCCTCTAAAAAAAATTCATTTCCATATGGTAAAACAAAAAAGCGATTGCTGAAATTAACCAAAGCTGCTTTATTATCAGCTAGATGAAAACTGATGGATTACCCGTGTTCAATCCCAGTATAGACTCAAATATATTGCAAAACGAATGTGCAAACAGGTGAAAAATCAAATTCTTTGGACAGAAATTTACACCCCTCTTCCCCCACCCCCTAGGAGCAAGCTGGCAGAATGGAGTCTAAAACTGGGTGATGTGGCATGGCAAAGTGTGCTCATTATCCACCCGATATTTACTAACAATGGGGGAGGCACGGGTGATGAGTTTGCCTTTGAGCAAATTGAGGCCCTTGGGACCAATTTAAGGTCATTCTAGGGCCTACCCCTGTCATAGCTGGGTATTTTACTCACAGAGGGAGGTGTGCCCACGTGGTGAAACTGTCAGGTGATCCTGGTGTCTCGGGTGGACCGGCTTTGTTGCAGGCTCTTGGCGGGAGAGGGGAGCCCCTCCTGTTAGTGCGCACTGTTCCCAACAAAAACCTCCATGTTGCCACCCATCCTGGCAAAATGTTCCCACCCACCTAGTTGTCTGGCTCCATTGATGCTGTTCGTTGGGTACTGGCTGAACCCCAACAGTTTCCACAGCTACTGGTGACACTGCTTGGATTAGAGAGTGGCCAGCCTTTCCACTGGGGCAGAAGGCTTGAACTGAGCCAATTAATGGACATTCAGTCAGCTCAGGCTTTCCTGTCTATGTGGCAGTAGGTTCACCTCACGTAAAATTCCAGCATGTGTGTTTGTGTGAGTGTGAGTATTTGTGTGTGAATATTTGTGTTTTTTTTGTGCGTGTGTCTTCAGTAGGGTAAGATGTATCACTGATCATAATGGGCAAGAATTCAGTCAGGCGTAGTATTATATAATATCCACTATAAATGGGGTGCACTGACGTTAACAACTTCTGCACTGGAACCAAAGTCTGACTGAATTCTTGCCAATCATGGCCAGTCGCATGTGTGATTCTGCAATTGGGCGCTGAGTGAGAAAGCTATGCTCATAGGCTGCACATTTCAGAGCTGGGATTTAATGATTGTAGCAGTTGCTTCCTTCTGAACGTCGCAGGGATTGTCCTGTTAAGGGCAACACAACCAAAGAGGGTCACCTGGCTTGAGTGATCAATTGGGGCTGTGAGTGGATAATCATCCCAGGGGGTTAAGTCCTCTCTTAGGCAGAGGACGTCTAGAAGACATGTAGAAGATTGAAGATTGGGCTGATTCAGGGTAGCCAGTAAGGCTGTCAACCTCTGTATAGTTTTTTCCTTGTTAATAGGTACCCATTATATTCCTGATGAAGTCAGTGGGTATGCATGATTACATTGACAATGAGGATAAGATTGATTATTGATGACTCTGCCTGGGGCCTGACGCCTGAGAGTTTCCAGTTTGAATCAGAGTCTGAAGAAAATAAATGCTTGCTCAAATGCTTGCCTTTGGCCGATTTGAGATTTGAGATATTGACACATCCTAAGGGACAGACGACAGAGCAAACCTGAATTGTCTGCTGCAATCAGACATTTCAAAATGCATAGAAAGAGATAAGAGAAAATAACTCAGAAGAAAGAGATGCGACTTTGAGTTTAAGGAAAATAAAACTTGGATTGAGGAAAAATAAAGAGTTGCTGCAAGTTTGTTTTTAAAAAAGAGAGGATAGAAAGCAGCGTTTTATGTGAAAAGAAAAATGCCATAGGGAGCTGCCAGCTAGAAGAGCTGTGGTTTCAAACTTAGGGGGAAGGAATTTGGATAAGAGGCAAAGAATTGCTGTAGTCGAGTAAGTCCAAAAACTTAAAAAAAACCTGGCACTAGGAGGCACTACTGCAACTTTAAGAGTAAAAATAATAGAAAAGCCCATCGAGACACTCTGTATCTGCATTGATACATTTACTGTGAAATACATGGCAAACGGAAGCCACACGTATCTGAGTAATGACAGCCTGTGTGGGGAAAAGATAACTACACAGCCTTAAAGTGCTAAGGCATTTAAAGAAATAATGTATCTTAAAGTAGCAACCACAAGAAGAAACAATGGCAATGGACAGGAAATTTGGAGAAGACCTCAAGGAAGAAGTGGAAGACCTCAGAGGAGGCAATGAAGACCTCAAAGAAGGCAATAGAAAGATCCCAGAAGGAGGGCACTGAAAGACTCCAGAAGGAGGACAATGAAAAACACTAAATGACTAAATGAATTAGTCTTGCAACAAGAGAATTGCAGAATGGAAACAAGTAACTAACTTGTTGGAGACAGACTCAGTGAAGTCAAAAGAGGTCTAGCTGAAAGTAAGACAAGTAGAAATGAAGATTCCATTTGTGAAATTTAAATGTCCATTTAGAACTTGATGGATGCATCTTGGAATAAATAAAGAAATTAGACTTTGAAAGAAACTTGGAACTATTGAGCATAAACAAAAAGATTTAAAGCGCTAAAGAAGACATTAAAACAACAGGCTGAAATGTCTGACAGCTACCTTGAAAAACATTGAAACAATTTATAAAGTGAATTCAAGAAGGAGAAATTAATAAGGCAATGTAGAATAGGCGCAACTGTATGAAAAAGCAACCAGAAAATAGGAACAAGGCCAGTAAAGAATTGAATCAGGAGAATAAGAGCTTGAAGAAAGAAGCTTGACAAGGAGAAATTAACTGAACAGGTGAAACAAAAATTGAAATTGACAGCAGAATTAGCAATTCAGTCAGAGGAAGAAACTGATCTTACATACCAGAACAAGATTGCTGAAATGGTCATGTGAATGGAAAAACAGTAAGCCCATATGGAAGAATTTCATGCAAGACCAAATTTGGAACTGTACATGGCTAAAGCCTACCAATAATGTTTGGACATACAAGCCTCAAGACCTCAATGAGCCAGCACCACTGCAACAATAAGAAAATAGGCATAGGGCAGGATTTTCCAGCCACACTAGCCTGGGAATCAGAAAATCCCATCCAAGATCAACAGACCTTTGAATGATCTTTGTCCCGTCATCTTTGATTCCTGTGGTGAAGCGGGTGGGGCAGGCGGTGGCGAGACAGGAAAATTCAGCCCATGGTTTCATAATGTGAATCTTAGTAACAAATCAAGTTAATTTTCTATTATTCTTGTCTCTGTGACCAAGTTCCTGTCGTACCCAGTAGACATGGAGGGACGGATCATTCATAACCATGTGGCTCACACCTCATGTACAGATACCCCAACAGCCAGTGTTACCACCAAGAAATATTTTCAAATTTCTAAACTCTGAAATACCCAATCGACCTGTTCTATACATGACGATATCTCTGTGGAAGCATATAGTAATGAATTGCCTGGAGAGGTTCCCATTATTTGCAGTTCCTGTTAATGTTGATCCTGTGGAAGTATCTCAGACTGCAGAATTACACTATTCTACAAGATTCAGTAAAAGCCCTCAATGACTCGATTGTATAACTCGTATATAATGTTTACTTAGTGAAAATCTCAGTCCTTGTTCGCATTTGGGATTTTCCAGTGCCGCTGAAAGTGAACAGAGTTTTGGCTGGAATGCCAAATTCTCCTGTCTCACTTGCAGCACGGCAGGTAAGGACGAGCTTGCAGAATCCCACCCATACAGCTTAGGACTGAATAACTTAGTTACTGAACACTATATAAAGGAATTAAAGGGGGACAGACGTGGTGATTGCGGTGATCGTCCCTTTAAGGGTTATACAGCAGAAGAAGAACCAATTGGGACCAAGAGTGGGTTATCACCCCAGGGGTGGAACCCTCTCAGTCAGAAGACATGTAGAAGATGTGGAGGGACTGAGTAGTGGGGGGAGCTGCCAGCCCCTGTACAGCTTTCCCTAATTAATAAGTACATTTTCTGTTCCTGACAAAATCTGTGAACATACATCATTATAGTCACTTAGTCGAGCAATGAAAATAATGAATTGATTATTTACATCCATTTAATTTCTTATTTTAAAGGCAAAGTACTTTGATGTGCAGATAACAAGGTAACCCAGTGACCTAGCTTTGAGCTGTCCCTCTTTCTGAAAGTGACACAATGGCACTATTGCCGTGGAATACTATAAAAAGAATATGCCAGTTAAAATGTCACGTGATGGGGCACAAATAAAAATAAAACATTCTATAAATGACTGGCACTGTGGTTTCAATGTTGTTCCATATTTATAGTCTCTTCCTGTGCATGTATTTTGCTAAGGAAAAGCTGTTTGCCAAGAGAACAAAAATCTTGTTTATATTCGGGACAGTCACTAATGTGTCCCAGGACTATGGTACACAAGGTTACTGAGCTACACTTTAAGTCGAGAAGCTAAAAGCGCTAAAAGTGTAACTGGCAGTGTGTGAATGCTTCCTAGACCTGTTCCACGTTTCTGCGCTGGCTATTTTTACACGGGTGTGTTAACTTATTTATCTAATTAAGCCGAAGGCTGAAAACAGTCCACAGCTTTATTTTCATATTTTGGCACGTAGAGATGATTTTACGATTAACAAGGACATAGATTGCCAGTGCTTTTCGCTGGGAATGCATGCACTGGTTGTCAATTTTTCCACTATAAGAGGGGCCTTGGAGTCAGCTGCCTATTTTGGGTGACAGGAAGTCAACATTTCAAGGGAAAACAAAAGCAAAAAATGCTGGAAACAAAGATACAAATTGCTGGAAAATGTCCAGCCTGGCTGGCGCCATCTGGAGCAGGAGAAACAGAGGGGTGAGTGGGGAGGGTGGAGGGGGTGATGGGGTGAGGTGAAGGGTGGAAGGGGGTGGGGGGGGTGGTTGGTGGTGGTGTAGGATCTGCAACTTCTGAATCGACCACACCAAAGGGCTTTCAATTCACTTTGGCATTTTCTCCATGTTACCCGAAGAAAAAAGTCAACCAACTCTGCGATCTGGCTGGAAATTTGTTCGGAAAAGTTACTTTGAAAATTTTATTTTAGTTGCTTGATTCATTTTTGATATTTTGTATCAATAGTCTTGTTTGTTTGAGTTTTTTTGTTGCATTACCTGTAATTTACAACTGTGTATCCATTGGGAATCCCATTATTTGAACACATTTTGAGATTACTGAAATTACCTCTTACTATAGATTCATATCTAAACACAGAATCACAGCTGCCTTGGCATATCAGAGGAAATATGTCTTAATATGTTATGCTTGACACTATTATAGAGAGGAAACAATGTAAAGCAATGTTTCAACTGTCTAGACAGATAGTGGGCCCTATATTTACCATTTTAATTCTAAGTGCTGGGCGGACTTGAAACTGGGAGTGTTTCAGATCTGGCTTTTAGACCCATTCTCAGGCGCCCCCATACGCACACTGCCTGAAAAAATACCAGCAATTCTGAATCGTGCTGCAGAAGCCTGTAGATGGGGATTAATGCGTCTGAAACCCTGAAGCTCTGATCGGCACCTCCAACTGCGCTTACACAGAAAAAAAATGGATAAAATGCACTCTTCTGCGTGTCCCTCCCAGGCCAGATAATGCCTCCCCGCTGGCCCCCACTGACATTGCCTCACCCCCACAACATACCGACCCATTTATTCCCCCACCCCCTCTGAAACCCAGACTGATCGCAGGCCTCTTCCCCTTCCCCCTCACTGATCTCAGGCAGAGTGGCAGCATGTTCCATCAGGAGTAACTCTGCAAGCGCAGACAATAAAAATAGAACAAAACTGACTCCAACTTATAAATAAAGCAAGGGTTTAATAAAGAAATATCATTACTCCAAAATTGGGGCCTCGCCCTGGGCCAATCCAAGCTCACCACGTTTCTACACAGTTTCTTATTTATAGCGAGTCAGCTGGTCAACTGACTATTACATCATTCTGTAATTGTTTCCATGGTTTAATGGGTCAGCTGACCCTTATACCTTGTTGCCATTGGTCACATTACATTCAATACAAAGAACAAAAGAACAAAGAAAATTACAGCACAGCAACAGGCCCTTCGGCCCTCCAAGCCTGCACTGACCATGCTGCCCGACTTAACTAATACTCTGTATCCTTGCGGGGACCATATCCCTCTATTCCCATCTTGTTCATTTACTTGTCAAGATGCCTCTTAAAAGTTCTAGGCACCCACCACTCCCTGTTTAAAAAATCTGCCTTGTACATCTCTTTTAAACACCTTGCCCCTCACACCTTTAAACCTATGCCCCCTAGTAATTGACTCTTGGGAAAAGGCTTCTGACTATGCACTCTGTCCATACCTCTCAATCTTGTAGACTTCTATCAGGTCTCCCCTCAACCTCCACCATTCCAGTGAAAACAAATCAAGTTTCTCCAACCTCTCCTCATATCTAATGACCTCCATACCAGGCAACATCCGGGTAAATCTTTTCTGTACACTCTCCAAAGCCTCCACATACTTATGGCAGTGTGGCGACCAGAATTGAACACTATATTCCGAGTGCGGCCTAACTAAGGTTCTATGAAGCTGCAACATGACTTGCCAATTTTTAAACTCAATACCCCAGCTGATGATGCAAGCATGCCTTATGCCTTCTTGACTATATTCTCCACCTGCATTGCCACTTTCAGTGACCTGTGTACCTGTATATCCAGATCCCTTTGCCTATCAATACTCTTAAGGGTTCTGCCATTTACTGTATATTTCCTATCTGTATTAGACCTTCCAAAATGCATTGCTTCACATTTATCATACTCCTGTCTTGTCATACTCCTCAACAATTCTGTTTCTTTTTCATTGGCCCATTCCTCTTTTTCCATTGATTTTTCTTCAGTGATGGATTTGAAGAACATTTGGATGGGAGAGATGTCTGTTTGTGACATTGATGTGTCATGAATCCTTTGGTTTGATAATTTTGGATCACTTAAAGGAATACAATAACAGCCAGATCTTGTGAAATCTAGGTCTACAGTTTTCCCAAAAACCACAGCTTTATCCTGTTTCAAATCCATGGTCATCTGAGCTTTCTTCATCACAGACCTGCTTAACACCAAAGGTATACCATTGGAAACTACATCTATACTTAAAAATAAACTGATTCCCACAATCCTACAAGGAAGTATCACCTTTTGGAGGACGTTAAAATGTTGCCATCATCCAAATCTAAAGCAGGTGGAACTATCTTGTTCTCTTATTTTCTTTCAGTCTTTATAATCAAGAGACCCTAAATAACAATTTAGCCAATCTTGGATAGTCGATGTACATCCACTATCTAAAACAGCACAATTGAAAGAATCTATCAGGACGGTCATTATGGGACTCAATTTTTCTGCCACCAAAACAATGCCTTCCTGGTCCTTATCCTCGTCACTATTGGTTTCCACGGATTCAGTGTCATATGTGGTTTCAAAAACACAATTTCTTCTTTTTGGACAGTTTACAATATAGTGGTATGGGGGAAATCGCATTGGAAACAGCGATTCACAATTGTTCCAGCATTCCTTTGATTTAAGCGTCTTCTATCAGTTTCCCATGTGTGTCTTCTTTCCCCGTTTTCAAATTGGTTATAACCATTTGACAGTAGGTCTGTTATTAGCTCAATTGTCTCTGTTTAAAAGACCTTTGTGTACCATTTGGTTACCATTGACTCCTCCATTCTGGGAGCTATGGCATTCCGGTCTGCATTGAGCAAGGTGGCAGAGAAGGATTGTTTCCTGAAAAACTTTTTGAATGATAGTGCCATTTGATCAAAGAGAGGCTGTGTTCCCCTTAATTCCATTCCAGTCAGTACTAAAAGAGTATCCATTTGCGACAGCCATGCATAGTCCAACAACTGAAAGGCCAATCCTGCATTTGGAATCTCCGAATTAAATTTCATTAGCCTTTTATGGCCCCTATCAAAATCCATGATGTACGTTTCCATGGACAGGGTATCTTGTCTCCTAATCCTGTCAAACATCACCCACCCTTCATAATTCTCCAAGAACTCATCTTTTTGGTGAAACTCATCTAAATATTGTATCAAGGTCTGTAGCCCTTCTACTCCATTTCGGACATCTGCTGTCCAATCAGAAAATACTTGTCTTCTTAGCTTTTGCCTAATTGGAAGTGACAAAGCTAATACCCTACCTGTTTTTTTTTACGGTATTGTGCTGACAAGGATCCACATTTCCACTTTTGCCTTCCATTGCCGATATGGTTCGGCATCTGAAAAGACAGGGGGACAATCCAACCCAACCGGTTTACTTCTACCTTCTGCCATGGTTGTAACAATTCTTCAAAAGCAAACACCAAGTTACAATGGGTGTTCCTCAGCTACCAATGTTTCATCAGAAGTAACTCTTCAAATGCAGTCAAAAAATATAGAACAAAACTTACTCCAACTTATAAATCAAAGAAAGGGTTTAACAAAGAAACATCATTACTCCAAACTTGGGACCTTGCCCTGGACCAATCCAAGCTCTCCACAATTCTACACAGGTTCTTATTTATAGTGAATCAGCTGATTATTACATTATTCTGCAATTGGTTCCATGGTTTACTGGATGAGCTGACCCTTACAGCTTATTGCCATTGGTCACACTACATCCAATAAAAAATTGTCACCAGTTCTAACACAGCAAACCCGCCCCCTTTTCCCCTCAATGATCTCAGGCAGAGTGGCAGCAGAACCCCCACCCCCGTCCCGCTCACTGATCTCAGCCAGAGTGGCAACAGACCCTTTCCCCCCACATTGATATCAAGCAGAGAGCTGTCGGACACTCAGCACTTATGCCCTCACTAACTGGAATGCCCGAATCAGACTTTTGCAGAGTGTGTCTGTTTCACGCCGATGCTGGATGGGTGAATGCGGTGGTGAAAGGGGGAAGTGTCGTTAAGGTTAAGCGTGCAGCCCACTAAGTCAATTTAAATGCATGCAAATACATTTAAATGGCTATTGTGCCCAGTTAGAAGTGGGCCCGATTGCAGCCATTTTCAGGCCTTGGTAAAGAAGGAACCAGCGAGGAGGCAGGTGTGGATCATGTTACTCACCTTACACCCGATTTTACCAAACTTTTCCACCAAAGACAGGCGCAACTTGATGGTAAAATCGGGCCCAGTGTGTCAGACAATACAGCCCCCCCAGAATATTCAAGATTATCAGAGTCTGCCGCAAGCTACAAAATTTTGTCATCCAAAAGATGATAACCTGGAAAAGGTGGAAGAGGAGGGCAGTAGCTCACAGCCCACTGCAGAGCAAAATAAAGTTAAGGAGTTGGAAATGATTTCTGCTCAAGCACCTCCGGAGGAAACAAAAGCTACCAGTCAGCTTTCCCTGGACCAGCATTAGAGGAGAACAAAGAGGGACAACGTACCATGATCATAGTCATGGAGTTTGATTTTAGGGCAGATTTTTATGGGCCTGTCTCAGTTGAGGCTTGGCTGGAAAATGTGGTGAGTATTTCCATAGACTTTGACGGACCGGAAAATTCCAGCAATGGGGGGGGGGCCATAAAACTCTGTTGTTCGTATTGTAAGAAGATTGTAGCAAGTATGTTCATCCAATACCTATGTTGCTTTCTGACCTACATTGGGTCTCTATCAATCAATGTCTTGATTTTACAATTCTCATATTCTCATCTTTGCTTTTAAATTCCTTCATGGCTTTACCAATCCCTTTCTCTGTAAGTTCCTCCAGTCCACAAATCTCAGATATCTTCACTGAATTCAGCATCTCTGATTTTAATTGTTCCACCACTTGCCTAAACCTTGCCTTGAACTCTGGAGTTCTCTCTACACACCTTTTCACCTCTCTGCCTTGTTTTCTTCCTTGAAGACACTCCTTAATACCTATTTCTTGGATCAAGCTTTTGGTAATTTGGCCTAATATCTCTATGCGTCTTGGTGACATATTTGTTTTATCTTTCTCCTGTGTAGTACGTAAGGCAGTTCATTATGTTAAAGATGCAACATTGTTGTTGTAAAACAGATTTGAAGATGGGTTGGTAGGAAAGACAGGCATAAAGCTTGATGGGGCAACATTTTTGAGGGCCAGGGAGAGGAAAGGATGATTAGAATCACAGGGACAGATTTCTTGTTTTAGTTCCTGAGGCCAGAAAGTACAGGAAAATAAGGTGGGAGGGTGCTTGTGCTTTTTAGGGACCCTATCCAATTCCATATCCATTAAGATGCTCCTGTATTAATTGGTCTTCTGGCCTATAATGTTGTTTCTTCTTGCTGCTCCAGTTAGTCTCATTTTACTGTCTTTTCCATGTGCCCTTTTAACATTTTCTGTTTCAAATATTTATCCACTTCCCTTTTAAAAGCTATTATTGATTCTGCTTTCATCATTGTTTTTATAGGGCTCATCATGCCAATAATCTTCTGAAGGTAAAGAAAATGAACTAAAATCTTCTTCTTTATTCCTTTACCAATGTTCTTAAACTCATGCCTTCTAATTTCTAACTTGCCAGCCAGTGGAAAAAAAAATTCCTGATGTGCTTCATTGAAGCCTCTCATCGTTTTGCACACCTATACTTAACCTTGTTCTAAATACAAAGAGCCCTAGTTTTTTAAGTTTATTCTCACAGCTAAATGCTGTCATCCTTGGTATCATTTGGTGTAGCTTGTCTGACTCCTTGTTTGTGGCCTTTGCACTCTTCCTAAAGTAAGAACTGAAAGCCAGGCACAATTAGAACACAGCCAGACTGATGGTTGGTGTCAGTTTAGCATTACTTCTTCGCTTGTGTACTACTCTTCATCTTTATAAAACCGGGAAATGTATTTATTGCTTAGTTCATAATCTTGTTCTTCGAAAGATTTACATCTCCAAATCTCTACATCGTTCTGCTCCTCAGTCCTTTCAAAAGTTTCACAATTTGGTATTTATTTCCTCTTGGTTTTTCCTCTCACAATGTCCACCACAAATTTCAATGCATTAAATTCATTTGATTCCTATCGGTTTAACTTAGTCACTTGTCTCTGCCCGACTGAGGGTGCATATTGTTTCCTTCAGTTAATGGTGCTACTTATTTTTGTGCCATCAGGAAAATGTTACATTGTACTACATAATCACTGTTGATGACAAGGCAAGGTCTACTTCAGTTCATTTAGTATGGCATATGAACATAGGTTGCCACCGGACTCATCAGCCTTATTGCCAAAGTATAGCTTTTTTTGCCTCATAGTCCCTTCTGGTTGGAAGGGTATGATAACCTCCAGGACTTGCACAGGGAATAATTGATTGACCCCCTGTAGGACACACTGAATACAAGTTCCTGGATGATTGGTAATTACCTTACCAGGTGGAGCTCGTATATCAAGCCCTTTATAAAGCAAGCCCCTGAGTGGGTCCATTATTCGACCTGTCTGTGTTCACTTCAGGCTTGTGGTTTTACTTAATTTCATTTTATGCAATAAGGCACCGTTCCTTTATAGCTAACTCCTAGAGTTATTATAGAGGGAAGTAGATGAAAGGAATAGATGGAGCTGAGAGGGTTGAAACAGCATTGCCAGTGGCTATGAAAGTGACACCATGAACATTAATGCACTGAATCTAACCAGACGGGTGCAGGCAACGTTTGCAACATCTGCTGGTTTGCCATTCAATGTTGCAGTATTTCTTTGTCATCATTGTCCTCCTGCTTCTCCACTATTTGCATTTCCATTGCTGCCTGACCACTTTGCATTTTTGGGCCAAAGACACAAGGGTAAGATTGTGTTGACAAGGAGTCAGCAGGAGATGTATGCTTACATTATTTGCCGCATGTAAATCTATCGGATGACATGATCATACCCACCATGTTCTGTGCTTTCAGACTGCCGCTGACAATGGCTGCTCAATGAAGGTGAGCACCTTCAGTGTCTAGCACTGCTGCCTCACTGTGCCAGGGACCCAGGTTCGATTCTTGGTTTGGGTCACTGTCTGTGTGGAATCTGTACGTTCTCCCCATGTCTGCATGGGTTTCCTCCGAGTGCTCCGCTTTCCTCCCACAGTCGAAAGATGTGCAGGTTAGGTGTATTGGCCATGCTGAATTACCCATTAGTATCAGGGGGACTAGCCAGAGTAAATGCCTGGGTTATGAGGATAGTGCTTGGTGAGATTGTGGTCAGTGCAGACTCGATGGGCCAAATGGCCTCCTTCTGCACTGTAAGACTTTATGATTCTCCCTCATTGGAGTAAGCACAAAGAACTGTGCCCATCTCCTGCCAAGTTGCATCTTCAACCCCTGGCTGTGCATTGCCTTGTTCTGCAAGAGAAGGTGGACTTTATGGCTCCATCCATGGTTGAGATCAGCCGTCCCTCCAGAAACAAATGGACTTTAGGCAGGGCTGTCAAATCTCCCACACCGTAACCCACCACGACGGGGCCACAAAATCCCGGCCAGAGAGAAAAGTGTGTGAGCACGATGCAATCTGCTTGTGTTATGTGGCTATTATGGTTGAATAGCGTGTGAGAGTGAGTCCTACAGCAATGTTAAATGTGTGAATGAAGGTATACATTTTTATCATCTTGGCTTCTCTTCCCATTGTACTGTTATCGGTGGAGGTCCCAAGGATTGATCCTTGGCTCTGTTCCAATTTAACATCTGCAGGCACCCCAAGAAACAGCACCCAAAAACATAACATCCTGTTCTACACATATGCCAGCACCGCTCAGCTTTATCTCACCACCACCTTTCTGGGCTTGTTCACGTTCTCTGATTCACTACGCTCTTGTCTGACATCCAATATTGAATAAGTAGAAATTTCCTCCAACTAAATATTGGGGAGTCCTAAATCATTGTCTGCATTTTACTGCCCCTGCTGCATGTGTTTCCGGCAAGGGGATAAGTAAGAATAGGGTGTATTCCTGTCCCATACCCATCTCTGAGATCACCCCGTAATACGAAGGGTGGGTAGGTTCCATATTCAAATAGATAATCAGGGGCCAATTAGGATTGGTACCAAGACAATTGACCTGTCTAATGTGCAGCCCAGGTTTGGTGTGGGCAGCTGGGCAGGAGTGGGCAGTCTGTTATTTTGAAAGGGAAACTTCAAAAGGTGGGATCATTGGAAACAGAGAAGGAGCTGGCTCCCCTAAGATTGAACCACAGTACCCCCACCCTCCAACACTCCAGACCCAGTCCCAATTCCCTTCAAAACCAGCTGAAATGCTCCTTGGTTAAACCCCAGACTGACCGGCTTTGGAAAGCCCTAGACCTTCTTTATCTTCTTTTTGCAGCTCCAGCAGTGACCACTAACATGTTCTCGGCACTACTGGGACTGATGGGGCTGCTGGCCATTCGGATTGGCTGGCATCTCAGTAAAGGGCAAAAGTCTTCCCACGGCATATTATGGTTATGGATGGCTGAACACGAATAGGTTAATTCCATCCCAACTTTACTTCTGGATGTTGTGGGTGATGGGGGGAAAGGGGGTTTTATTCAGACCATTTGACCCCCAACATAAGCCCTATTCCCTGTCCATCATTTCCATCCCTGGCAACTGTCTTAAGCTAAGCAAGACTGTTCCCAGTCTTGATATTGTGTCAGACTTGAAGATGAGCTTCCAACTATATATCCACCACTGTTTACTGCCACCTCCCTAATATTGCTGTCCAGCCTTTCCATTGTTACCTCTAGATTTGAAGTATCAAATGTCTGGCCTTCCATCTACCACCTGACATAAACTTATAGTCATCCAAAATGCAGTTGCTCTTACCTTAAATCATTCCAAATTTTATTGACTTATTGCCCCTGTGCTTGCTGATCTTTACCGACTCCCCATCTGATGACAGCTCAGTTGCTAAACACCCTGGGATGTGCAATATAAAGTATGTCCCTCAATTCATTTGATTTATTACAATTGGAAAATTAGTTTTAATTCAAAATAGAGTAAAATGCATGGGCTGGAATTTTCCAGCTGTTTATGTCCCACCGCTGCTACAAGCAAGGATGGGGAATTTGACAATCAGCCAAATCTCCGTTCACTGCAGTGGAACCAAACAACCCCTCTGGCCTGAACAGCTGGAAAGTTCTGGCCATGTGGCAATTAAATTTGTTATTTTTCTCATTAGCAAACATCGTTGGTAGTTAAGAGATAAGAGTGTGGTGCAATGAGCAATGTGGGAGGATCATGTTGAGTTAGTGGAATACAGCTTCTGAAGATACATTCACTGACCCTGACCATTCACAGCGCAAAGCTTTCGGGTGGGATTTTCCAGCCACGCTTGTCCCAAAACCGAAAAATCCCTCCTGAGCTCAATGGAACAGTCCGTGGCAGGCAGGACAAAAACATTCTGCCCTTCACTTCACATTTGTGGTGGGTGTCTATGGCGACATAGTTGAAAATTATGGCAGGAAGGCCAAAAATCAATTTTACATAATATGAAACCAGTCTGCGATCGTCCACTCCACTAGTCAATGGAAGGCTGTTTCTCCTGCCACTACTGGATCTCAATCCCTCAATCTGGTTATGGTTCCTTTATTGTGGAGTCCAATAGGCGTAGACAAAGGTCATAGATAGAAGAGGGCACTCACAATGTTAAAATGGCGGCGCGGGCTTGTTGGGCTGAAGGGCCTGTTTCCTGTGCTGTGTTGTTCTTTGTTTGTACTCATTGAGAAGCTAATTTCAATACATTAGAATCTCATTATAAGCTTTACTCACTGGAATCATCCCTTCCACGCTGGATCATGAACTCAGGTTGGTGTTTCACAATGGTACATAAGCAACATGCACCTGGTGACCTGCACTTCAATTGGTACTTCAAGGTTAGTTTGCCCACTCTTCACTGGGCAGCACTGGTAGTCATCAGCACCAGGGTTCACACGTAGCACCATCTCGCTTTTAGCAGGGCTCACAGGCAAGTCTCTACCAACCAGACCAGCGGTAAGGTGGAGCTGGCATTTCAATAGCTGCAGGATTGGGACTGAACTGGTGAAGGGGCTTATCCCAGAGTTTGGGGTTCGCACGTCAATCCGTGTGCAAGTGGCATCCAGTTGGTGAGGGCTGAGGAGGCAGTCTCCTCAGGAGCTGAAGCCAGTTGGGGAGATGAGGACATGTGTGTGAGAGTGAGTGGTGATGTGCCTTGAGCTGCCAGTGAATGTGTGATGGGCCTCTGCGTGTGTGAGCTTCGAGTGATGAGATGGTCACCTTTCCCTGGCAGCACAGATGAGATCATTCATCCTCTTTCTGCATTGAACAGCTGACCTCTTCAGTGCCGTGTTGGCACTGCCCATCACTGCCACCATCTTCCAAGATTGCTGGACCTCCTGTGGTCTGAGTGATGGCAGAGGACATCACAGCAGGCCTCCAAAAGGCGTTCCAGTGACCACCCACTGAACTCTTCCTGGCTTTCAGCCCATGTCTTCACTGGAGCAATGCTTGGATATCTGAGAATTGTGTGCATGGCTGCAGTTTAAATATGGCATCCAGAATGAGGAAACGGTGAGGTAACTGTGTGACAGAGGATTCAGAGGCCATCCATCAATCACACAGCATTATTTCCTGTGGCTGCATAATCAATGAGGCAGGAAGCAAAGGACAGAACATTAAAACCCATCCTCAAAGCCAGCGGGGAAAGCATCTGTTTTCACACACGTTAGTGCGATTCTGGAATGATTCCACCAAAAAAATCACAATTGAACCAGAATCACACAGTAGTTACAGCGCAGAAAGAGATCATTCGGCCCACCATGTCTGCACTGGCTATCTGAATGAGCATCATTACTTAGTTTTTTAAAATTCATTTACGGGATGTGGGCTTTACTGGCTGGTCTAGCTTTTATTGTCCCATCACTAGTGGCCCTTGAGAAGGTGGTGTGAGCTGCCTTCTTGAACTGCTGCAGTCCATGCTATGTAGGTACATCCACTGTGCTGTTAGGGAGAGAGCTCCAGGATTTTGACCTGGTGACAGTGAAGGAATGGCAATATATTTCCAAGTCAGGATGGTGAGTAGCTTGGAGGGTAAGTTCCATGTGGTGGTGTTCCCATGTGTCAGTTGCCCTTGTCCTTCTAGATGCTATTACTTATGATGCCTAAGGAGCCTTGGTGAGTTCCAGCAGTGCAACTTGTAGATAGTTGTACTTGACAGCCATGTGCACAATGGTGGTGAGTATCAATGTTTAGGGGAAGGGGAGCCATTCGCCTGGCCTTTCCCGTGCCCTGGTTTCTACTAAAATAATCATCTATTTCCCTCTTGAATGCCTCGATTGAAACTGCCTCCACCATTCTTCCAGGCAGTGCATTCCAGGCCCAAACCACTCGCTGTGTGATAATATTTTTTTCTCACTTTACATTTGCTTTTTTTTATAAATCACTTTAAATCTGTGCCCTCTTATTCTCGATCATTTTCCAAGTGAGAACAGCTTCTACCCCTCTACGCTGTCCAGACCGTTCATGATTTTGAACATTTCTATCAAATCTCCTCTTAGCCTTCTCTCCAATGTGTTCACCTCCTAATGTGTGATGCCCAGAACTGTCAACAATATTCTATCTGAGCTCTAATGAGTATTTTATATAAGTTACTAAAATTTTTTTGGCACTGCGTCCAAACCCTTGGGATTAGACTGCTAGTATTGGCTGAAATGGCCATCTATTCTCACTGCCTTCACAGTGAGAGCCCCCTGTATGTGGATCTCATCTTGCCTGCTCTCCGACATTATGCCTTTTGAAATCCTAATTACCAATGATTCAAATACTGATCCATATTAGTGACAGTGGGGTGGATTTTCTGGCCCTATTTTCAGAGAATCCAGAACAAGTCCCTGTGGGATTTCTCATTGGGATAATCCCTGCCCTCTGTTAATAACATAATTGGGTTCTTGCCTTGAAAGGTCAGAACACCAGTGCATTGCATTTGAATGTCATTAATGGGTCTCCCTGCCTGGGCTCACTGCCGGTGGAGGGACTTTCAGTTGAGGGGGGCTTAATCAGAGTCTGCCGCACCAGCCTGACATTGTGGGTTTGCCCTTTCACTATTCTTTCTAATTGTTTGAAAAGACGGCGGGAAAAGCTGGCAACTTCCCCTCCAGTTTCACACCGGAGACATAGAATACAGCATTGAAAAGTCCCACCCAGTGAATCAATCTAAGTAATGTGTAATAGATTTTAATATTTAAGCAGTCGTCTTCCAGGTCCAGTCGATTACAAATATAATTGAATAATATTATGTTGTTGAGGCCTGTGTAAAATTATGGCTGTAAATGTTTCTACTCTCTGGCCTTCCCTTCTGATCTAAATTGCATAGAATCGTAGAATTCCTATGGGAGGCCATTTGGCCCATCTGCACCGATTGTCTGACAGAGTGACTTACCCAGGCCCTCTCCCTCGCCCCGCCCTGTTCCCATAACCCTGCACACTTATCATAGCTAATCTATCTAACCTACACATGTTTGGACACTCAGGGGCAATTCAGCGTAGCCAATCTACCTAACCTGCATATTTTTGGGTTGTGGGAGGAAAACAGAGCACCTGGAGGAAACCTACGCAGACACTGGGAGAAGGTCCAAACTCCACACAGTTACCCAAGGCCTAAAGTAAACCCAGGTCTCTGGCACCGTGAGGCAACAATGCTGACCGCTGTGCCACTGTGCTGCCATGCAAACTTCACACAGACAACCGCACAAGGCCAGAATTGAACACAGGTCCCTGGCACTGTGAGACTGCAGTGCTTGCCATTGTGCCACGTTATATCTTTTATCCTTGTTGTCTATTGGAACTCCTTTCTTATATGTAGCATGATGGCACAGTGGTTAGCACTGCTGCCTCACAGTGCCAGGGACCCGAGTTCCATGCCAGCCTTGGGTCACTATCTGTGTGGAGTTTGCACGTCCTCCCCATGTTTGTGCGGATTTCCTCCTGGTGCTCCGTTTTCCTCCCACAGTCCAAAGGTTAGGTTGATTGGCCATGCTAAGTTGCCCTTTAGGTGTCAAGGGGGCTGACGGGGTAAATACGTGGGATTATGGGAATAGGGCATGGGTGGGTTTGTTGTCGGTGCAGATTCAATGGGCCAAATGGCCTCCTTCTGCTCTGTAGGGTTTACATGACAATTCTATGAATTCAAGAACTCTTGTGCCTTGTCAAATCAATCACTAACCAACAATCAAAATCTCATTATCCAATTAAAGAAATGCCACATACACAATATCCTTGTTTCATAAGATCATAAGATATAGGAGCAGAATTGGGCCATTCAACTCATTGAGTCTGCTCTGCTGTTCGATCATGGCTAATAAATTTCTCAACCCCATTCTCCCGTCTTCCCCACTAACCTTTGATCTCCTTACCAAACAAGAACCCATCTATAAAAATAAGAACCTGCCTCTGTCATAAATATAGTCAATGACCTTGACTCTACAGCCTTCTGTAGCAATGAATTCCATAGATTCATCACCCTCTGGCTGAAGAAATTCCTCATCTCTGCTCTAAAGGTTGTCACTTTATTCTGAGGCTCAGGCTTGCTCAGGATCTATCTTCTACCCAAAGCCTCCTCCAATCACCTCCTCTCATTCTGCCCTTTAGCATCATTTATTTTAACCATTAAGACAGGAGCGTCAGGCACAGTTCTGGTGTCACAAAGAGCCATATTTTCACACTGGATGTATATGGTGTTGGAGGGTTTTTGAAAGATTGAGACTTCAGACCTGAGTGGAGAATAACAAGGTGAATGTATTCAAGCTTGTACCACCTGCTGTGGGAGAGGCCTCTCCAAGTCAAGCTTGGAGACATTCTGCTTAATGCAATATATTTATTGCATTTTTGTGTCACAATGGTTACATGCAAGATTGCTTCAGAATAAAACCATGTGTCAATCAAGTGTCAATTCTTCCCTTTTTTGCGTATTGAAAACTTAGGTCAACATTGGTTGTGGTTTCATATCCTGTCACTCCTGTGCCTCACAATTCCTGTGATTTTGCCTGCAACCCGTGGTTTTATTTGACCTTCTGGTTCGACTGTCCTCATGACTTGATATCTGCTTTACATGCTGTAGACTCTCCTTGTGAGCCATACCGCATGCTTGTCTGGAGCAATGTAGAGAATCTTTGACACCTAGGTGATTGTTGACTGCTCTCTTTCATGGTCCTGTGGTTGAATTTCTGAAGCTGCACTAGCCATTCCTTATATGGATGTGTTCTGTTCTTTGACCTACTCTCTGCTGTTTGTCCAGATTTATTTCACAGTACCCTGCTCCTTTCCTCATGTTTTCCCCTTTTACACTCTATCTTCATTACCAATCTTTGCATGGCATCTGTAATAATTATTGGCCCTTGTGAAGCACCTATCACCCCAGCTTTTTCTTTGTAAACATTCTAGTGAGGTTATGTATGACCTTGTTTCCCATACATAGTTAGTGCTCCTCCATCCTATGCTCTTACTGGTGACTGATGTCCAATTCTTACTAAACTGCTCAGTTTGAAATCTATCTATACCAGCTGTCCCACTGTCTCCTAATTTGTGTATAATGTGTTATTCAGGTACCTTGCAACCTCCTCCTCAAGGCACCAGTGCAATGTCAGAGACCATTGACACACAGTGCTGTGCAGTAATTCACTCATTGTCTTGCTCAGTCACAGTAGAGGCACCTGCCCCAACTTCAATAAATCTCCTGTGCCACCATACTGGGCAGTACAGTAGCATGGTGGTTAGCATTGCTACCTCACAGTGTGAGGGACCCGGGTTCGATTCCTGGCTTGATTCACAATCTGTGCAGAGTCTGCATGTTCTCCCCATGTCTGAGCTGGTTTCCTCTGAGTGCTCTGGTTTCCTCCCACAGTCTGAAAGACGTGCTGGTTAGGGTGCATTGGCCATACTAAATTCTCCCTCAGTGTGCCCGACCAGGCACCAGAGTGTGGCGACTAGGGGAGTTTCACAGTAACTTCATTGCAGTGTTAATGTAAGCCTCCTTGTGACAATAATAAATAAACTTTCAAGAGGTGCCAGCCGGATTTAAGTGGTGCTAACCATGCTCAAACATGGGCCTCCCAGTGAAGTGTGCAACCACTCAGCAGTTCTGGCTTTACACAGTAATCATGCAGATTAGCAATTAGCACAAAGTTGGCATGCTGCCTGCATCCGAAGCAATGGGTCCAATTAATCACACTTTGATCCCTGTGCCAATTATTTAGGGGCTATCAAACTTTTTCCCCGCTGTTTCTGTTGCATTTTTAGCAAATGGCTTGTCCTTTGCAGTCTATCTGTCCTTTATAGTCTTGTCAACCTTTCGTCTCAATGCTTCACCGCAAGTTGGCTGACATTGCAACAGCTTTCCACTCCACATGTACTGCTAGTCTTGATTCTTTTCGTGGGTTAATTTGACAAGTCACATGATGGATTGGTGTACTTGTGTCTGCAGTGCTCTGACTTATGCTCTTGTGATGCAGTGTTAACATTTGGTCCATTTATTCTCTTCTGGTTTACAGGAAACTGGAACACAAGACTTTGCTCCATGATTACCCCTTCTACGCACCAGCTGATGGAATTGACGTCCACTGCTTGACCCAGGTTGAAATAAATATTTCTGAATCATTGTGTGCCAACTCGCGAGAAAAGCCAGAAGCCCAACAGTAGAATTGGAAGGGAAAAAAAACCACAGGTACACAAACACACTGGAAAAAGAGGATTCCACGCACACTGTATCTGCTGCTGTCTGGTGACAGAACCCCCAAATCCATTCAATAATTAGCATTCAATTCACTTATCTAAAATGTATCAGGCTTTGATCACATTTTATTTTTCTTTCTCACCTTTTATGGATTATTTCTTACATTTTCATTGAATTTACCACAAAATGACTTACACACTGCAAGGAAATAAATTCAGATTTATATGGAGGCCCATACTGTATTGACTATACGTCTTGCTTATGACCTATCATTTACCACGTTGGAAATACTAATTTTTTTTTGGGGAGGGAGCGTAACTATTGTAACAATTAAAGTTTATCAAATGGAGGTCTATTTATCAATTGTAGACAGTAAATACTGTTCTGATACTGGGTTTAATCTCGTGGGTGAATTGTTCAAATATCTATTTTTGTATATATTATATATGTTTTATATCAAATAATTGAGTTACTAGTGATATATTAATTTTAAAAATTAAAGCATTTTATGTTGCCTGTACTCAGATTTTAATTTCTTTTGGAGACCTGTTCAGGGTGATAATGGTAAATGTTCCAGCAAGAAATTTAGTTGCATTTTTAACATATTATGATTCGTTGGTAAAAAAACTTATTGTTGCATTTATCAATGCACTTCTGTCAAATCATTGTATCACTGTAATTAAAAACATCTACCTCAGTTTGTTGTATTCACTCATCTTTCTTTTATTTAAGTGTCAATACATTTTTGACATAATTATTATATGTTATCGTATGGATAAGGGATTTTGGGAACCGGTTAACACCTTAACACCTATATCTCAGGGGTCAGAGACGACAGTTATATGTACTATGAAATGATCAATAAGATTATTGATATAAAACACAAATCAAAGACATGAGGTCAGGATCTCAGGATAAGCACTGGATACCTAAACGAGGGAGGTCCAAAGAGACTTTTTTATGCAACATTATCTGAAAGCTGAGTGCTTTACGACAAGTGATGCTAATTCGATTGCAGCGTCCAAAGAGGTGCAGAATAATTACTTGAAGATGAGTTTAAGAGAATGCAGAGGGAAAGCAGAAAAATGGGATTGTGTAAAATTATTCTCCAGGAAGGACCTAAATTCAGCGTAGGAAGGCAGGGCCTTTCCTCACACTTCCTCTTTCTATATTACTGTATGATAACATGTAATAACACATTTGTTTTTTCCCACCACATTTTCACTTCATTTTGCCACAGATGGTCTTGAAATGGATACATTGCAATGCAGCCATTTTGAGTGTTCTTCCATGTGACATTGATTCTATTTAGTACGCAACTATACATTCTTACACCTGCAATAGCGACATCAACATTTCATTTTGACTTTTGAGGGTCCAATTCTCACTCATTTTGTTTTCAGATTCGTGGTTTTTGAACAAAATTGTGTTGAAATTGCTCTTGGGCAAATTGCACACAGGGGAGTAGATCTTTCACAACTGCCTGACAGAAGGCCCAGTCAATTCTGAGGGGCAGGTCTCACCTGCATCAAGCTGGTGGGATGGCAAGTGGGCTACTCCTCTAGCTCTGGGTTATCTCATTGATGGGCGGTCCACCTGAAAGGAGATAGGTTAGAGGTTGTGGTGAATGGGGGGAGGCGGGGGACCTGAGTGGCAGTAGCTCAGACTGGCTTTGTTTAAACTGGGGTGTTGAGAGAAAGGTAGGTGGTAGGGTGCAGGGCCAATGAGAGGAAAAAATCTGGCTCCTCCCAGCACCAGAAAATATATCTTTCTTTTTGGTTCCTCTTTGGTTGGGTCACTAGCTGGAATAGGATGGAGTGAGCATGCCACACACTCCATCTAGTTTGGTCCTGAAATGGCTTCTTAGATTCAAGCGACATCAATAAAACCCTGATTTAAGCATGTAAGTTAGCTGCATGCTTCAGTGCAGGCAGCACTGAGCTGCCTATTCAGAGGACCCTACCAATATAAAGATGATGTAGCGATGCCGGCGTTGGACTGGGGTAAACACAGTAAGAAGTCTGACAACACCAGGTTTAAGTCCAACCGATTTATTTGATAGTAAATTCACAAGCTTTCGAGGTTTGCCTCTTCGTCAGGTGAAGAGGCAAACCTCGAAAGCTTGTGAATTTACTATCAAATAAATCGGTTGGACTTAAACCTGGTAAAATAGAGATGCCCAAGGCACCAGCAAGAGCATAGCAGTAAATTCTTCAACTCCATCTTTGGGGTGCTACTAGCCCTGCTTTGCCCAAGCAAGAGGCTTCAAAGTTCAGCCTTGGATGTCTTTCTTTAAGTAAAGCATACAAGTTAATTTGTTCTACTTACTCTGCAGCAAGACGTGGAAACAATAAGAAATGACGTTATTGAGTTTTTGATAAACTTTGATCATCAGTGGAGCAAATATTAAAATTCCAACCTTAATCCCGTATCTGTATCTGTTTTGATAAAAGTGAAAATCTATTCACTCTTCTTAACTATCCAAGATCAAAAATCTATACAAGTGTGAACAGAGTATTAATGAGGTGGCTTCCTTTTGAATCCCATCATATTAGTATTGTTTGAAAATGCGACCTGGTTCACGAATCTTTTGCTATTTTTTTCGGCACTCAATTTTCTGCTTTTTCCTATCCTCTTTTCTGAAGGCCCAGAGATGCAGCACCACAGGTGTGGACTTACACTGGGCGCAGTTCCAGTGTTACCCTCAGCTCCACAGCCAGTGATATTTACTGGAATAATTGTTTTAAAGTGCACGGAGTCTCACTGGATATGCTCGCCAAGCCATTGACTTGCGCCAGTTACGGTTACTGAAATGCTCACTCTCAGCGGGTTACAGTTCTACACGTGCTAACTCAAGCTGGGTTAAAGTTACATGATAGCGGGTATAGTTCCATAGGCTTTGATTTGCACTGGGACACAGCTTTTATCGACTTACCAGGATAGTCTCACAGGCAGCTGTGCTGGAAGCGTAATTGGACAGACACTAACTTGTAACACAGTAGAGTTCCACAGGTGCTGACTCAAGTTGAGGTACAGCTGCACAAGTACTAACTCGTGTAAAAACAACTCTGCCTTTATCGTGTTAATGTGGGTCTCAGATCCCTCAATAAGCTCGTCCTACCTATCCAAGCTCTTCTTCAAATGCGAGCCTAGGCAATGAATGGTGGCACCTTCAAGCTCAAACCTGAAACCCATGGATGTCCACTCATACTTTACGATTGGGCATTACTAGTCAAAGATGAGGTGAGGAACCTGCCCATTATCTCCTACACCAAACCCAGTGAGTTTGAAGAGAGCTGAGACATCCGCTATGACCAAGCTAAACTGAAGTCCTCAAAACGAGCACCAAGCAGGGATTCACTTTAAATATTGAAACTGGAAGCAGTATCCAAAGGGAAAAGAGAAGTTAATGTGTCAGGTCAGAATTCCATTTTTCAGAGATTAACACTTATAGTCTTTATGGCTCAGTTCTCCCTTTGATCCCCTAAGCAGTAGGAAGTGCTAGAGGTTATTCCCCTAGTCCTAGCCCTTATTCCAGTTCTTAGTCCTGTGAACATCAGACATGATAAATACAGAAACAGAGCTGGAAGGAGGAGAAAAGATATAGAGTGGAATTTTCCTGTCTTGCCCTATCACAGGAATCATAGCAGGCAGACCACGCAAAGATCTGGTGGGAATTTCCAGCCTTGGAGGGAGCGCGGCTGGAATATCCCAACCATAATGACATTTTAAACATTGAAACAAAATTATTCGGTATTATTGACTGTATAACTATATTATTCCACTAGAAGTCTTAGAATCATAGAATCCCTGTGCAGAAGGAGGTTATTCAGCCCTTTGAGTCTACACCTTCAACAATTCCACCCAAGATCTTTTCCCGTTATCCTGGGTATTTACTCTGCTAACTCCCCTGACACTGAGGGGCAATTTAACATGCCTAATCAACCTAAGTTTTCATGTTCTCCCTGTGTCTGGATGGGTTTCCTCCCACAGTCCAAAGATGTGCAGGCTAGGTTGATTGGCTATGCTAAATTGTCCCTTAGTGTCTCAAGATAGATTAGGGGAATTAGTGGGGTGTCAGGGATAGGGCCAGGATGAGATGCTCTGTTGAAGTCAGTGCAAACTAGAGGGCCAAACGGCCTCTTTCTGCACTGGACAGAGTCTATATTTTGACTGTGGGAGAAAACTCTTGCAGACGCGAGGAGATCATGCAAACTCCACACTGTCAATCACCCAAGAATGGAACTGAATGGGGACCCTGGTGCTGTGAGGCAGCATTGCTAACCACTGTGCCACCATGCTGCTCTCTTGTCAATCTGCCTTTTGAAACTTAGAATCGCAACCAATTTAAGTTTTACAATTGTAGGAAAGCTGAAGTTTTGTGGCATTACTAATAAACAAAATATGAATCAATACTTTATCATCTGGAAAAAAAACAGAATCTCTAGTGGTATGTATATATTTATAACAAGGTAGGCTGTGTCAGTTCATTATCAGTTTGGAAGTTATTCTAAGATAATCAAATAATCAATGTTCATTTTATTATTCCACAAATCTATAGAATATGTGCAAGTTATGGAACAAAATCTCCGGTAATACCTTTGTTTATTTGTTATGGAAACCAGTATCATGCAGTTTTCACTGACTCGAAGCAATGCACATCTTTAAGGTCTCATCAATGCAGCAGAGGGAGCAGATGAGCAAGATGAATCTTGCTCTCGGGAAAGTACTTCATCTCTCTGCTCAGATTCCCCTCACTCCGACTATGCACATATCAGAGCTTTTCTTAACAGGTTTCACTGCTTCTTTGCTGTTTCTGATTTGAGGACTTTACGAAAGAACAAATTGAATTAATTCAGCAGGTGTTAAGCATTGCTGAGACATGACACTAATACTGTAGAATAAATGGTTTGAATACAAAACCACTAGCCAATTAAGAAAGAGTTTTTTTTTGTTTTTCAAATGTATAGGTGGCCTGGTCAATAACTAATGTAATGTCCATGAGGATAAGTGTGATTAGTAACCATTGAAAGATTGATGCAGATTGGTATTTAATTTGACACCTATGGTATCAATCTCATACCATGTTGTCTATTAAAGTATTCTGTTCTTTTATGGTTCTCCTCACATTGTGCCGCTGACTTCAACAAGCAGTTGAAATGATTGAGTTGATTCTAACTTCCTGTGACAGTACAAAGTGGATGTTAACAAATTGGCAGCCTGCATCACATCTCTCCCAGCTTTCATTTCCATTGGCTTCAAATCAGAAGAGAAGTAAAGTTAGCTGCAACTCGCTCCCATCCACTCCACTTTACAATATCGTGCAAAGTCAACAATAACGCCATGAAGTATGCAATATTGGCCTGATTTCCTTCTCATTTTGCCTTCCGATCACTCCACCGAGATTGGGAACTCAGCTTTTAATGAAATATAAACATGAACACGTATTTTTAATTCATTGGATGTGGACTTTGCTGGCTGGGCCAACATGTATTGTCAAATTGAGTTGCTTGCTGGGCATTGAGGAGTCAAGCATGGGTCTGCAGTTATATGTGGGCCAGATCAGGTAAGGACAGCGGATATCTTTCCCTAAAGGACAAATAGTTTTTTTTTATGACAATCAATAATATTTTCTTTCTTCTTATTCATTTGTGGGACATGAGCATCACTGGCTGGCCAGCATTTATTGCCCATGCCTAGTTGCCCTTGGAGGGCGATTGAGAGTCAGCCACATTGCTGTGGCTCTGGAGTCACATCTATGTCAGACCAGATAAGGATGGCAGATTTCCTTCCCTAAAGGACATTAGTGAACCAGATGGGTTTTTCTAACAATGGTTTCATGATCATCAGTAGTTGGTTAATTCCTGATAGTTTTTTATTGAATTCCACCATCTGCCATGGAAGGATTCAAACCCAGGACATTAGCTGGATTAATAGTCTAATGATAATACCAGTAGGCCATTGCCTCCCTATACTGGTCATTAGTAGATCAAGAATTTAATTCACTATCTGTTGTCAATGAGTGTGGTCCCCAAAATTCTATGCAATACTTGATGGCTGAAGTAAGTTTTTGTATAAGTTCAACAACTTCACTTTTCCAAGTTGCCCATTCCCTTCCCCTTTTGACAACCTACTTGAGGACTGCTGAAGCAATGCCGTTGCCCAGAATTTCACTATCTGTTGTCAATGAGGTTCAAACCAAGGTCCCCAGAGCCTCTGTTCCAGTGGCAATAGCACTACACCACCATCTCCTTATGAAGTCTGACCATTCTGCAAAATAATGTGTTAAAGTAATCCTGCAATGCAAAATGCTCTAATATTTTACATTGCCATCATGAACCATGAAGCAATGAAATCATAACATGTTTCTCTCCTTCCTTTATATTCTGTTAATCATCCTACAGTCTCCTGGTACAACTTGTTACTTTAAAGAATATTTTTGTAATCAGCACCACTACCGCCTTGCATTCAACTTCTTGGAACAACATGGGTAGGTTAATCTTACTTCATCTGTTGATAAACTACAAAGTCAATAATGTGGGATAAAATTATTAAACACTGGAAAAATCATGAATTAATCAGCACATCTTTCTGAAAGTTGGGACTTTCTTAGACAGCCATGTGGATTCCTTTGAAGAACTTGTAGATTCGATAAATAAAGAAAATGCAGTGTAGGGACTAGAAATGGTCTCAGATCAACCTGTCCACTCTTTGGCTGAGATGAGACTGGTGAAAGCAAAGTGGCTTTCAGTTCTGGGCTACTGCCTTGCTTCAGTAGTCCTCAGATGGATTGTCAAAGGGGGAAGGGAATAGCCAACTTGGAAAAATGAAGTTGTTAGACTTATACAAAAATTTAGTTCAGCCATTGGGGGATTGCATAGAATTTTGGAGACTTCATTATAGATGGGATTTTAAAAAAAATCAAGGGGCAATGGATTCACTCAAATATTACTGAGGTTGCGGTATGGCAGTTGTGAAGGAACAGCACTCATACTTTTTGCTACAAGAGCTGAGAATGCTTAGGATTGACTTGGTAGGCGTTTCAAATTATTTCTTCTTATGGTAGAGAGACTGGGTGATCAATAGCACTCAAAGGTCAGCAAGAGTAATGAGAGGATGTTCATTTGACTTAATTACAATAAAGGTCCAAGGGAATGTAATGAATGTTCTTCAACAAGAACATGATTTGAATGTGGAATTCTCTGCCAGTTGAATTGAGAATACAAATATATTTCAGAAGAGAATGTGAATATTAATGTCTTAAGGACTGACCTGGAGCATTGGGATTAGATTAGTTGACTCTCGCGGAGAAAAACTTTATGGGTTACACAACCTATTTTGATTCCAAGGCCAGGATTTTTTGGATGGTGGCATTTCACTTCTTGCTATCTAAAGAGTCAGTGGCAAACATGTCCCCACCAATACTTGCTGCCCTGCATCCACTTAATGCTCTAACAAATATGAATTGACTACCGGTGGGACCTCAACCCCTCACCTTTGAGTAAGTCCTGTCTCAGAGATCTGCTGGCTAATCTGAGCCGCCAGCAATTCTCTTGTCCCAGCAACAGCAGAAGTTGCAATGCAAGGGACAGGAGCTGTAGGAGCCTCCAGAGTCTAAGTATTGGCAGCCCAGGACCAGGTAAACGTGGGTGTCTCAGAAAGTGGAGAGAAGGAGAGGCCCATGGTGAGAGAAGAAAGAGGTGGAGGAGTGTTGTTGGAGAGGCCCGGGCAGACTTGTGAGGTAGAATGTGGGGGTGGGGGCTAGTGTGTGTGGCATCTGATATTGAAACGAAGTCATAACGGAGACAAGCCCCCCCCTGTTTCAGCCCAAAATCTGAGCAGGGTCATTTTCCAGGTGTCCACCTCCCCCTGAAGTTCTCCTCCCAGCCAGAGAGTGCTGGGTAATAACTCTTAAGTCAATATTAAAAGGCCAATTATGATCTTAAATTGGGGCAAGGCTGAAGCAGAGGGGCGTGCAGGTGAAGTCCTTGCAGAGAGATCGGGGGTGGAGCGGGGTGGGGATGGGGGAATGTGCAGGAGTCTGTTTGGAATGCCATTCAATGAATTTTTATGCATTTCCACCCCCTGCCCCCGCCTTGCAAACGTGCCGACAGGCGGAGCAGAAAACTCTGCCCCAGAACAAACTTCATAAAATTAGCAAAGTATGAATGATTTAACAAAGTAACAAAGATATTCTTGGGATGTGAGCATTGTTTGCAAGGTTGACATTTATTGCCCAAATTGCCAATCCCTAATTACCTTTGAGAAGATGGTGGTGAGGCTTCTTGACTTGTTGCAGGCCGTGTGGTGGATCTGCCTGCTCAAAAGGCTGCAGTTAGGATCATACAATATGTGATTATCACACTTGAATAAGGTAAATCATAGAATCCCTCCAGTGCAGAAGGAGGCCATTCGACCCATTGAGTCTGCACTGAATCACCAACAGAGTATCTTACCCGGGCCCTATCCCCACATATTTACCACAGCCGATCCACCTAACCAGCACATCTTTGGACTGTGGGAGGAAACCGGAGCACCTGGAGGAAACCTACGCAGACATGGGGAGAATAAGCAAGCTCCACACAGACAGTGGCCCAAGGTTGAAGTTGAACCCAGGTCCCTGGTTCTGTGAGGTAGCAGTGCTAACCATTGTGTAACTGTGTGGCTCTAAATCTTCAATAAATGTGGCCTTGCCATGTTGCCCATATCCTGAGTGTAAATAATTAAAAGTAAATTAACCATGGGAGTGTTTCTGCAAGGTGTAAAATGGTAGAACATTATTTTACTTGCTGAGAACTTGTTGGCCGTGAAATCAGTTTCAGTTAAAGTATATTGTGAAATTGAATTCAATAATCAATGAGCTAAAAAAATGACCATGAAAGCTGGCAGTATTGTTCCAAAGATTCACTGGTCCATGGATGTCCTTCAGGGAAGGTGATCATTTCTTGTGTCTGGGCTAACCAACACCCCGCTCCAATCCCACTCTGCAGCCAAGATTTCCTGCTCTAGGTCTCAGTCTGGTGATGGAAGTAGGGAGTCAGAGGGACTGCTGCTGGAGAGCAGGATGAGTGAGAACATCGAAGCGTGTGCTCCTCACCTTATTAGTTATACAGCTGAGAAGGTTACTTCACATTGTGTAGCAGGGTATTCAGGAAGTCGCTATCATATCTGGGTGCCATATTTAGAGCTGCCTTCCAGAAAACAGCAAGTAGGGCCCCACGGTTCAGTGGCGCCTCCCTGGACACTCTCCTCCAGGCCGTGAAGGTCAAGAGGGACATCCTCTGTCTTAGAGATGGCAGCAGGAAGCAAGCCTCTCTCACCACAACAGTCTGGGAGGAGTTTGCCAGGGTGGTCAGTGCCATAGGAGAACCACTCTGCAGTACAGAAAATACATGAACAATTTAATCTGTGCTGCCAGGAAAGCAAAACCTCTGCTGTTAATACTCAGCATTTCTAAATCTGTCCTGGGACGTGAGTGCCAACAGCAAGGCCAGCATCTATGCTGCCCATCCCTAAAAGCCCCTCAGAAGGTGTTGCCTCATTGTCCCACTGCAGTTCCTGTGATCTGCTGGTGAGGAGGTAACTGCAGGTTGCTGACCTGGACGTACTAGAAGTACAGCCATATGGGGTGGGGGTAGAGTGGGAGGAGAGAGTGATTGGAGTAGAGGGAAACTTGCAGATGTTGCAGCCTTTGCTGCCCATGTCCTCCTGGCTGTGAGAGTTCACGGGTGTGGAGGGGGCCTGTGGAAGCAGCCTTGTGGACTAAGAGCAATTCATTGTTCCACGTAACACGCACAGCTACCATTGGGCTGGTGGTGGCGGGACTGAATGTTGAGCGTGCTGGATGGGGTGGCAATCAAAAGGCCTGCATAGTTCTGGATGGTGTCCAATTACTGGAGCTACATGTATCTGAGCAACTGGGCACTACTCTCTCAAACTCTCACTTGCGGATGGTGGGCAGGCCTTGGAGCCTCATGACGTTACTAATCAGCCACAGAATTAGCAATAAGCAGTGAACTCTGCGACAGAAGTGCTCACAGTCCAACTGCCTTTCCTAACGCAGAAGATGGTGCAATTCAGGCATGAGGAGGAGAAGACAGGAGGGTGATGCCCAACATCCCAGCCCCTCTCACACTATGAGCAGTGTGCTGCTGAGTTGAAAGGGGGGCGCCGTGGCCATGTATGTGCCAACAGTATCCTCCAAGTGTCCAGTGAAGAAGCATGCTTAATGTCTGCAACCAGGACCTGAGGGTGAGGCCCTTTGCGATACAGAAGGCAGCCAAGGGATCACCCATTCTCCCCTCTCTCTACTATAGATGCCAGCAGGAAGAGGGTGAGGCCATTCCCCCCCAACCTGAAATCAACCACAGCCTGGGGGAGACTCGGAAGAGGAAGAAGGGATTTCTCACCTGCACAGACATCAATACCATTCACCTGCACCCTCCACCAGCCCAGAGACACTCCCTTGGTGGCTCATGGATCTAGTTCAGGCTCAGACTCACACTCTGGAGGCCCCAAAGCAGGAGGAGGCAATGACAGCCAAGGTCTCCGGCAATCAGAGGACTGCTGGAGAAGAGGTTCTTGCTATGTCTGAGCCAGATGCTGAGCCTCTGGGTGTGGTCATGGCGAAGATGCTGGAGTGCCAGCAAGAGAATATCAGGCAGAGATGTCAGACACCCTCAAGGGAGTGATGCACAAGGTAGAGGAGTGTCTCTGTGTTCTCACTGATGTAGCAGCTGCAACATGTGAGTGTATCAAACTGTGTTCCATGGGGAGGATGGTAGATGCTGTGGAAACCCTGGTCCAGGAAATTGCTTGGTTTCTGCTGGAGATGCACATACACTTTCATTTCCTCGCTGTAACCATAGGTAAGCTTTTGCCTTGACTATGTGAGAGACACTGGGGCAACTCGGCCTCCCTCCAGGTGCCTCTTTTCCTCAAGGACTCAGTGAGGAGCCCTCAAACATCTAAAGGGGAGGACTAGCATCAGGCGTACACCCTATTACTCGTAAGGTGTTCATGCATTCTGAATCCCTTCTGCGTGTGACCCCTTCAGCTCCAGCCTCTGAGACCATTCCGCGTGCCCCGGAGACCCAAAGAAGGCTAAGATCCTTTGGGTCTCGATTCTGCAGAGGGTGCCCGCCAAAATAACCAGAGACAGGAGGGTATAGCAGTCAGCCAGCTGACTTCACCTCAGCTGCAGAAGTCAGGGAAGCACCTAGACATTATGAGGCATTATGAGAAAATTAATTCTCCCACTGCTCTGCCACTAGAATTTTAGTGGGTGGGTTGTGAAGAATGTGAAACGCCATTGACGGTCAGGAGGAAATTTTCAGCTTTTAGACCAGTGCAGCCGGAGAATTCTGCCCTAAGTATTAAGCTGACACCGATGTCATAGGTTTACAATTATTGTAAATAGTTATTGCCCCTCTGTAAATATATTAATCATTGCACTTTATGGAGGTTTCCAGGGTTTTTCTTGCTGCTATTTGTGTTACTGCCTGTGAGCACTCCCTAACCCTCCTCAGGAGGGAACCAAAGATGATCCTATGTCCCTCTGAATTACCTTCCCCCGGAATTGTTCCTTGCCAAGGCTGTTGTAAGCCAGTGTGAGAACCTTCCCAGTTAATGTTCTACTGCATTTTGGAGTCTCTGTAAAGATCTTTGTCTTGTCAGGATAGAATATCAGCGTTCTCCTTCAGTTGTCTAGTTGAATTGACTGCTGCCCAACCAATGACCCTCCTCCCACTTACTGGCTGGGATTTTCAAGTCTGACTGTGGTGGGACCTGGCATGGGATATTCGGCAGCCCAGCCGAAGGTCCATTGACTTACAGCTGAACAGGTGATCCCAGCGTTGGGCTTGGCCAGAAATTCCCACCCAGCATTGATTCTGTTGAGGGCACTGAGGCCCTGATTTGCCTTTGAGTGAGGATGTTGTGTGTCATATTCTTAACTACCTCCAATACCTTTGACCTTTCACGTGTAATCCACCTTCTCCCCACAACGTCAGTGAGCACCTGCCCAGTGTTATCTTCACCCTTCCATCTGTCACCTTTGAACCTCCATCCATCAGCCCAGAGCTCATCACTGTCACCCTTCAAATACCTTCCTACCCAAATGAGCCCAAACCTGTTACAATGCCCATGCCCACCCTGAATCTGCCATTCTCAAGATCCATATTAAACTTCTTGTTCCCTCCAATGACCCAGACCAGATTGACACCTTCCCACCCAACTACATCCTACTGCCCTCTCTCACAGGTCTCTACCAACACTCCCACCCATTATTTTTAAGGCTCCCTGGTTTCTCACCATCCTCCTATTCAAGGCTTCCCAGTTTTCTATCATTTCCCCCCATTCATGGCTTCCTGGTTGCTTCCCCCACCTTTACCTACTGGGACCTTACCTTTGTCTTTCAGCACCCCCATGCCGTTGTGGTGCACTTTATCTCCCGTGATCCAAAGGCCATGGCCATTCAGGTAAATGCTGTCTTACCATGTGAACTGGTCATGAATGGGAGTGGGGTAGATTCCCGCTGGCTGGGAAGAGGGTTTGCTGGGTGTAGCATTCCAGTCTGATACTGATTTGAATGCAATTAACGATAAGTTCATACACTTCCCAAGAACCTTCAAAAGGCCTGCTATTGTCTGCCTCCACTGGCGGTTCTCGCCTTTGGGAAACAGATTTAATTCCTCCCCTCACATTCCCTTACCTGCCCTCTACAAACCTCACCATGGACAGGGAAAATTCTGATCTTCTCATACTGTCTGAAGAAGCAATCTGTTTAGTTTTAAACAAGTAACTAGAGATGAACAAAACAAACCCAGCTGGCTTCACCTACACCCTGAGAACTAAATAGTAAAAACCCATCAAACAACAATAAACAAAGTTAGCAGTTCTCATTATCTCATGATTGTGCTTTATAAGGGGATTAAGCTGAATTCTAAATTAACATTCTCACTTCTCCAATTTTAGTGTCTAGAACATGCATAAAATTATCAGAATGATAAATAACTTAATACTCAAACATATATTTAGTTCTCCAGTTGAGTCCATTCTGGTGTATTACAAATATTGTATGGTTATAGCTGTTAAAACTGAAAAAAAAAACAGCAAGTACAAATCTTACATGAGTTGACAAGATATCAAAAATAGATTATAATTGTCCAGCCAAATCCACCTTGGGACTGACCATTTCTTCCAATTAGCAGCCTGATCCAGGTCACAAAGCCTGGGACCGCAGCTGGAATTCTCCAATGTCGTACACCCCACTACCGCTGCCAGCGTGAATGGAAAATTTGGCGTGCAGCCAAATTTCCATTCACTGCAGCAGGACTGGAGAATCTCAGCCATGGGCGAGTTTGGAGAATTCCAGCCCACACTTCCTAATAGGCTCCCAATTCAGCTGTCGTACTAAACATATGATGTGTTTTTCTTCCTGATAATGGTTCAGCATTGAATCATAGAATCACAATATTTAGAGCAAAGAAGGAAACCATTCCATTCATGTTTCCTGTGGTAGTGTTAACTCTTCAGCTGGAACTATTGGTGGGTGTTTTCACTTTCTTGCTTGCTATTTTCCTCTCATTAACTGAATGGGAAGAAATCACAGATGAATAGTAGGGTAGCAAAAACCATATCCATGTATTCGAATTCCATTTCCAAACCCGTTTTCCTATATCCTTTTATATTCATAATTTTTCATATATTTATTGATTTTTTAAATGATAGTCTCAGCCTCATTTGCTATTTGTGATAAAGTATTGCATATTCCAATAACTATCTGTTAAAATGTCAACCTTCATGTGAAAGATTTATTTTAAATTCCTCTTCATTCTTCCAATCAATGACTTCTTTTTGCCAACCATTGGAAGCTGATTTTCAGGTTTTCCGTTTTAAAATTTATCAAAACTGTATCAGGTTCTTCCTTACTCTTTTAAGTTCCAATGAAAAAGACCCAACTTCTTGAGTCATCCTTCCTAGTTATATTCTTCCATTCTTGCCTTATTGTAATGAATTTTCACCATCACTTCATGATTCTTTATAATGTAATGTTATAATGTTTATTTATTAGTCACAAATAAGGCCTACATTAACACTGGAATGAAGTTACTGTGAAATTTCCCTAGTCGCCACATTCCAGTGCGTGTTCGGGTCAATGCACCTAACCAGCACGTCTTTCAGACTGTGGAAGGAAACCGGAGCAAACCCACGCAGGCACAGGGAGAACATGTAAACTCTGCACAGAGAGTGACCCAATCCAGGAATTGAACCCAGGTCCCCGGCGCTGTGAGGCAGCTGTGATAACCACTGTGTCACCGTGCCACACCTAAATAAGCATGAGGAGAAGATGCAGACTCGACACAGGCAGTGACCCAAGCTAGGAATCGAACCCGAGTCCCTGGTTCTGTGAGGCAACAGTGCTAATCACTGTGCCACCAAAGATTCTAGACCCCTACTTACACAGATCCCCAGAGCCTCATGACATGTTCCGGTGCTCCAGTTTGCAAAATAGGACAGTCTGATTCTGCAGACAAAGGTACAGTTCCTGACTGGATTTGTGGGAAGCATATGACTTGATAGAGTAACAGCTTCTTCCTCTAGTCTCGAGAGAGAGGATTCTTGGCGAAAATCTAGGATGTGCTCTGAGAATGATCAGGCTATGATAATAATTAAGATTTAGGATTAAAAAAGCTCTGTAATTTGCCAATGTGTGAAACCAACACGTACAGGAGCACAACCATTCAAATTATTAAACTAGAGACTGGACACAATGAGAGATCAAATTCAAATGGTAAAACTGAAAAATCCATTTTGACTCCAACTAAGGCATCAGATAAATGGAATTTCTGGATATCATTCCTAAACGGGAAAATAAATAATTAATCCCTGAGTGAATTATACATGACAATGAATGAAAAGACAAAATAATGACAACCTGATAAGGTTGTTCTAATAAACATGAGTTTCAACCTAAATTCAAATAATCACAGAAGGGTTAGTTAGATTTAATAGGGCACATTTTTCTGATATATAATTCTACCATCCTGCATTGCAAACTTTGATCAAAGATGCTCTTTGAAACTTGATTAAGGATAGCCACTGTGGGAGATGAGACCCTTAGATTATTCAAGCAGAATCTCTTAATACTTAAGCAGTTAAGTGGCATTTGGATTAAAGCTAAAACAGGCTAAGACTTTTCCATGCACATTTTGCACAAAATGTGGCGACGAAACTGGTAAACAGGAGGAAAAAGAACGATGTCACAATTGTATTAACAGATGTGGCCGAGGTTAAGGAAGGATTGGTAGCTAAACATTCCTTGTTGCACACAAAAATGCTTGTACGTTTTTGTTCAGAGCTATTTGAAATGTCTCACAATGGATCTAATGTAAAGCATCAGAGACAGGAAATATGCAAAACTGTTTCTAAGTCATGGGCATCAGTTCTCATTGTCTGGGATCACCAGCCATGGGAGAACCTGCAATTTGTGGAGTGAATTGGATTTTACATGTTCCTTGATAGAAACCTATGAAAGGGGAAAAGAAACTGGTAAAATGGGAAGAATTGAAGCATGATATTCTTGATCTTTGTTTGTTTCCCAAAAGGAACAAGTTGAGGGTTGCAACAGTCAAAAAACCTTTCCAGTAATTGCTGACTCCTGTCCTGATGACATGTTGAATCTTCAACAGGAACCTTGGCTCTGGAAGCTATTTAGGAAAGGAAGAAGGAAATAAAAAAGAAATAAAGAAAATAAAGACTCACATTTATGTAATGAGTTTCATGATATAGGATATAAGATTGGTTCGACCTCAGCTGCAATGCTGTGTACAATTCTGGGTGCCACATTGTAGAACCTATGACTCCCAGGATAAGAAATTTCAGGTATGAAGCTAGATTGAAGAGTGTGGGACTATTCCCCTTGGACCGAAGAAGGAGATTTGATAGAGATGTTCAAAATCATAAGGGGGCTGGACAGAGTAGATAGGAAGAAACCACTCCCGCTCAAAAAATGATCAAGAACGAGAGGGCACAGATTTAAAGTGACTTTCCAAAGAAACAAATCTGATGTGAAAAAAGAATTGACGCAATGAATAGTTGGGATCTGGAATTCACTGCTTGGAAATGTGTTGGAGGTATGTTCAATGGAGGCATTCAAGAGAGCGTTAGTTGATTATTTGAGCAGAAACAATGTGCAGGGGTATGAGAAAAAGGAATATGAGAAAAAGGGGTATGAGAAAGAGGAATAGCACTACGTCATGTTGTTGGTTTGGGGAGCTGGTTCTGACACAATGGGCCAATTGGCCTCCTTCTGCTCTGTAACAATTCTGTGATTCCGTGGACTGATTTAACACCAATTTTTTATGCAGTCACTAGAGGAAGCAGCAATGAGATAATGATCAGATCATTTCTTTCATATGTTGTCTGAGGGATAATTTTTGGCCAGGATTTCCCCACTCTCCTTTGAAATTGTGTCATGGGATCTTTTCCATCCACCTGAGAGGCAAGATGGGATCTCAGTTTAACGATTTCTGTAAAAGGATTTTCTGAATACTATAGCAAGATCTCAAATTGGTTCCAAAAAAAAGCTTTGCCACCAAAAGGGACCAGTAAAACCTATTTATGTAACAATGATGTAGAGAAATTAACTGGAGCCAAGCTAACCCAAAGAGGCCGATCCCAAATGTCACAAGCCTGCCTCAGAAACTCGTCGTATCAAGGATTCTTTGTTCCTGAAGAGAAGCAGCTCTACAATAGTGAGAAGTTAGTGCCAGGCAGACATATGGTGCAGTGTAACTTGGCTCAGTCCTGCTCTTTGATGCATGATCTTGCAATGTACCGTAACAGACTGAGAAATACAGGAAATGACAGTTGTATATTAAATAGATGGCAAAAAAAATTACAAGCAATGGTACATAATAACAGAATGTGGTATACAGTAACTGACTGCAATCCAAGCAATACACCAAGGTGTACTATAGCAGATTGCAATATACAGTAACATATTGAAGTTTTCCATAATGGACAATAATCATATTCCACAAGCCATGATTTACAGTAACCAAAAACGATATCGTGAGAAGCTGATATACAATAACAGTTGTGTGAATAAAGTAAAAGGCAGAACTGCAGTTACAGACACTGAACTAGAATAACAAACCATTTCTCCCATCAGAAAAACAGATAGTATAGAGTAAAAGATGTTTTGCAAGAGACCAGTAAGCTGTAACAGGTTATGACTTAGGAGCTACACAGGCCTTGATATACAGTCACATCCTGTTATATACATACTCAGAGCCTGTGATACACCATAATTGACTTTGATATGCAGGAGCAGCTGCTATCTTGTGGAAGAATTGTTTCTTTGAGTCGGTGAATGGAGGTGAGGAATAATAATTGTAACTTCCTAGTAAAGTCCCACTGCTCCATGATAGCATTTTTACAGAAAACTATTTTTTATTTGATTGTGAATGTAAATGTGTCATTACACATATTTCAGTGCAATCTGTATCAGATCAGTGTTTAGCTGGACACATACAATGGACCCAAGTGAATCTTCATCTTTCATTTAAACATAAATTCTGATAAGTGTCCTGTTGGGAAATTCTTGTTTGTAAACTGTGTGTTAATTTGTAAGCTGTTCTGTACTATACTTAAATATGCAAATATTCTATATTACAACATGTGTTTACATTGATTAATATCAGTACTATGACAAAACCACATTAGTGTACAACTTTTTTCAAACATAATATGCAACGTCAATGATAATTAATTATATCAAGTGTCAAAGGCTTTGGGTTAATCAATAATATTCAAAGATAAATCCTGGATACTGATACAATGACGATGTATAAAGCTGGTGTCTCGCAAACTAGCAGTAGAATGTGTAAGCTCATCTCTGTATGTACTGTACTGTAAGTTGGTTTCCTGATACTGCCAATAAACTCTTGTATACGAATAGAAAATATATTATTTCAGAGTCATATTCCACATGATTAGTTAATAAAAAAGATCAACTTAAAGCATCCAATGTACGATAGCTTTTATCTAACCATATTCTGGAAGCAAGTATCAAACCAGGCAACACAACACATGCACGTTCAGGTTGCTTGGTCCCTGGATCGCCACAGGAAGGGTTGTCAGCCATGTTCTCTGAAGAGCTTCAAATAAAGACTTGTCATGAACAGATCCTCCCTGATCATGCCATGCAAAGTAAGGTTTATAAAGCAAGTCATCAAAAATGGAACTAAAAAACTTTGACAAAAGATTAATTGAAAACTTCCAAACCAAAAAAATAGTACTTGCCCTACTGAGTCATATCTTTATGGACAAAACTGACATGATGAGTAGAGTCAAGCTTGAATTCAACTGGGCAATGAACCTGTCAATCATACTGGAATCCTAATGGAAAGGAACCTTTGCCAATGCTGACATGGGTGAACTTTGCTAGATCGGTGAAGTCCCCTCGTTAAGATTCTATATCACTGGGGTGGGGAGTGCAATCAATTTGCTCACCATATATCAGAAGCTACAAAGTTGAGCGTAAATGCACAGGCTGAAGGGATGTTAAAGATTCTTTCTGCAAACAGTTTACAACTATTCCCTGTGCTCGTCCATCTCGCAGTTAAAAACTGAAAAGAAACATTTAGCGTCACCAGTTCTAAAGGTGCGGGTTATGGTTCCAACTTGGGCTCCATTTGGGCTATACTCTGTCAGTAGTCAGAGTTTCACTTGCTCTGACCACACATATCTCCATTGACCATTGTGACGGCAAGCATGTGGGCTCCTCCTGTTCCCCCTATTGTCTTTGAAGCCAGCAATTATGTTTGGGATGAGAAGCTCCACCCCAAAGTGCCACAGCAGGTCAATGACTGACAAGGGGATTCCATCAAAACTGGGTTCCAGTTTAGTTTCCAGCCATTTCTGAAAGGCTCCCATTGCAGTGACAGTGAGGCAACGCTGGAATGACTGGATAAGTGGGCCCAGCAGGAAGGCAATCGTGATTACGTTTATTTCAAATCGAATGGTCAATATTTGGTCATACAATGATAGCTTATTCTGTTACAAATAGACAGCAAAGTTAATGTCATTACCAAAGGGAAAAGAGCAGCAATATTGCAGCAGCATTGCAATGTTGCAGCATTGCCAGAATTGTATCAACATTCTCAGCTTTTCCCATGATGTTTTCCCAGTCATTACCTGGGTGATTGAAGTCATCCACAACCAACGCTCCAGCTATTTTTGCAAGTCTGTCCCATATTCAGAGTATTTTTTTCTGACTATCACCTCCTGTTGTCTACACCAACGGAATGCTTACCATCACTATTCTTGGCCTCAGCCTTCACTGTCTCTACTATATAATCAAAACCCGATCCAATGTCACATCTTATCTACAGTGTCACTCCTTTGCCTGCTTTATGTCTGTCCTGCTGTAGGCTTCAATGGTGATATTATTTTGTTCATTTATAGGATATGGGCGTCGCTGGCTGGCCAGCATTTATTGCTCATTCCTAGTTGCCCAAGGGTCAACCACATTGCTGTGGCTCTGAAGTCACGTGTAGGTCAGACCAGATAAGGATGGCAGATTTCCTTCCTTAGAAGGATATTAGTGAAGCAGATGGGGCTTTCCGACAATCGACAATGGTTTCATGGTCATCAGTAGATTCTTAATTCCATATATTTTTTACTGAATTCAAATTCTACCACTTGCTGTGGCGGGATTCGAACCCCGGTCCCCAGAACATTAACTGAATTTCTGGATTTAATAGTCTAGCAATAATACCACAAGGCATCACCTCCCCAAAATAATAATAAATTGTGTAATCCTGCATCAGAGATATCTCAGAGGGTTTCAGGATACATTGGAACTGAATTTCCACAGAGATTCTCCTGATTCCGTAACTTTGCCAGATTAGTGGAAATCTTGCAAACAGAGTTCCTGCTAAAGTTATAGTAGCAGACCAGAAAAAGCCCTGAGAAGGTCCTGGAAAGGATTCTGCCTCTAATGATAGCCACTGAAATACACATAGGAACACAGGAGTAGGAAGATGTTTTTTGGCCCTTTGACCCTGCTCCATCATTCAATAGTCTTAGCTCCACAATCTTGCCTGTCCCCCATAACCCATGAGGTATTAGTAACTGAGATTGTGGCTGTGAATGTACGAATAAATGACAGGGTTCTTCATCCATGTCTTGTTGCTCCTGTTACTTTCTCATCATTGCCTATCACATTTGCAGTTCTTGGGCATCTGAAAGGAGGCAGGAGCAAGGGTAAAGTTGTGATGGGGCGAGGGCAGGGGTGGTGGGGCTTTTCGGGGGGGGGTACAAATTGGGCATATTTAACACAGCAGACATTGTGGGATGAGGGGACAGTGGGATGTGAGAAAGACAATCAGGAACGTGGATACAGTCACTCTCAGCTCCATCACTCTTCACAGTCGCAGGGATGACTTCTTTAATTATTAGGTCTTCTCGATTGGAGTAAGGACATGAAGGCGAGTTAATTTTCCCTCTCCCACATCCTGGTTTGGTGCTGCTGCTTCCATTTGTGTATCACCTTGTCTTGCAAGAGGGACTGGAGTGTATCAGTGAGTGCAATAGAATCTATTTGGGATTAATAGTCTAGCAATAACACCACTAGCCCATCTCCTCTCCATGATTGGCTATCACGGTTGAATGGCTGACAGTGTGTGGAAGCTCTGGGATGTGAGTGTGAAGCTTCCAGCAGTCCTATATGAGAGGGTCAGGTGCAGCTATGAATGTGAATCCCTGTGGATAGAGCACTTCTCTCTTTCTTTCCAATTCCCTTAGCAAGGTATACAATGCAGCATTCAAGAGCCTTGCTCCCATGCTGTGCCAGTATTCAGTATGCAAGGGTAACTTGTACAAGATGATCAACTCCGTCTTTAGCTCCAGTGCACCTTCTTTCAAGGGATACAGGCTGACTTTAAATTATTCTGATGAAAGACCTTTGACCTGAAATGTTAACTTTGTTTCTCTGTCTACAGATACTTCTCGATCTGCTGATTTTATTTCAGATAGCCAGCATCTGCAGCATTTTATTTTTGTTAAAGTAATGCAGGCTAGCTTTAGCTCATCCTATCTTCTCATGTTTTTGTATCCCTGCCTGCTGTGGATCTTCAGCTGTGAGGTGCTCATTAGTGAGTGACCCAAAAGCCTGTCTACATAGTGAACCCAGAGAGGTACAAGTATCTCCACTGGTGCAGGGAGTGGGTGACAGCTATGACACCTCTTCAACAGTGGGGCTGAAGAAGCCCCCCTCTGAACTGCTGGAGTCTGGTGGGTCCAGGGGGCATCAAGATGGTCCGGCCTGTTCCGGACGAGAGAAGGGACATGATGTCAGTGCATTACAGGCAATACAGAGGGAGCATTGATTACTCACTTGAGACATGAGGACTGACAGCATAGCTGCTTAGTATTGTCACATTTCTCTTCTGCCTCACTTCACCAGCAGCGCAGACAAGCTCTTCCTCCTCTGCGGCCTGGTCGAGGGTTCGATCCTTAATACACCTGAGGGTTTTCAGCTGGGGCATGACTCCAGCTGGCTGTGCCTGCTCATGCCTGTTGTGATTGATTTTGTCCTGTAGTGACACACAGAGGAAGAGTGTAGATGGGTGTGTTGACATTTAATATGGTGATGAGATGTGGCAGGCTTAGGTTCTGAATTGGGAGCTGGAGTATGAGGAACATACTAAGTACTGGGGGAAGATGGTGATTGTGCGAGAGAGTGCAGGGTGCCCAGTATTGATAAGGGCTAAGTTGACTGAGTAACAGAAAGGGTTGGGGTGTGAAGGGTGTTTGAGGGGGTCCACTTACTCTGGCCGAGTGAAGAAGATGGTTCATCTCCTTCTGACACTGCTGCCCCGTCGTCTGGAGTGCACTTGCCACTGCATCCTAGGCTGGCATGGTGACCCTGCTGAAAAACCGTCCCCCTGGAGTCTGAGTATAGGGTTTCACATCCCTGCGCCACTCCATCCAGCATCTAGCTGAGGGCCCCCTCTGTAAAGTGTGGTCCTGCCTTCTTGTCTGCCATCCCCTGCAGTCATTGTGGAACAAGTGTTAGGGAGCAGTTCACATGGAGTTCTCCAGTGCTGGCAGCAGTTAAGTCATTGCGAGATGGGTGAATCAGAGGGAACTCGCTGAATGGGCAAAGTGAAACTTGTGGGCATAAAAATTAATACTGATGAGTCATAAGATTTGGCCCAAAAATATGCTGGCGCTGTCGACAGGAATCACTCCGTTTTTTGCGACGGAACCAACACTGCCATTTTTTGGTAAGATTTTGCTCCCTGCTCTTATCATACTTACTGAGGCCATCAATAAAAATAGCGAGCTAAATGAAGTAATTTTACTGAACATTTATTACTGACTGTTATCCGTTACCCCTGGGGTAAAGGACGCTTCAGTAATTAGTATCACTGTACAATGCTCAAGTAACATTAACAGAACTTTAATTAAATAACAGCAGCCGAATTAACCATTAATTATGACAACCACAGTGGCATGAATCTCATTTTGATTAAAGCGTGCTGACATCTCCACATTTTCAGGGTGACTGGCTTTTTAAATTATACTCAAAATCCGTTTTATTAACTCCATTGTTTGCCGATGTTATCCATATAAAATGAGAAACTCCTACATTGAGCTTTCCTTTTTTTATACTTGTGATAAATGTATTGCATTCATTCATGGTCTAAGAGAGGCATTTACAGTAGAGTTTCATGGGCCACTTCCCATAGTCCAATAGTTTCCATAGTTCACTTCCCCATGGTTCATTTCTTCATAGTTTGAAGATGTATAGGTTGGGTTGATTGGCCATGCTAAATTGACCCTAGTGTCAGGAGGATTAGCAGGGTAAGCATGTGGGTTTGTGGGAATCGGGCCTGCGTGGGATTGTGGTCGGTGCAGATTTGATGGGCCGAATGGCCTCCTGCTGTACTGTAGGGATTTTATGACACCTTCTATGACTTATTTGCACATTCAGACAAGATGAATCTGTGGAATTCATTGCCACAGAAGGCTGTAGAGGCCAGGTCATTGATTGTATTTAAGACAGAAATAAATAGGCTATTGATTGGTAAGGTTGGGGGGGGGGTCAAAGTTTACAGGGAAATCACAAGAGAATGGGGTTGAGAAACATGTCAATCATGATCTAATGGCAGAGCAGACTTGATGGGCCAAATGGCCTAATTCCACTCATATATCTTATGGTCTTAAGTCATAATTGGTGTTAAAAAATGTGTGGAATGGGATACATGATATAAATTAGAGTGCACTTTTCCACAAAGCTCATTCAGTCTGTAGTTTCTGCAACAGGGTGTGGGAGAGAGCAGGAAAGTAGGAAACCATGTTTGATACCATGAATTAATTGGAGACTCCTTATTTTAACAGTGTGGGAGAGGGGATGTGCTGTGTCGAATTGGAATGGTACACATAGGACCCGAGACAGACAGAAAACCTGGGAACCGAGAATCAAGGCCTAACCGATTATACCATTCTACCTTTCCCATAGGTTCTGTTGGATTCCTGCTTGTACCCTGCCAGATCAACTATCCAACTGGTGGATGGGAACAGGAATTATTGTGACAGGGACTTCTGGAAACAATCCCTAGCTGTGGGCTAACTCAGGAAGAGGGGAGAAGATAGTACCAATCAGGGAGGGAGGGGGAAACTAAAAATGCAGAAGCAGCCAATTGTGAAGCAGGGAAATCTTCAACAGGAAAATCTTCCCTATTGAAACAGAATACAGGAGAGACAGACACCGGATTTCCATAGCTGCCAAAAAGTCACCTATACTATTTGGAGGAAGGTGGCACTGCCCCTGAAGATCAATTCCCTCACCCTCAAGATTACTGACCAGTGCCACAAACAACCCAATGACCTGGCCAGAGAAAACTAGGTAACATATCAGCTTTAACTCCTGGGACAATGACCAGATTCTTTCCTCCTTAAAGAAAAAGCAGTAAAACTAGCCCTTCACCATACAAAGCACATTTGTTAAAGGGATATTGAATTCACATCTCAGAGTATTCCATCTCTTCTCTCCCTGCTGCAATCACTTGCGTGCACCATCTTAAAATTCCTTCCATAGAACCATAGAAAATATACAGTGCAAAAAGAGGCCATTCAGCCCATGGTGTCAGCACCAGCCCAATAAGAGAAAAAAGCCAGCCACCCATTTTACTCCCATTTTCTAGCACCTAGTCCATAGCCTTGCACTTCAGATGCAGATCCAGGTTCCTTTAAATAAGTTCAGACTTCCAGCCTCAATCACCAACTTAGTTGTAAAGTCCAGGTGCTCACCACCATCTGGGTAAAAAGGTTTTTCCTCATGTCCCCTATAATCCTTCTACCATTACAGAGCAGCACCTTCATCAAAACTCCTTGTCACTTCCTCAAAAGATCATATTTAGAAGACATAATCCTCCTCTACCAAATTCATGCTGACTATCTTTAATTAATCCATGACTTTCTAAGTGGCAGTTTATCCAGTCTCTCAGAATTATTTCCAATAATTTATGCACCACTGAAGTCAGACTGACCACCCTATAGCTTTCTGGCTGAAGCTTCATGCCTTTTTTAAATAATGGCATAACATTCACAAACCTCTAATCCTCTGGTACCTCACCTGTATCTAATGAGGATTGGAAAATGATCCTCAAAGTATTCACTATCTTCTCTCTGGCTTCCTTCAACAGCCTGAGATACAATCCATCTGGCCCTGGGAATTTATCCACCGTCAAAGATACAAGTCCTTGCAGTACTTCCTCTCTCACTATGCTTATTGTATTTAATATTTCACACTCCTCCTCTTTAACTAGAACATCTGTATCATCCCTCTCCTTAGTGAAGATAGAGATAAAGTACTCATTGAGAAACCTACGCAAATCTTCCCAATTAACCCACAAGTTACCATGTACATCTCCGCTAGGCCCTACCTTTCCCTTAGTTATTCTCATGCTCTTAAGGCATTGGTAAAACCTCTTCAGATTTTCTTTGATTTTTTGTTAATTTCCATTTTTACTTCACCCCATACTCTCCATTCTCCTCTGGGTTTTCTACAGTCTAGTCCTTGGTGACTGCCATAAGCATTTTTTTCTGTTTTGGCCTGTCTGCTTTTGGATAACCAGGGGACTCTAGAATTGGCAGTAGCACACCTTTTTGTGGGAACATCTCTACACTTCTTTGTGGGCAACATTGATTTTTGTCTTTGAATGTCACCCACTGCTTTGACACAGTTTTTCTTCTAATTGTTGTATCTAGCCTAATCTCGTCAGTTCATCTCTCAGCTTTGTAAAATTTGACTTTCAGTTTAGAGCTTTTATTCCTTGTCAATCTTTATCCTTTTCCATAACAATGCTAAATCTAACTGTATTTTGGTCAATGTCTCCTAAATGGTCACTCACCATTATTTCATCCACTTGCCCAGCTTCACTTCTGAAGACTAAACCTAGAATTCCATGCCCTCTCATAGGCCTTGTTACCTGCTGGCCACAAAAGGTTATCTTGAATGCAGTTCAGGAATCTTGCGCCATTCACATACTTTGTTTCCCAAATGCATGCATTCCCTAATATCATCAGATGATAGCTCTCAAATCTGTTCCTTCAATTCTCACACTCAACTTTTTAAAAATTAATTCATGGGATGTGGGAGACGCTGGCTGGGCCAGAATTTATTGCCCATCGTTGAGGATATTTAAGAGTCATCCACATTGATGTGGTTCTAGAGTCACATGTAGGCCAAAGCAGGTAAGGACATCAGATTTCCTTCACTAAAGGACATTAGTGAACTAGATGGGTTTTTTCAGATAATTGACAATGGTTTCATGGTCATCATTAGACTTTTAATTCAAGATTTTATTGAATTTAAATTTCACCATCTGCTGTGATGGGATTCAAATCCAGATCCACCCTGGGTCTTTGGATTACTTGTCCAGCAACAACACTGTTACACCACTGCCTCCCCTAATTACACACTCCTCATAGCTATGCCTACTTCACCTACTTTACTCAAATCTCGAGGCAGGTTCGATACAGAGCCTGCAAAATCTAAGCCACCAGAGGGAGCGTCTATATCCTGTAATACCTTTTGCTTTGTGAGGAACAGGCCACGGGGCTTCTGAAGAGACACTCAGCTCTTACCCTGCAAGATTGGAGGCGCAGTGCCAAGTTATTAATTGAACATTACACAGTGCCAAATATCTGCACCCTTACGTCTCCATAATTCCAAGGGGGTAAGACACACTCCTTCATAGCCAGCATGCTCTTTTTCCTGTAGAGAACTACATTAAATCTGCTTTTCCCATCTGTTTTTTTCTCCCTGCTAAGCTACATTGGCAGCTGCACAATTATTCAAAGAAGTTGAAGCAGTAGTTTTGATGGTGCCCATCAGTACACCAGTCCTTTGGCATGGTTTCAGCCAACATGACAACCCTTACCATAAAAGGCTAAATCATTCAGCCTTTTACCTGGACATGGCTTTTTTTCTCCGCTTTCAGCTGCGCTTTTAGTCTCTGCAGCTCCTGCTCTGACTCCTGTCGCTATAACAATGAAAAAGTTTTTTTTTCCCTTTTTGCAAATGACTTACATGCTGCATTTTCTCCAAAATCAATAACAACCTTTTTTTCCCTTTGACCATAATGTCTTACTGGTTCATAGAAAAGTTAATCTGATCTCCTGCTCAATAATTGGCCTAATTTATTTGTTTCAATGGTGATAAATTAATGATTTATTTTCTGGGCTTTTCATTTGTCAATGATAACTGCTAACCACTGTGCTTAAAGCCATTTAAAATCTTAACAAGTGCCATATCTGCCAGTGAGCTAAATGTTCATTCAGAAAGAGGAATGAGGAGCAAACCACTTTTGCGTAGTTAGTTTTGCTCTGACATATCCAAGTCCCATTTGACATGGCTGGTTTAAAGACTGCAGATGTTACAGTATCATGACATTGTGTGCGTTCACATCATCATATTTGAATGCATTCGCTGAGCTCAGTGCAGTGCTGATGCTGAAGACATTGGCCATGAGCCTGAAATAGAACAGCTAATGGGAACTTGTGCAAATTCAGAATAAAACAGCAGATGGGAGGAGCTTGGACAACTGATGACATCATTCTGCTGTGACGTAATCAAATCACTGCCATTCACTCACTCATTCGCCTTCTCTTCCAGAATCTAAGTTGCAGATGACGGCTCTCACAGTAAAATCCACAACCTGCAGTCTTGGTGCCAACACTTCAGCAGAGGGTTTGGGGTGGTGGGGAAGCTCCATATTTGAATTGTAGAACAGCCCTCAAGGGAGCCTGATGATCACAACTCCTCGGATTCTTCATTAAGAACAAAGACAAAGAACAATACAGCACAGGAAAAAGGCCCTTCGGCCCTCCAAACCTGTGCTGCTCATTGGTCGAACTAGACCATTCGTTTGTATCCCTCCACCCCCACTCTGTTCATGTGACTATCCAGATAAGTCTTAAACGATCCCAGCGTGTCTGCCTCCACCACCCTGCCTGGCAGTGCATTCCAGGCCCCAACCACCCTCTGTGTAAAATGCATCCCTCTGATATCTGAGTTAACCCTCACCCCCCTCACCTTGAACCTGTGACCCCTCGTGTTCGTCACCTCCGACCTGGGAAAAAGCTCCCCACTGTTCACCCCATCTGTGCCCTTCATAATTTTATACACCTCTATTAGGTCTCCCCTCATTCTCCGTCTTTCCAGGGAGAACAACCCCAGTTTACCCAATCTCTCCTCATAGCTCAGACCCTCCATACTAGACAACATCCTGGTAAACCTTTTCTGTACTCTCTCCAAAGTCTCCACGTCCTTCTGGTAGTGTGGCGACCAGAACTGGATGCAATGTGGCTTAACCAACCTTCTATACAGCTGTAACATCAGATGCCAATTTTTATACTCTATAAGAACATAAGAAATAGGAGCAGGAGTAGGCCATCTAGCCCCTCGAGCCTGCCTCGCCATTCAATAAGATCATGGCTGATCTGAAGTGGATCAGTTCCACTTTCCCGCTTTCTCCCCATAACTCTTAATTCCCTTGTCTATCAGAAATCTATCTACCCATGACTTAAATATGCCCCCTCCTATAAAGACAAGAATACCATATGCCTTCTTCACCACCTTCTCCACCTGTGATGCCACCTTCAAGGATCTGTGGACTTGCACACCCAGGTCCCTCTGTGTTTCTATACTCTTGATGGTTCTGCCATTTATTGTATAGCTCCCCCCTACATTAGCTCTACAAAATGCATCACTTCGCATTTATCTGGGTTAAATTCCATCTGCCATTTCTCTGCCCAATTTTCCAGCCTATCTATATCCTGCTGTATTCTCTGACAATGTTCATCGTTATCTGCAAGTCCAGCCATCTTTGTGTCTTCCGCAAACTTACTAATCACACCAGTTACACCTTCTTCCAAATCATTTATATATATCACAAATAGCAGAGGTCCCAGTACACAGCCCTGTGGAACACCACTAGTCACACACCTCTAGCCAGAAAAAGATCCTTCCACTGCTACCCTCTGTCTTCTGTGGCCAAGACAGTTCTCCATCCATCTAGCCACCTCTCCTTTCATCCCATGAGATTTAACCTTTTGCACCAACCTGCCATGAGGGACTTTGTCAAACACTTTACTAAAATACTTTACTAAATAAAAGAACAGAAAATGCTGGGAAAACTCTACAGGTGTGGCGGTATCTATGGAGAGAGAAATGGCGCTAACATTGAATCGAATCATTGAATGCTTACAGTGCAGAAGAAAGCCATTCGGCCTATTGAGCCGCACCAACAATTCCCACAACCCCACATAATTACCCTGTTAACTCCTTTGACACTAAGCATGGCCAATCCATCTAACCCACATATCTTTGGAGTGAGGGAGGGAACCGGAGCACCCAGAGGAAACCCATGCAGGCAGGGGGAGAATGTGCAAATTCCACACAGACAGTGAGCCAAGGCTGGAATTGAACCCAGGGCCCTCATGCCGCGAGGCAGCAGTGCCCCCGTACCACCCTTTGTTTCAAGTCTGTGATGAACCCTCACTTAGACTTGAAAGATGTCGCCACAGGCAGCAATAGAAATTCAGAGCTGCAATTCAGGCTTTTCTGCGGGTTAGACAAACTTTGAAGCCAGCGCTTCTATTAATCAAAGATTTGTGCTAAATCTCTCATTCAAACTGTGAGCTACTCACAAAATAACTATTGAGGTCTGAAGCCATAAGGAATGCAATACCGGCTCAGGGAAAAAAGTCTGTTCCTCAAGGGAGATTTGTGAAAACAACTGACAACAGCAACAGAAGAAAAGTAATAAAAGATGGCCTTTTGGGAGTGTCTTAAAAAAGGAGTTAGAAAGGACAATAAATTGAAGCTATCTAAACAGCTTTTACAGAGAGGGGCAGGTGCAATCTTAAAGGGAAATTACACTGCTGCAAATATAAAATCTTTTGATTTCCCTTCTTATTTTGCCATCATCTTTTCATTTATCTTATTCGTTCATAGGATATAGACATCACAGGCTGGGCCAGTATTTATTGTCCTTTCCTAATTGTCCATAAACTGAATGGCTTACCCGGACATTTCAGAGGGTAGTTGTGAGTCAACCACATTGTGTGGGTCTGGAGTCACATGTGGGCCAAACCAGGTAAGGATGGCATATTGCCTTCCCTGAAGGGCATCAGTGAACCAGATGGGTTTTTCATGATAATCAACTTTGAATTCATAGTCATCCTTAGACTTTTAGTTCCTGATTTATTGACCTTGAACTTATTGATGCACTATTTTTGAGCTCATTATCATTCATCAGACATTATCTGACTGCTTTCTCTATTTTCTTACCATTCACATTCCTGATCTGCAGCCAAATCCCATCCTATTATTCCCATTCTTTGCCAATAGGAAATATTTGGCTGGTTTTTGCCATCCTGACAGTGGGCAGTAATTTGCTGGGCCGCTGGAAGTAGAGATGAGTGGGATCTGAAATTAAAATTGCCCACCAAGTGACATCTTAATCATTAATGTTCATTCAAGGTTATGTGAAGTTCAGCCATTTAAATGCTCACTCCATAAGACCACAAGATAAATGGGAAGAATTAGGTCATTCAGCCCATCGACTTTGCTCTGCCATTCAACATGGCTGATAAATTTCTCAACTCCATTCTCCCACCTTTTCCCATAACCTTTGATCCCTTTACCAATCAAGAACCAATCTGTTCCTGTCTTAAATACACTCAATAACCTGGTCTCGACAATCTTCTGTAGCAAATCCATTTAAATGTCATATGTGATGAATTCCATAGATTCACCACCCTCTGGCTGAAAAAATTCCTCCTCAACTCAGTCCTGAAGGATCATTTCCTTATTCTGAGGCTGTGCCCTCAGATCCTGGTCTCGCCTACTGATGGAAACATCTTTCCCACATCCACTCTATCCAGAACATTTAGTATTTAGTACATTCCTTCTAAACTCCAACAAATACAGACCCAGATCCACAAATGCTCCTCATACAGCAAGCTTTTCATTCCCGATTATTCTCGTGAACCTCCTCTGGACCTTCTCCAGGGCCAGCCCATCCATAGTTGTATTTTTACTCAGGGATTGCTGTTTTAGTGAGGAGACAGGGACGTTCCTGAAACCTGTGTGAAACCATGGGGTCTGTCAGTTTGAGAATGTTGGAGGAAGCCTGTTATGAAATTAGAAACCTTTTGACAGATAACATTAAAATTCCTTGCCAAATATAAATGTCATACATGATATATGATACATTAAGTATGCTTTAATGCCATGATTAATTATAGGACTCTGTCTTTAAAAAGTGACAATCAAGTTGGTCAGTATTGTGCAAGTGTCCACATGCATTAGAATACTTTATCCAGTGGATAAATTATTCCTCTGCATTCAACAATACTGAAAATTTGATTTTTATGAGTCAATTAGATCTCTTGCTTTGATTTCTCTGTGGTTTAAAATCAAGATATTTGTTTAGCCTTTGAAGCAAAAACTGAACATATATCAGACTTCTTTATTGGAATTCCATTTGATAAGCCTTTGAAAAAAATCTGATCAGGCAATTTAAAGTTTCTAGCGCATTGAGCTTTCAGGCTTTATTTATTCATTTGTGCATTGAATCTCATTCTGAATGAATAGCTGAATTCCAAAGTCCCTTGCTGGATTGAGATCAGCAGGCATTTTTTACACAGCTGTGAAAGACATTGTAAGCTCTATTTGCTTGAAAGCTTTAAGAGCAACTAATAAGATTAAAGTGCTTTGAAAGGGTATTTAAATGACTGTTTATTCATTTTGACAGTTAAATATCTGACCACCGTACAGGAGGGAACAGATATTTTTTCAAGGGTAGTTTGAATAGCTTTGTATTTGATTGATAATTTAATAAGCTTCTAAGGGAAGCAATATTTTACAATTGAATGGGTTTTTTATTTCATGAAGATTTCAAAGACTTCCCAATGTTACTATAGGGTTCATATGTTCTGTCCACATTATGTAAACAAGGAGAAGGCATGGGGTTATGCAGGAGGAATGATATAGGGCGAGTGGAGGGAGGGTGGGACAGGAAGGTATGAGAGCTATGGAGTATATAGAGAGGATATGGGATGGATAGAGAGTGAGAGGTGAGAGTCAGTGGCCTAACAATCATGTACAGCACTGGACTGATGTCTCCGTGAATGGAGATAGGCCTTCTAATCTGCTGGCCCCAGTCTGCTTTCGCTTTTCATATTGCTATGCATCGAGTGGCAACAGCCCTGACTCCAGCCCACCCAGAGTTCCTTGCTGTGAAAATAACAGTGACAGTGTGGGTTAATTTAGATGTCAGGAATGCAATGCCAGAAGGTGGCCTGACTCATGATTCATAAGCCAGAGGTGCAAATAGGATCATTATCTCCCAGTTTTTGTACTAATTCCACTCTCATATTCCCAATTTTTCCTTCCCCCTCCAACAATCAGAAAAGCTTCATCATTGCTGATCTAGTAAACCGTATCCTCCCTTTAGCATTTGATGGCTTTATCACAATCAAATCAATCACCATCGCCTACCCCTTCTATCCTCCTTGTACAGTCAGAATGCTGCAAACTCAAGCATATAACTGGTCTGAATATTTATCCAGCACATCAACCATTAACAGGTTTTGCTCTCACCAGCCACATCTTGCTCCAACTCCAACACCATCATACGGGGCAAACACCACACAAACTCTTTTTCCTCCATGACTAGTCACTATGTCAAACCCTTGCCCTCAATTCTCTTTTTACTCAAATCATACGTCACCCAATTACTTCTAATCAATCAATATCTTCTGGCTTCATTTTGTTTACCCACAATCCCTTTCTCTTTCAAAGGCAATTGTCAACAACCTGATCCGTGGAAGAGATATCATGAATCCCTCCATTCTTCCCAGTTACCTCCCCATTCTGCCTTAGAAACATAAAATCCTTACAGTGCAGGAGTCCATTCAGCCCATTGAGACTGCATTGACAACAATTCTGTCCCATCCCCATAACCCTACATATTTTACCTTACTAGTTCCCCATGACACGAAGGGGCAATTTAGCATGGCTGATTACCTAACCTTCTTTCTCTAAGGAACTGAATGTCCACACATCCCAACTTTCACAAGAGGCAAACAAAATGTTGAGTCACACTAAGGTGAGGATGCAGCTGGCAGGAGTCCAGCGCTAAAAAGATTTTACATTGGCAATTAAGAAAAAGTACTGTACCTGGAGCAAGATTAGTAAGATAAACACAAAAAGAATGATAAGATGAATAAATAATGGACTCACTTACAACAAATAGCTAATAAAGAAATAAATGTTTGTCCTTCACATTTTGTAATCTCATAAATTATTAAAGATGTTGCGTACATATCTGTGCATTAAATCTGCTTCTGGCACACATTGCAGAATGGGAAATTGAATCAATAAGTTTAGGAATTATGTGCAACATACATTGGGTATCAATAGAATATGTATATGGAGAACGATATAGAAAATGTATCAGAGAGACAGACAGCACAGCCCATTGTGTTCATGCCAAGTCTCCAAAGTAACTTTCCATTTAGTCCCACGCCCTTATCCTTTTACATGTTTTCACCCTTGAAATATTTATCCTATTCCCTTTTAAAATCGATTATAGATTCTGCTTGTACCAGAATTATATCTAAACCACCTTGAGATGTAGCTATATCACGTTATATAATTTCATTATAATTGCTGGCAGTTTAGGGTCAGAGTCAGGAGGTTAGGAATTTGTTTCCACAATTTTCAGGTACAAGGGTTACAATTTGCGATGTGCCCATATATGTTCAGACTGAGGTGGGGTTGTAACAACCAGTAAAGATCTAACATGCGTAACTTGCAAGCTATGGATGTTATTCAATATGACTTTTTGAAAGACATGTTAAGAAATGGACAATGTTCTGCTATGTTGGCCATTGAGATTCTAGTAACCTTTTGTAATTTCTGCACAGATAAATAACTAACTCAGTTCTCTGGAAAGTTCTTAAAATGAAAATGACCATCCTTGAAAAAACATCAAAATGTGAAACAGCTTGTGAATTTACACATTCTATTGACTAGGTATTCACCAAAACTGAAAATCAATAGTCCTCCCAAGACTCAGTGTTTGAGAGATTGACATGTAGCGAAGAAAGGCGCAGAGAAACCAATTTGTCACAAGTTGGTGAGAACAGCCACCATCTCATTGTGTAAGAATGGCTTCTAACTTCAAATCCTTTGTGTAGACAATAGAAGTATTGATCATGTAGCCATATGATCAAAACTGACTTCAGATAGCAAATCTGCCCAGATAGAGACAGTTCAGTGTGGAAACCAAGAGGACAAGGAAGACTATCTATCCAGCAAGGAGAATAGGACCCTGTGAGAACAATTACCTTTAGGAAGGATGGACTTTGAGTTCCATGTAAAGTCCTGTTCCAAGTCAGTTCTAAATTCCTCCAAGAATTTATATTGAATTGACATTGACTATAGGTTTTTTGGTAGACCTGCCAATGTTCCAGGCATTCAATTGTGCAAGCCCCTTAGCCTTCATTTGTAGCTTAATGCCCCATCAGTGTCCTCATCTGAGTTCTCTGCCATAGAACTCAAGTGCGGCCTCACTGTGCACTGAGCTGACACTGTTCACTCTTATCCCCTACCTTCACTGCAGGCCACTCACGTTTAGCATCTAATCATATGTAGATGTTGTCTCTATGCTATCCTTGGAAGTGTGCACAGTGCCAGTATCTGAGCTGGTGGCTGCAAGTGTGAGAGCGAGTGTTGGGGTTTCATTATTGTCACTGTCTTCTTGCTCTTGCACCACCTCTTGACCAGGTTGCAGTTTTTTGGGAATCTAACAGGGGGAAAGAAGCGTCATGGTGAGGAACTGGGGCAAAGTAAGAGGCATGTGCTTACCCCATCAAAGAGGTTACGGGAGGAAGCAGGTATGAGGAGAAGCATCATTTTCAAGTTTACTGATCTGTTGCTGGTCACGGCTCAGTAATGTCTGATGCAATTACAGTAAGCAATGCCTCATCCACTGCAGGGGGTGGGGGGGGGGGCGAGAAAATGCAACCATGTCTGTCCCTGCTTGTTAGCTCGTGCTGCCTCTGGTTATGCACACCATTATCCTGTAAGAGAGACTGAGGTGTGGCACTGAGAGTGGTGCAATGTGCCTGGATGATGTGCCTGTCAATGTTGAATAGCTGGCAGTCTGTGTAAGCTGTGAGGTGTGGGTATGAGGCTTGCAACAAAGTTGTGTATAAGGGTGAAGTGAAGCATTGAATTTTCGGTATATTGACAGTTGAATGACGATGCGTGGTGCATTAAACAGTGTGTGAGACTATAGGGACAGTTAGTAGGATATGTGATTTGAAGATACAGTCGACTATTCACGTGAGGTCATTAAACCTCTTGTGATATTGCATTCCAGACCTCAGAGTTAGACTCCTGGTACTGATTGGCACTGACAAATTGACCATCATGGCTAATTTTTCTTTTCATAAAATCCCTTGTAGGAGGAGGCAAGTTTGGCCAATTGAGTCTGCACTAACTCTCCAAGACAGCATCTCACCCAGACCCTATTCCCATAACTCCAAATATTTACCCCATTAGTGCCCATAACCTACACAGCCTACACTAAGGAGTAATTTAACATGATCAATCCACCTAACCTGCACATCTTTGGACTGAGAGAGGAAACCAGAGCACCCGGAGGAAACCCACACAGACACAGAGTGTGCAAATGCCACACAGGCAGTGACCCAAGGGCAGAGTCGACCCCCGATCCCTGGTGCTGTGAGGTAGCAGCGCTAACCACAGTGCCACCGTGCTGCCTATTGGTCCCATTTAATTTCTAAAGTTTGCCTTGCGGGCCTCTGCTCATCTTCTCCAACTTCTGCACCAAGGCCCCCAGTCCAATAATAGGAAATCCCAGAGCCTGCTCACTGTCATGTTCTTCCACTTTTGTATCTTTTCCACATCAAAACCACTTTTAGGATGACTGCCAGCAAGTGTTTTAGTCAAACTGCCCGCATGTGTTTTAGTCAAACTGCCCCTCCTTTTTAAGAGGTGATTTTAACTAGTGCAGGCTGGTCTGAACTGGTGCTGGCCTCTCATCACTGAATCATAGAATCCATACAGAGCAGAAGCACCTCCACAGAAAGATCAGGCATGATCTTATTGAAGGGCAGAGCAGGCTCGAGGGGGCAGATGCCATCCTCCTGCTCCTAGTTCTCATGTTCTTATTATTTGGCCCGTTGAGTCTGCACCAGCTCTGCCAGAACGTCTTACCCAGGCCCTCTCCCCTCCCCTAACCCTGTAACATCACATCTTTCCTGTGGCTAATCCATCTAACCTCAGGGACAATTCAGCCTGACCAATCCACCTAACCTGCACATCATTGAACTGTGGGAGGAAACTGGAGCAACTAGAGGAAATCCATGCAGACACGGGGAGATGTGCAAACTCCACACAGACAGTCACCCAAGGCTGGAATTGAACCTGGGTCCCTGGCGCTGTGAGGCAACAATGCTAACCACTGTACCACCCCGTCGAGGTGTGCAGCCATTCACTAGTGCGCTTTGCACTGGCAGTGAAATTAGCTGGCAACATGAAGTTTGCAAGCCACTTTCATAGAGTTAATCATGCAAAGCAATATCCCTGTGCCATTTCTGATCATTGCCGAATTTTGGGGCCAAGGTGCTTTGAGCACAAAACCTCATGGGCTATAACCCCTGCAAATCTTTCCACTTCCCACACCATTCATTCTTAAGACCAGTCTAGGTCAAGTTGCCAACTCAATGCCAAGTTTAGGTACAGAATTGCGGCATGCGTTCACTTCCACAGGCACTGGATTCAATTAGTCCAAATGCATCTCACACAGGATCCTCACTGTCAGCAAAAAAAAATACTTTCTTAACTAAAGCTGGCTGGGCTTTAAGGGACTGGAGCGGACAACGTGCCCGATTTCTCTCTCTCCCTACATTTCCGCCGGCTTCTGTTCGTGCCTGTAGATAAATTTGTCAATTTTACAGTGGTCCTTATTTCCAATAACGGATTAACCTATTTTACTTTCGTTTGGATACGTTCATCATGTAGTGTCCCCGGCTGCAATGTTTTAAAATGCAATCCAAAAATAGCAGCATTTGTGAACATGCCGGGAGATGAGCTCTCCGTTCCTATGATACTAAATAAAATCCATCATGTATGTATACCTTTCCGTATGGCTCTGCTATTTTTAGCTCTCTGCCCTGCTCATGGGAAAACTGCAGTCTATTTTTTAAATGCCCGAAGAAAAAGCCATACCATCGTCTGTAGGAAGAAATGCAAGCTCGTGTGAAAATAATCCGTTCAAATGCAGGAGGTTTGCAAAAAGCATTGACCATGAATTTGTGCATTTAAAAATATCGAGAAAGGTCAGCTTGCTTCATTCATATACACTTGATTAATTCAGGGTGGCATTTTAACAGAGCACGGGTTTTACCTCACTCGGTTACAAACATTGGTAGAGTCCAAAGCTATTCATTATTTGCTGTCATGCTATCAAATTCCAACCACTATACTTTCGATGAAGGAACGTAGCTTGTCTATTTGCTTCTACATGAAAGACATTAAGATTTTTTGACGATTTTTCTTACAATTGCTTAGAGGTAGATACGGATCCATAAATAGAAGATATATTTAGCCGACTGTGGCTGGAGTTATAGAAGTCATAGAATCCATACAGGGCAGGAGGAGGCCATTCAGCCCGCACCGACTTCAATTCCACCTAGGACCTACCCCACAACCCCACATATTTACCCTGCTAATCCCTCTAACCTATACATGCCGTGAAACTAAGGGGCAATTTAGAATGGCCAATATGCCTAACCCTCACACCTTTGGACTGTGGGGGGAAACTGGAGCACCTGGCGGAACCCCATGCAGACACGGGGAAAACATGCAAACTCCGCACAGGCAGTGTCCCAATCTGGGAATTGAACCCAGGTTTGTCAGCACATTTCGCTGGAGCAATAACAGCAAAATGAAAAAATGGTGGAGAATTTTTAAAAAAAATCATAACTGGCTCATTTGATAAATTGGTCTAGAATATCCCAGGAAGATCTCGAGTCTCTGCTGAATGGAATAATTCCAGCCGGCTATTGTGTTAAATGGACAAGTCTGGCAGTGATCAGGGGCTACCTGCAGCTTGTCAATCAATGTATGCATGTGCTGAGTGGAGAGCTGAGCTATGGTGCTTCCACCCCAGGTTGAACAGCCTGCCACTCACCCAATTCCCACTTTGATGAGACACTGCAAATTGACTGCTGTCTGTGCAAATCTACCCCAGCAAGAATCAACAACTCCAAGGACAAAAGACAAAAAATAGAATGCACAGATGACAAGATATTTGAAAATAGAAAAACATGCTTTGCACAAGAGTAAAATTACTGGGTTAACTCTTATGCCACCTAATCATTACACATGCAGTGAGCTAAGCAAACCCAGTTTCAGGCAGCAATGCTGGTTGACTATTTCTCAGATTGCCTCAGAATCAGGGTGGGTCAGGCAACAAATGCAAGACTGTCATTTTGATCTCACTATCACAGCCATTCCCACTAAAAATGGAGTGGAAACAGGATCAAGTAAATCCCATTGCAGCTTTCAGAGTAAAATAGCAGACAGAGTGAGTTTAAGCTGATTTTTTTCTGATGATTCATGAAAATCTGTTTCTATCAAACCCGGCTTCTCTTAATGTTTGATGTAAATATTTCAGATTCTGGAAGCATGTCTGATAAAATGAGCCTAACTGCAGCCTGCCTCTCTGCGAGAATAAAGCTGTCATTATCCTGCTTAGAACCGGGTAAGTGCAATGTCCTTTCATTGCAAGGATCTGGATCTGAATCCAATCCAAATTAATCGCATGAAAGAAGCCATTTTATGGCTGTTTAAGGTCTGAGTGAAAAGCCAGTTGCTCCTGCCCTCCTTCACGTGCAGTGCCTTGAGATAATTTCCCACTGTGAGGACAGTGCCCGAGTGTCAGTGTTTTTCAGTATTTTTGCCTATTGTTTCCTCACACAGTGGGCAGGATTTTCTGGCCACACCCACCCCGATACTGAAAATTCCTGCCCGAGGTTAATGGACCTTTCCATGGTTCGCCCCCTCGCCCACTAAGAATCCCATGGCAGACAGAATGGGAAAACTTGCCCCTATATTCTGCGCACTATCCTTTTCCTCCTCCCCAATGTACTTTATGAATGGTATGATTTGATTTATTAGTGTCACGTGTATTAACATACAGTGAAAAATATTGTTTCTTGCATGCTGTACAGACAAAGCATACCGTTCCTAGAGAAGGAAATGAGAGGGTGCAGAATGTACTAGTTAGGGTGTAGAGAAAGATTAACTTAATGCAAGGTAAGTCCATTCAAAAGTCTGACAGCAGCAGGGAAGAGGCTGCCCTTGAGTTGGTTGGTACGTGACCTCAGACTTTTGTATCGTTTTCCCAAAGGAAGAAGGTGGAAGAGAGAATGTCTGGGGTGCGTGGAGTCCTTAATTATGCTGGCTGCTTTGCCGAGGCAGCGGGAAGTGTAGACAGAATCAATGGATGGGAGGCTAGTTTGCGTGATGGATTGGGCTATACTCATGACCTTTTAAGTTCCTTGCAGTTTTGGGCAGAGCAGGAGCCATACCAAGCTGTGATACAACCAGAAAGAATGCTTTCTATGGTGCATCTGTAAAAGTTGATGAGAGTCGTAGCTGACATGCCAAATCTTTGACTGTATGGTGCGCAAGAAACAATACTTTTCACTCTATCCCAGTACATATGACAATAATAAATCAAGTCAAACTACATTGGACACTTATATTTCCTAAAATCATGCACATTTTATTACATAGCCCTTGGGATAAAAGTACACAATCCTGCAATCCCCAGGCAAACCATACTGACAGGGAGCATGGGTTGGTGAATTCACAATTTTGGGATCTACTGTTTTTACTCTGGTATCATTATTGCCAGAAATAAGAGACCTACATCTGTCCTGCTCTACCTTCAATCAGACTTTAGATATTCATAAAATGCAATACAACCCAAGGAGGAAAGGCAACTATGCCTTTTACAGAATTGTCTCAGTGTGATTGATCAGTATGTGAACTGAAATAATGAAACATGGAAAACCTACTGATCAGAACTCTTTGTGAAGGAAACTTGCCAGCTTCAAAAATGACTCTGCGCTGCAGTCTGCTTTCCAAATATCACTGTGCCTTGATCTATTCATATTCATTTGATATCGATCACAAAACTCCTTGTACTTGCTGGAGCATAGAAATTCTGTTTTAACACGCACAGTCTCCATGAATCATTAACATCCTTCATTAAGGTAGAAGTCTAAAGGCTTTTCCATCTATTTAAGTTTGTGTCTATCCAATTATGGATGACATGAAATGTGGAAGCATTGAAAACTGTGAGGAGGATAATTTAGAACATGAAGAGGACAAATTAGTGGAGTGGGCAGATAGGTGGCAGATAAAGTTCAATGCATTGATCCCCACTGGAGAAAAGGATTGGGAATGAGTGGCACCGATTGGAAGTGTTATGCAAAAGGACAAGCGTGACGTGAGGAAAAAACTTTACACACAGCAAATGGTTCGGATCTGGAATACACTACCTGGAATTGTGATGGAGGCAGGTTCAACTGAGGCATTCAAGAGGACTTTAGGTGATTATTTGAATAGAAACAATGTGCCGAGGTACAGAGAAAAGGCAGGGGAATGGCACAAAGTCAAAATGCTCATTTGGAGAGCCGATGAAGGCACAATGGGCCAAATAGCCTCTTTCTGCACTATAACAATTCAGTGATGCTGATTCAATTCTCAGAAATGATCTCCCTTCATCTGATAGTAATTTTGTGATATGTAATGTTGTGATATACATAGGTGGCATCATACTAACATCTAATTATGAAGTGGGTGTATACTGCAAACTGTTGCTCCATAACACCTGAATTTTCAGACTTTTGGGTGCTATTTTAACTCAAAATTAGCGTTTGGATCATAACTTCTGATGTGGGCTGGGCCCAAAGTGACTTTGGATATGTCAATAGCATGGTCAAAAGTATTTCCAATAGGCAGATTGTGGTGTCAGATAGCTTGATTGGACTCTAGTGACGGCAATGTCTTTTACTCGTTCTGGACATTCCTCTACCCTTCAAAGTCCATTAACTTTCATATTGTTACATAATCTATATTTTAGCCCTTTCTCCTAGTCTGGGTGGGTCTATGTGTCCTGGACAGCCAGTAGGGTGAGTGATCAACTGCTGCTTTTTGTCAATGCCACTGCGAAAATGAATGAGGTGCATAAAAATAATCTGCAATTATCCTTTTGCCAGGCACTTTACACTCACACAGCTGAGGTGTACAGGAAAAAATGAACCTTACTTCCCTGTATTGATCTGGCAACTGTCGTCAGCATTAGGCTGACTGTTCAGCTCACCACAGCTGATCTATTATGCCAGTGTGTTCCATCAAGAGAAGGAGCACTTTGGGGAAGTGCAGTACAATCAGCAGCATCCTGAGGAACTTCCCAGTGTACTAAAACAAACTGCAGCGGCAGGCAAACACAAATTGATTCTTAAAGTTTCCATTCACATTTGAAAGCTGCTTCTGCTCTGGTGTGGGTGGTGTGATTGCTATTGCTATTATTTGATTTATCAATATTTTCCAACATCTGAAAATTTAAATTCACATCTGTTTGCATTTTTGCATGAAATTAAAATGCATCTTTGCGACAGGGAAATCTCCAGCTATGCCTGTCTTTTTACGGGATATGTCCCATCTCGTTCTCTGTTATACTGTTGCTTCTGCCTTTTCATAGAATCCCGACAGTGCAGAAGGAGGACACTTGGCTCATCGAGTCTGCATCAACCGCAGTCTCGCCCAGGCCCTATTCCCGTAACTCCACGCATTTACCCCTAGCTAGTCCCCCTGAACTGAGGGGCCAATTTAGCATGGCCAATCCACCTAACCCACACATCTTTGCACTATAGGAAGAAACTGGAGCACCCGGAGGATACCCATGCAGAAATGGGGAGTGTTGTAGGTAAAAGATACCTCTGAGACTGTTAGTGAGTCAAAATACAGTGAGTTTTATTTCAAAAGCTTTTGGGAGAAACCTGGTCCTAACAATGGTTTGCCAGGCTCCTCATTGAACACAAATACAAGTGGGTGTTTATATGTCATGAGTCCCAGTATTAATCATGACGCAAACTCCTGATTCTGGTTAGGACCGCAGGTCTTCCTACTTTGGTCATGACGCAAACTCTCGATTCAACCAGGACTCACAGTCCATCTGGCAGCTGCAGTCACGACATAATCTTCGGTCCGATCACGACTCACAACCCTTCCGGCAGCATCGGCATCTTCTTCCTTCAAGTTATCTGGCCAGTCACGGCAGTCCCAGCAGGACTCTTCCTGTTAAAAAGCCAGTATCGCAATCTACCAGCTGCAGCTGTTTAACAATGTTCAGTTAGCACAAACAGGTAAGGTTTGCAATGTCTGCAAAATAACATTCACATTTGACTATCCGTCTTTATGGAAATGAGAGCTAAAGAATGAAAGACATGAACAAGAAGGAAAACATGAATAAGTAATTTATATTCATACCAGGAGCAGTATAAGCTTGACGAGATCAGCCATGAGGAAAGGTTATGTTTGTGATATATGCCAGGTACAAAAGGCATTAAATTCATTAACCCTTTCCCTTCCTCAGGGAGAACGTGCAAACTCCAGACAAGCAGTCACCCGAGGCCAGAATTGAACCAGGGTCCCTGGTGCTGTGAGACAGCAGTGCTAACCACTGTGCCACCTTTGCTGTTAACTGGAGAATTTCTTTACCTGTGCCCCTCGTATCTTCCACAGAATGTCTGACACTTTCCTTCTTGGAATATTTTCTCTCCATGGGTGGGGATATTAGCAGGGGAGTGACTCAGACAATGTTTGGATCTAATGATAGTTTGACCGTGCAGTTTAACATTTTTCCTGGCCCCTGTTGCTTTTTCCTACCTGGGCCTCTTGGCTTGTGAAAGGAACTTTTTGTTTTGAAATCAAATCCTCACTTGTTTAGGCAGTAGGTCACTTCAGAACTGGTCGCAGAGAGGTAGATTTAAGATTTAATTTGTTTCCCTTGAAGTATTGAAGCATCAAATCACTGGTGGGACTGTTAATTCTTTTGTCTGGAATATCGATAGTTGATATTGGAGCCCTGGGTAATAAAGATCATTCCTGGAATCACCTGGCTTTTTAAAAATGTGGCACACACCTGGTTGTCAGATATGACTTTTCTTGTCAATAATTTTGATCTTTCGTGGATTTCTGATGGAAAATCAGGATTCTCAACCAGGAATAACTGGGAACAACAATGCTGTTAGAGTTCAGGCTTTCTCCTGTGTCACCATCACAATAAGGACCTTCCCAAAGCCAACTCAGTACGCTATAATCTGAAACCTGCACATTCCTTCTACATGTTGGGCTGGAATTCTCCAACCTTGCCAGCTTCTGGGATTCTCCAGGCCTGCTGCTGAGCACCAAATTCTCCGTTCTCGCTGGTAGCAGTAGCGAGGTGTGCGAGACCGGAGAATTCCAGTCATTGGGACTGAGTACACAGGATTAATAATTAGACCTAATCTGTCGGTTCTCAGATGTGTGAATTGCAGGCTGCATGGTTGTTAGCACTGCTGCCTCACAGCACCAGAAACCCGGGTTTGATTCCCAGCTTGGGTCACTGTCTGTGCGGAGTCTGTACGTTCTCCCCATGTCAGCATGGGTTTCCTCCAGGTGATCCAGTTTCCTCCCACAGCCTGAAAGACATGCTGGTTAGGTGCATTGGCCATGGTAAATTCTCTCTCAGTGCACCCAAACAGGCACTGGAGTGTGGCGACTAAGGGGTTTTCACAGTGACTGCATTGCAGTGTTAATGTAAGCCTACTTGTGACACTAATAAATAAACTTTAAATGCCCACCACTGAGTACTGACTTCCAGAGCGTGGAAACATCTCACCAACAATGTGCAGAGTGATGCCACTTGGACTTTATTTAGAATTCAAATGTTATACAAAGACAACAAAGAATAGAGATCAGTGCAGTGCTATTAATAACCAGACTAATATAGCCTTTTTGGAATGTATTTCTAAGAGTTGAAATTTTGGGTGCAACAATCCTGCTTTGTGTTTTGGCAGAGTTCTTACATTGAATGTGGGTGGATGATGTCAGTCCCAGTTTCTCCAGAGCTTGCATTTCCTATCAGGAATAAAACTAAACAGGTAGGGTCCTGGGACATTTCAAATCACTGCCCTTCAACAGCACCTTCCAAATCTGGGACCTCAGCCAGGTCACAGAGCAGAAACTGCAGACACATGGCAACGTTACCACCTGCAAGTTTCCCTCCAAAGCCACACCTTCCTGACTCGGAAATAGATTGCTGCCTCTTCATCATTGCTGAACCAAATTCCTGGAATCCCCCCCTCTCGAACAACACTGCAGGTAAAGCATACAGACACTGCAACAGCTTAAGGAGACAGCTCAACAGCACTTTCTCAAGGGAAGTTAGGATGGACAATAACCCATGAGATTTGCCAGGAATTCTCACATTCCCTGAACGAATACAACAAAAAGCATGAATCTGACTGAAGTAATGAAATACCCTGAGAATTGGTCATGTCTTACACTTACTGATGGCAGTATCAGGATACGAGGAGCAAGATTCTCCAGCCTCACAGTGTTTCCCAAAAGGAGGTGGCATGTTGTTCGCTAGTGGTGGGATTCTCTGGTCCTGCTGCTGTCAATGGAAATTCCCATTGATGTCACCCCACATTGGTGGGAAACTGGATAACCAGGATATTGAGCACAATGATCAGCCATGATCAAAATGAATGGCAAAGCAGGCTCAAAAGGGCCGAACGGCCTACTCCTGCTTCTAATTTCTATGTTAATCTCGCTGGTGTAAACGGCTGGAGAATTCTGGCCTACGTTTCACACATCCAATCCCTTTAGACTTCACAGATTTCACATAAACACTTATAGATAGCAAATGCATCATACAGTGGTTTGCACCTTTGCCTTAGAGTGCCAGGGACCTAGTTTCAATTCCAGCCTTGGGGTCACTGTCTGTGTGGAGTTTGTATGTCCCCTCCGTGTCTGTGTGGGTTTCCTCCGGGTGCTCCGGTTTCCTCCCACACTTCAAAGGTGAGTGGGTTAGGTGGATTGGCCTTGCTAAGTTGCCCCTTAGCATCCAAAGATTTGTATGTTCAGTGAATTAGTCATGGTAAATGCGCAGGGTCACAGGGAAAGGGCAGAGGGGAGATGCTCTTTCACAGAGTCAGTGCCAACTCAGTGGAGCGAATGGTCTCTTTCTGCACTGCGGGTATTCTATGATTCTAGTCTATGCGGAATAATGTGGGAAAATGGCATTCAGGTAGGAGATCAGCCATGATCTGATTGAATGGCGGAGCAGGTTCAAGGGGCTGAATGATCTATTCCTGCTTCTATGTTTCTACGTTATGTCCCAGCAAAAAGTTTCTTCCTACCTTTCTCCTCCCAAGCATCTGCACAGGTGTTCATAAGGTCAGGGTGGCCCATGGCACAGTGGTTAGCACTGCTGGCTCACAGTACCTGCGACCTGGGTTTGATTCCTGGCTTGGGTCACTGTCTGGGCGGAATCTGCACATTCTCCCAGTGCCTGCTTAGGTTTTCTCCCACAGTGAAAAAGACATTGGCCATGCTAAATTCTCCCTCAGTGTACCTGAACAGGCACCGGAGTATGGGAACAAGGGAGTTCTCACAGTAAGTCTACTTGTGATGACACTCAGAAATAAAAATTACACTGGCCCCATACTTAGCTATATTCTGCCAGGTTATTATACAATGTGCAGTTAGAATGGGGGTTTTCAAACTCAGAACAAGATACCCGTATCAATACAAACTTATAATCAGGTGATCATTCTTTATCCCATCTTATATTCTGATTCTCCAGTAAATGCTTATCTTCCTGATACATCAACGTGTTCTGTAAGCATTGTAAGAAAGATGATGTAACTTCAAACCAGAATTTAATTATTAAGGATCCTGGTGATATAGAATCAGACAAATGATGATTTACTCTCTTTTCAGAGTGGTCTGCAAGTAACTCCAAAGCAATATTGAGTTCTTCATATTATTTGAAAATCATGCACATTTGTTTTGCCTCTAGTGCAATCCAATGCAACATTCTGTGAAAACAAATAGTATTAAATAAAGGACAGCATGGTGGCACAGTGGTTAGCACTACTGCCTCACAGTGCCAGGGACCAGGGTTCAATTCCGAGCTTGGGTCACTGTCTGTGTGGAGTTTGCATATTCTCCCCATGTCTGCATGGGTTTCCTCCAGGTGCTCTGGTTTCTTCTCACAGTCCAAAGATGTGTGGGTTAGGTGGATTGGCCATGCTAAATTGTCCCTTAATGTCAGGGGGACTAGCTAAGGTAAAGCATGGGTTTGGGTGGGAGTGTGGTCGGTGCAGACTCGATGGGCTGAATGGCCTCCTTCTGCACTGTAGGATTATATAAATTATCCAGGGTTACATGATGGTGCCCATCAACATAACCTGACCAGAATTTGTGGGGTCAAAGGGAGGGCAACTCCTTAGCGTGAATCAGGTTGGCACAAGTGCCACTTTAAACATCATCTCTGACACTTGTCTGCCCAAGTCCATCCGGGAATTGCAATGTCCTGCCAGCAGTCCTTGGGGCAGGAATTTCCCCCTGCCACACACCCCTCACCCACCATCATCTCACTGGCCCCACAACAAGTGTATTGATCTGCCAAATTGTTTTTAACATTGGGCATACCTGCTATGGTTCATTTGGTAGCGATCTTGCCTCTGAGTTACAAAGTTCCAGGTTTGATTCCCACTCCAAGGCTTGAGCTGAAGAATCAAAGCCAATACTCGGTTGGAGGTGCCATCTACCGGTTGAGATGCTAGGCTGAAGTACCGCCCTGCTCTGGTGGGTGTGAAGGATCCTCGGGCACAGCTAGGCCTGCCCTCAACTGCAATCAGTAAGGATAGGCAACAACATCCTCAACACTGGTGCCCCACAAGGCTGTGTTCTCAACCTCCTACTATACTCCTTATACACCTATGTCCGTGTGGCCAAATTCCCCTCCAACTCAATTTTTAATTTTGCTGATGGCATCACCGTAATTGATCAGATCTCAAACAATGATAAGACAGAGTGCAGGAATGAGATAGAGAATCTGATGAACTGGTGCAGCGACAATAATCTTGCCTTCAATGTCAACAAAACGAAGGAGATTGTCATCGACTTCAGGAAGCGTAGATGATAACATGCCCCTATCTACATCAATGGGGACAAAGTAGAAAGGGTCGAGAGTTTCAAAATTTTAGGTGTCCAGATCACCAACAATCTACTAGGTGTACTAGCCCCCCATGCCGACACTATAGTTAAGAAAGCCCACCAACGCCTTTACTTTCTCAGAAGACTAAGGAAATTTGGCATGTCAGCTACGACTCTCAGTAACTTTTACAGATGCGCCATAGAAAGCATTCGTTCTGGTTGTATCACAGTTTGGTATGGCTCCTGCTCTGCTCAACGCCACAAGAAACTACGAAAGATCATGAACGTAGCCCAATTCATCATGCAAACCAGCTTCCCATTCATTGACTCTGTCTATACTCCTGCTGCCTCGGAAAAGCAGCCAACATAATTAAAACGCCACGCACCCCGGACATTCTCTCTTCCACCTTCTTCCATCGTGGAAAAGATAAAGTCTGAGGTCACGTACCAACCGACTCAAGAACAGCTTGCTCCCTGTTGCCATCAGACTTTTGAATGGACCTATCTTGCACTAAGTTGCTCTTTCTTTACACTCTAGCTATGACTGTATTATTACATTTTGCACTCTCTCGTTTCCATTTCTATGAACTGTATGCTTTGCCTGGATAGCGTGCAAGAAACAATACTTTTCACTGTATGCTAATACGTGACAATAAGAAATCAAATCAAGAATGAGACATATAGGATTCTCAGGGTAGATGCTGAGAGCTTGTTTCCTCTTGTGGGAGAGTAAGGACCAAGGACATAATCTCAGAGTAACGGATAACCCATTTAATATAGAGAGGTGGAGCAATTTCTTCTCCTGGAGAGTAGCGAGTCTGTGGAATTCTTTACCGTGGAAGGTTGTAGAGGTTGGGTTAAGTATGTTCAAGTTGAGGCAGACAGTTTTTTAATCAGTAAGGGAATCAAGGGTTGTGGGGGTAATGTTGAGCAGCATCTTAATGAGAGTGCGAGAGGACGACACTGGTGGTGCACATTGGTACACTCTCCAATCTTTAGGCACCTCACCTGTGACAATCGATGATTGAAATATCTCAGCTAGGGGACTCACAATTTCCTCCCTAGCCTCCCACAATGTCCTGGGATACACTGCATCAGGTCTCGGGGATTTATCTACCTTGGTGCACGTTAAGACTTCCAGCACCTCCTTCTCTGTAATATGTACACTCCTCAAGACATCACTATTTATTTCCCCAAGTTCGCTAACATTCATGCTTTTCTCAATAGTAAATACTGATGAGAAATATTCAGTTAGGATCTCACCCATCTCTTGTGGATCCGCAAGTAGATGACCTTGTTGATCCTTAAGAGGCCCTACTCTCTCCCTTGTTACTCTTCTGACCTTATGTAGAAGTTCTTTGGATTCTCCTGTGCCTTATGTGCCAAAACAATCTTGTATCCCCTTTTTGCCCTCCTGACTTCTCTCTTAACTCTACTCCAACACTCCCTATACTCTTCAAAGGATTTACTTGATCCCAGCTGCCTAAGTATGTCATATGTCTCTTTCTTCTTCTTGACCAGGGCCTCAATATCCCCAGTCATCCAGGGTTCCCTACTTCTGCCAGCCTTGCCCTTCACTCTAAGTGCTAATGGAGCCATGACTAAGGATATAAAATTGTACTTAAGAAGAATGCAGAAAGCATGGATCATAGAATAAAAGAACCATTAAATTGTACAGCACAGATGCAGGTATTCTGTCTATTTTTATCTATGCTGGTTCATTTTAACAGCAGTTCCACTATCTTGCACTCCCATTACTCCTTACTTGACCCTGCTTTAAATATTTATCAAATTTCCCTTAAAAAGGTCTCATGATCTTTGCCAAAAAGACTCTGTTCTCCAAGAAGCCTCTGCATGAAGGCATTTCTGATACTTTCTTGGCTAAGTCTCTTTTAACTGATTCCCCAACCAGAATATTTCTCCCCTCTTCACTCATTCAAAATCCTGGAGAATTCTTAAACACTCGATAAAATCTACTTTTCGCCTTCTCTGTGGAATTATTCCCAGTGTCTCAATAAGTACAGTTCACCATGATGAGCATCACCTTCGGGGCCTGCTGGATAAGCCATCTCAAGCTGTGTAAATTATATTTTGGCATTGATGTCCACAAATCCCTGAAGGTAGGGAGGGCAGTTAGATAAGGTGGTTAAGAAGACATGCGGGGATAATTCCTTTCATTAACTGCAACAGGGAATATCAGAACAGAGAGATAATGCCAGAACTGCATAAGAAAATGAAACAAAAATCTCTAGAAGGGTGTGAAAGACTTGTTAGGTCACAGTGAGAGGGTTGCAGTTTGGTCACCATCTTAGAGAAAGGGATGTGATCGCATTAGAGAGAGTACAGAAGAGATTTGCAAAGATGTTGCCAGGTTTGGAACATGTAAGTTTATGTTTATTTATTATTGTCACAAGTAGATTTACATTAAGACTGCAAAGAAACTATTGTGAAAATCCCCTAGACGCCACTTTCTGGCGCTTGTTAAGGGAAAGATAGTTGTTTGAAGTTTACTCATTAGTGTCACAAATAGGCTTACGTTAACACAGCAATGAAGTTACTGTGAAAATTCCCTAGTCGCCACACTCCGGCGCTTGTTCAGGTACACTGAGGGAGAATTTTGTAAGGCCAATGCATCTAACCAGTACGTCTTTCGGTCTGTGCGAGGAAACTGGAGCACTCAGGAGGAAACCCATGCAGACACAGGGAGAATGTGCAAACTCCACACAGACAGTGATCCAAGCCAGGAATCGAACCAAGGTCCCCACGCAGTAAGGCAGCAGTGCTAACTACTGTGCCACCATGCTGCCCATGGGGTAAGATGGAGGCTGAAGTGCATAACATCATGACTGGCCTAGATAGAGTAGACATAGAGGCCCATGTCCCTTATCAAAGAACCAAAGGAAATGGATTTAAAGTAATTGGCAGATTGATTAGAGGGGAGCTGGGGGAAAAATGTTTTCATCCGGAGGGTGGTGAGGTCTGGAACTGGTTGCAGTCCAACTGCCTGGAGCCAGGCAGGCTGGAGTGTGGGGGAAGTAGCAGAGTTCCAGCCTTGATGGGGGGGCTACCCTACCTGGGTACACCCCTATTGAAGGAACTCCCCCATCATAAAACCACCATATACATCCCATTCAAATTCCCACAGCACTGGCCTGTGTCATACAAGGGTCCGGTGTAGATAGTGTTAAAATGGCACTGAGTACAGTACCATTCACAAGTGATGCACAAAATTCAGATTTAGGATCAAGGTGGTGTTGAGCAGAGAAATGTTAGGATCTGGACATGGAGATAGCTCCTTGTTTGTCCCCTTTACCGTGTATATGTGTGTGGCTACAAGTAGTTACAAAAGATTTGTTGTTGGCATACAGAAAATTAGGAAGACTTCCTTAACAGATATGTTCTATAATCAGCAACACTACAACATGATGGCAGCTCAAGATCAAAAGCCCTCAACCTCACAAGAATGCTGAAAACTAAGAAGCAGAAAATCACCAATGGATTTCCAGCTGAAAGAAACTCTCAACTGAAGCCACAAACACTGAAGTTTTCCTGTTGCAGAAGGCTCCATAGAATCTCCCTGGGAAGTCCAACTTCATCACACAGAGTCTATAGTCTGCAAGGGTGAGCTAAATCTTTTTGACTCCCAGGCTGTAGCCAGTCCTGACAAGCCCCTTTTACTAATTCAGTCAGAAGCGCAATTTAAATGAATCCCACCCATCATGAATGCCAATCCTTGACCTTAAGCCTCAGCATGAGGCCTTCAACTTGAAAAGGACAAAAGAAAAATGAACCTGCTCAACTCTCAGGAAGCTTGCTACTATCTGAATCCTTAAACAGCAACTCATAATACTAGATCACTAATTCAATCATGTCGACAGACCGCCGGTCCTCACAGCCATTGTTAACAATTCTTCTTCTGAAAGCATACTGTTGGTGTTTTGTGGAAGCAGCTACATTGGCAAATGTGGGAAATTAATGGTTCTGCAGTGAGCAGTAATGCCATCTTGGAAGCCTGAAAGTTCCTAAAATTATACGCACACTTTCTTTTTATTTGTTCATGGGATGTGGGCAGTGCTGACTGGGCCAACATTTATTGCCCATCCCTGAGGGCATTTAAGTCAACCACATTACTGTGGATCAGGAGTCACATGTAGGCCAGGTTGGGTAAGGATGGCAGATTTCCTTCCCCAAAGGACATTAGTGAATCAGATGGGTTTTTGTGACAATCAACAATGGTTTCATGATCATCATTATACTTTTAATTCTAGTTTTTTATTGAGTTCAAATTTCACCAAAACAATTCCTGAATCACCTAGCGGAATGACCTTCCTGCGATGCAGAACAAAAAGTCTCCTCACAGCCGAGGTCAATGTCCGCACAGCCCAATGCTTCCAGTGTAATAGACAGGGACACCTTAACAAACTGTGCAAGTCTAAACCCCAGCATCGCACAAACAGCCCAAAGGCAATCCACAAAGTCAAGGCTGAAATTCTAGAAGGTACACAACTGCACTTCTTGGGCAAGGTCAAAGATTGTGGTTCTTCATTTAGCAATGCTGAAATCCCAGTAAATGGTTATTGAGTAAATGTACCTGAGTCTAATTTAACAAGTGAGACAGTCCCGTCAGACAAGGAACTGAAGCTCAAACACCACTGGCTTCAAACAACAGACACCACTTTGCAGAGCAGAGGAGGTCCAGTGCCCAGCATCTTCATGGAAACACTGAGGTATGGCAGCAAACAGATCTCTGAGCTGATGTACATCATCCATAATCAGTCTTTCTCTTTCTCTTTCTCCTCAACAGGGATGACCGCGTAGCCCTGGATCTCCTTCACACGGTAAAAGGTTTCAAGATGACTATGTCATTAGCCAATAAGAACAGCATGTTTCTGAGTACTCAAGCAAAGTATATTCTGACATGGATTTCACCTTTGATCTCTCTTCCTTCTTTGCAGAACAGGTTGTCCCCCATCATTCCAGGTCTGGAAGTCCCTCCACATTCAGACCAGCCTACTGCCCACGAGATTACCATGGTGTCTTCAGTGGAAGCTGTACCAGTGAATAGTCAATAGTCTGAGAAGCTTCTATACCCCACTATGGTACAGCTGGTCAACATAGCAACCATGTGCACACACTACAACTTCCAGCCAAGATGTCACAACCACAAAGGATGCTGGGGTCAGCACTGACAAGAAACCACAGAGGGGTGTGGACCACTAAATCTCCTTCTCACCACCGGAACACTCTTCCTCAGCCTCAGAGAACTTACAGACAGCCCACACAGAAAACAAAGAGCAAAAAAGCAGCACCAAGGAGACACGTACCATATTCATCCAGCACACAAGGAACCATCAAGAGTGACGGCAACCATGGATCAACACAGTAGCCGAATTGACCAGCCTGGTTCAAGAAAAGGATGAAAGCAAACCCCAAATATCAGTCCAACATCAAGAACCAAACAGAGCCTGCCACCCTCCAACAGTAAGGGAAACAAGATGCAGAAGAGTTATGAAGTCTCCAGACTGTTTGAATCTCAAACTTCCAGGACTTTAAGGGGAGTGGGGGATTGGATATTGAGAATGCTGTCAATGTTAATCTAGAAATAGCAGGAATGTTGAAATAGCAGTAAAACAGTAACAGTAATGTAAATGCATAACACTTACAACAATGTAAGACAAAATAAACAAACTAACTATATGTCCATGAGATAAAGACTTAGGGAGAGGTGAAATATAAGGGTTTGGTGTACAAAGGCTTAATGTTGGACTGAGTGCAGTTTTGCCCACATACTAATGTAAGAAAGCACATGACCCAAACCAAGTGTGATGATCAAAAGATATTGAGAATGAGATATGGAGATAGCTCCTTGCCTGTACCCTTCACTCTATATATTATAGTTAATAAAAACTTGCTTTTAATATACAGAAGACTACAAAGACTTTCTAACAGACATGTGCAATAACCAACACTTCTGCAACAGCCTGGCTGCTTTTTAGGTTTTTTTTATTAAGCTGTTGTAAGAGTAGATGAGAGGGCACATCCTTCTCTGTTACTACAACTCATTGCAGCTGAGTGCTTCTTTGAAGCCACAAGGTCTCTGATTAGCCCTCCCACTCTCCTTTGCAAACCAATTAAGCTAAATTAGATAAAGTGAGGGATAAAATAAAAGCGGCAGCTGCTTCGCGAGGAACTGCCCAAAAAAAAACAAATCACAAATGAAACTTATATCATTAAACCAAAAGGTTATTAAGAGAGTCGATAATGCATTTCAGCCCCAGCGGTGGCCAACGAGCACAGAAGGCCTCGGTGGTGCCCATGGGCACGGCATATGCTGTCTCGCCAGGGACCCCAGCCACAAATGTAACCGCGGTACAGGGATAGATACTCAGGTCGGATGACATCTTGGTTGCCCGCTGCCAGGACCTGTTGATGGCCAGTTTGACCAGGTCCAGGAGCAGGTTCATGGGGCGGTCCTCCTTCCCCGTTCCACCCCCCCCGTAGATCAGGAGTGCAAGGCGGAAGTGCAGACAATACTGTAATGGAAGATTTTTTTAAATAACTGAAAAGGGAGTGCAATCCAAAGCAATTGATGTAAACATAGTCCTTTAGACTTCACAAGACCACAAAAAGAGTAGGTTTCTTGAGAGGCCATAAACTGTTGCAACATTTGGCTGTATGTGACTGCTGCATGTAACATGCTCTATCCAAGATCCCCAATAAACAGAGAAAATAGGTGCAGGAGTCGGCCATTCTGCCCTTTGAACCTGCACCACCATTCAAAATGATCATGGGGAGGATACCTCCATCAGGAACCTGTGCCACTGGACAGCCAAGGCATATCCGGACAATGAGGCAAGCAGCCCACACAGGAAATCCCTCTGTTCTGTGACAAAGGACACAGAGGGCATTTCTGTGAGGTGGCTCAGGTTGTGGTACTCCATTTACTTACCCACCCACCTCACTCCTCTACCACCTGACTCACCTTTCATCCTACCCTCCTGCCACCATATACCTGCTGCCCTACCCACCTTCCACCTTAGCCACCTGCTGGTTACCCAGAGACATTCTATACCTACACCTGGCACCACCTTATCCACCTGCCACCCCAACACCCACAGCCTCCTGACAATATACCCACCTGCCATCCTACTTACGGACACTCTGCCACCTCATCCAAATTTCCACTCTGCCACCTTGCCCATTCACTCATTTAGCTATGCACTCATTCCTCCTGAGAATGGGAGATTGCAGAGGCAGGGCGGGGCAGGGTGTGTGTGTGTGTGTGTGTGTGTGTGTGTATAATGTGTGTGTATGTGATGTGTGTGTATGTGGAGGTGGCAGCATTCAGGGCATGGGCTGGTGAAATTCAGTCCAAGCAGGGATGTGCTTGGACGGGATTCCATTGTACGGCTGCACCTCCTCAGGACCACAAGTGACCTCTGGATCTGAGCACAACCATTTTGAGGTCATGAATGGCATCTGTCAGGAGTTTGATGCTCACGGCTGCACATGGAATCAACTTGTGGGGCGTCTTTCAGTCCAATCTGATTGCATCCCCTCCCCATTTCACCCCCCCCCCCCCCCCCCCCAATTGGACTGGAACCTGTCACCATGCTAACTAAGGGGCACCTTTGTAAAAATCCCAAAGAGTGATTGTTTCCTCCTGGAGGTGGATTCGGGACCCTGACAGAACCCCCCCTCCTCTGTCCCACCCTCAATGTAAACATTTAGCTCGTTGGGTAAACAGCTTTGTTGTGTGATGTAGATTTTCACTGTAACTACATTGCTGTGTTAATGTAACATGCTTGTGACTAATAAATAAACTTTACTTTTTATGTTTGTTTATGTCTCTCCTTTCATGTTCCACAGTTATCTCGAGCATATCTAACTCCAATACACCAACATTGTTTTTTTTCCCCAAATATTACGCAATGGACAATGTAGAATAATCATTTAATGACCTGAAGCTTCCGATCAGAGTTCGAAGCTCTGTATCAGCCACTGACCAGGTAGCAAACTAACTACTTGCCTGCACATGGTATGGGATAACACTTGTCAGGGAATTCCACAGATTCATAACCCTTTGTGTGAAGAAGTTCCTCAACTCAGTCCGAAATCTGCTTCCCCTTATTTTGAGTCTGTGCCCCCTAGTTCTAGTTTCACCCGCCAGTGGAAACAACTTCCTTGTTCTACCTTATCTGTTCCCTTCATAGTCTTATATGTTTCTATAAGATCTTCCCTCATTCTTCTGAATTCCAATGAGTATAACTCCGGTCTACTCAGTCTCTCCTCATAAGCCAATCCTCTCAACTCTGGAATCAACCTAGTGAATCTCCTCTGCACCCCCTCCAGTGCCAGTATATTCTTTCTCAAGTAAGGAGACCAAAACTGTACATGGTTCTCCAGGTGTGGCCTCACCAGCACCTTATACAGCTGCAACATAACTTCGCTGCTTTTAAACTCCATCCCTCTAGCAATGAAGGACAAAATTCTATTTGCCTTCTTAATTACCTGCTGCACTTGCAAACCAACTCCTTGAGATTCCTGCCCAAGGACACCCAGATCCTTCTGCACAGCAGCATGCTGCAAATTTTTACCATTTAAATAATAATCCATTTTGCTGTTATTCCTACTAAAATGGATGGCCTCACATTTACCAACATTTGTACTCCATCTGCCAGACCCTCGCCCACTCACTTACACCATCTATATCCCTTTGCAGACTTTCAGCGTCCTCTGTGCACTTTGCTCTGCCACCCATCCTAGTGTCACCTGTGAATTTTGACACACTGCACTTGGTCCCCAACTCCAAATCATCTATGTAAATCGTAAACAGTTGCAGTCCCAACACTGATCCCTGAGGCAGACCTCAGAGTTGAGGGATGGAAGGTTTGGTTGAAGGGGTAAGGAGGGACTTGAGCGGTCAGACTGGGTAGTCAGATGGTGTGGGCTAGTCAGGTTGGATCCTCGTGACTTGGAGGTATTAGGGGGAGTCAAAGGGTTGGATGGAGTCAGAGCTCAAGGGAGGATCATCATGTTGGGGGTTAGTCAGATCACAAGTGGAATCAGGAGTTTGGCAGGGCAATCATGAGGTCAGAGGCAATAATCAGGAGTCAATACGAGTCAAGTGGGTGCCAGTTGGACTGTGATTTTTCTGTCGATTTCCTGGGTAATTACAAAGGTAAAACATTCTGAGTTGTTGGGAGCAGGGGAATTGTCCACTGGAAGTTAAAACTTCCCAGGTAATTCCCATGCAGTCAGTGCATCGAGATGTCTACAGGGTCCTGAAAAGCATCCAGTCTCCGGTGATCCAGAAACTGGAAGATCTCAACCGAGAACTTCAGCAAATCTTCATCCTCCACTCCAGTATTACTTAGCAGTTCAAAAAGAAAATAACGCTCCATTTATGTAGCACCTTTCATGACCTTGGGATGTCTCAAAGTGCTTTACAATCAATGAAATCCTATTGGAATTGAGCAACTGGAACATAGGAAACAAGGCAGCAAATTGACACCCAAACAGCAGTACGATGAGCAGATAATCTGTTTGAATGGTATTGGTTGAGTGATTAATATCAGCCAGGAAAACACTTTAAATTGCTCTGCTGTTTTTGAATAGCGTCATGGGATCTTTTATATCCACCTGAGAAGATAGATGGGGCCTTGGCTTAAACCTGATCTGAAAGATTGCATCTCTGCCCATGAAGCACTTCTTCATTTGGACACTGAATTGTCAGCCTAGATTACGTGCTTGAGTCTCTTGGGTGTGATTTAAACCGATACTCACTATACTCGCAGTGCGCACTTGTCTTTCCTGCAGGCTGCTCACTGCCATTCACTTACACTCTCTATCACTCTCACTCTCAGCCTCCTCTCTACCAATGCCATTCCTCTGCTTGACCTCCCATTCATAGCCCCACTCGATCCCTTGCCCAGTTCCTCACCACAGTGAGGATTTAGGGGAGGAAAGCGGAGAGCTCAAAGGAGGGTCAGTGAACGAGAGGGTTGCTGAGCAGTAGAGTTGGTATTGTGATTGCAAACATATTGTGAGGACCCTCGTACCCTGTTGAATTTTTGAGAGATATTCCTTTAGGTTCAAAATGAAACTAAGAAAACTCTAGCAACATGCCTTTAAAATTCTGGCATGTGCTTATGTGATCTAGATTGCTGTGGACCTGAAGTAAAAAAGTAAATAGATAGCTAATTGGATATTGTATTACAAATGGTCTTGAAGCACATGAAGACCTGCAGTTGTGGGGAACAGATAAGGCAACATTTACAAGGAGTTGTGTGTCTAATACTGTCAAAAAAGAATAGAAAGCTGAAGATAGGAAGAGCAGAAATTCTGGGATTAGATAAGACTACTGTCATTATTTCAGCTTTGAGTCAAATAAATTGGTTGGACATAAACCTGGTGTTGTCAGACTTCTTACTGTGTTTACCCCAGTCCAGCGCCGGCATATCCACATCATTATTTCAGTTTTGCCAGATCTTGCCAAGCAGTTTAAAGGGGCACTGGAGATTCTGTGCCAAAATAGTTGTGGTGCTGCAAGTTTTGATGTTTGGGGCAATTTTGGATAGAATATGGCTGTTGGTGAAAGCGGTTCGGGGGCTAAATTGATTGAGTGCGAAAGTGAGAGATCCTATGTACTGGAGGCAAGCTTAGAGAACATTGAAAGTGCATGTGGTGTTAAAATGCAGCAAGTAACACATTTGCTTGTAGTTGTGTGAGACGTACCTTTGTTGTTTTGACTATTTAAAGTGGAATGTATATTTTTCTTTGAAGTATTCATCGCCTGTTAATGTTTAAATTATGATGTGGATTTCTGTGTTTCAATAAAAATTTGAAAAAGTAAAATTTTGCTCAATCATTTCCTTTCTGCTGGCATCATGAGAATTCCTCCAGGGATTGTAACAGTATTTGAAGTTTCTAAGTTGATATGAGTTCCTACGTTACAACAATGTCTGTGATCCCAAAAGTACATATTGGCCACAAAACTCTTTGGGATGCCCAGGGGTCGTGAAAGGCCCTATATAAGTGCAAGGCCTCCATTTCTACTCTTATATCTGTACTCCTATTCTCACCGAGGCACCCCTGTCTCGCTTTGTCCCACATAATATCTTGCCTCACAATCAAAACAGCCTCACTAAAGTTCACACGGCTCGCTAATCAGCCACCTAAAATCAACAACAAATTTTCCTGGCTGCAATCCAGCATTTATTTTTGATCCCAACTGTTATACAGAAGCTGCAGGGATAAAGGTTCAAGGACTGGAGGAAATTTTCTCACACAAATTGCTGCACTGTGCACAAAATTCCTCTTCCTTTTGGACAACTGTCAATATTTTTGCCTTTTCAAATTGGGTGATATTCCTTTGTGTGTTGGCCAAACAATGTTCAACACTACTCCTTACCATAGGAAAATGTAGATAAATTTGTCTAAAAAGAGGAGAAATAAGCTGTAAACAGCGATCAGCGATGTAAGCTACCCACAGACACTTCCCTTGAGCATTGAAAATCCCTTTTCACATCATTATTGTTCCTGTCTCATGAGTTGCAAACTTCAGAAAATGAAATGCAGACAATGGGATTTCCAAACTTCACGTACCCTGAAGTACTTTAATGGCCCTTGTGTTTTATACATTATGATGCACACTAGAGGAACAAAGCAAGCAGGATAGCTCATCAGATCATGGTGAGATAAAGATCAATGATATGATTGTCCAATAGGGCCCTCTGGTATAATTATTAACAACTTAGGTGACTAATCTTCATGACCCTTGTTCCTATTTCCCCAGACAACAGGAACAAAGAGAAGAGGTGGAGACCTGGTTGGCTTTGTCTCTGCTCCCTTTACGTTGCCCTGGGATTTCTTGTGCACCCCTGGGAGAATGGAATGGTAGGGCTTGCCTTGTTTCCGTAACAGATATCAGCCCATGAATTCAATGCAAGGTGATATTTTTTGCGTCCTGTCGTAATTTCCTGGGGTAGCTCCTGTCCGGTATGTCCTCAGAGTCACCCTGTAAAATCTGCTCTGGACCCTCACACAGCCTGAGGGGCCTCTATCTGTGTTTAAACTGCCTTCCCAGAGGCATTGAGGCCCTGGAAGTGTTTCTACCAAGTGATGGGAGGAGCTATTGCTTCTGGGCCACACTTCGGGTAGAATTCTCCATTTTTAAGACTACGTGCAACTTGGGTGCTTTTCCTGTTGGCCAGAAAGGTGGGAATCCATGTCAGATTCTGAGCCACATTCTGCATTTGGAACCTCATTAATTATAGGCCAGCAAGTTCCCCTCCAAATCTCCTGATAGGCTGCCAATTGATTTGTCTTCCCCCTGGTAGGTTTGAAGGTTCCAGCATCATGTTTAAACACCAGCCCAACACACTCATATCGCTGTCTCCAGCCCACCTTTCTCCACCAGAGCATGCAGTATGTCAGCACACCAGAGAGAAAAGGCTAGTAGCCTCAAGAAGTCCATTCCTCGATTCAAGCACACCCCTGAGACCATCACCTGCGAGGAGCTCATGCCCCATTTGGACATCTACCCAATGAATCTCAACTCTTTGTGCATCCCCTTTCAGTAGAGAATGTTATATTCCTTTGAGCTCCTTGCTTTTGAGATTTACATGCAGCCTTCTCAGGGTTCAGCTTTCTTGCCTTCGATCTTCCCTCTCTGTCTTCTATTGTTCATCGTCCCCCTCTACCTCTTTGCGCCTTGGGGAGGTGAAGGGAGAAGGTTCAATGGCAGACAGAGAGGCAAAGTCCTCTTTATCAGCCAGAAACCCTCCTCCCCTCCACCCATTTACCTCTTGAGAATTGAGAACTCTGGGAAGGCAGTTTTGCCTTGTGCATGCAAGCCAGTCTTTTATCAGCTGCTTTAATTACCATTCATGAGGTGCTTATGCCATCAGTTAACAGGAAGTCTGACCCGTCATTAACTTGCCATTCAGAGAATCGCAACGTGATCTTACACCGGTGGGTTTCTGAATTTTTGGCTCCTGCTAGATCCTGCACTCCCAGCCACCGCCAAACCTGCCATGTGTGAGGTGGGAGAATTCTGCTCTTTGTATCTGCTACTCCTGTCCAACATCCAGGTGGCAGGGATAGGAAAGTCTGCTCCAGAATATGTCCATGTTAACATTTTGGTGCTGCGGTTAATGTCTTGGGTCATTTCACCATGTTATATGCAGGCAGGCCATTCTCTCAAATCAGACACTGTTGGAAAACTATTGCACTTTTTTATCCAACATCCAGTAATAGGTGAGCAGAATTTTCCTGAAGACATTGTTAGTGTGGTTCCCTGGAAAATATTCTCTCATCAAGTCACTTACAAAAACACTGTCAAATCCCCAACTATTTAATCTTTGGCTCTCTATTTAACACAACATTCCTGCAGCTACTTATCTGCTTGTCCTGACCCTCAGCTCCACCTTTTTGTCGTTGTCCTCATTAACACACCATCTCTCTCACACACCATGGTCAAACCCCAATATTGCTCTCATCTTCACTCCCTTAGTCTAAAGGACACATGCATGAATGTAGGCAAATCAATTAGCCATTCATTGCTATATCTTTGTCACTAAAATTGAGGCCATCTGATCAGATGCCCCTACCACTTTTCTTCCCTCTAGCCCAACAGATCAAAAAAAATTCCCCAAAAGAAGCCCTATGCCCTAGTTGTGAACTTACATCTGTCTTTCTGTGCCCTCCTATTCTTCCTTCCTGCTCCCTCTGAGATCATTTCATTCATGAGATCCACCTCCTGCTCACTTGACACTATTCCCGTCGAACTACTGACCACTCAGCTTCACTCCTGGGCCCTTATGTTAGCAGATATTTTGATTTGTTGCCTCCCCTCCACTTTAATTCTGCTGTCGTCGCCCCAAATCCCCTCCCAAAAAATCACCTTTGATCCCTCTGTTCTTGCAAAATGATACTCCATGATCAATCTCGAATTCCTTGAGGGGGTAGGTTTAAGGTAAGAGGGGAGAGATACAAAAGTGTCCAGAGGGGCATTTTTTTCCACACAGAGGGTGGTGAATTTCTGGAACGAGCTGCCAGAGATAGTAGTAGGAGCAGATATAATCTTGTCTTTTAAAAAGCATTTAGTTACATGGGTAAGATAGGTATAGAGGGATATGCGTCCAACGCGAGCAATTAAGACAAGTTTAATGATAAAAAGTGCAGCATGGACAAGTTGGGCCGAATGGTCTGTTTCCATGCTGTAAACCTCTATAACTATGACAAGGTCCTTGAACATGTTATCACCTCCCAAATCTATTCTCATCTTCCCTGCAATTCTGTGCTAGAATCCCCCTACATAGATTGTCTCTTTTCAAATGGTGAGATTGTGCAACTCACGTCAGGCTATGAACTCACCTTATTTGCCCAGATAGCTGCAGGACTGCTCCAACATTGAGATTGCGAGTCCCACCAAGAGTGATCCTCTTTGTGCCCATCCAATAGAAAGGTTTCTATTGTTAAGTAGATTGTGTTTTCATGCAGCTATACGTCCAGTCAATATGCTTCCTCAAATATTGGCAGCAACAGCTCACTAATAGGATGGTGTACCCTCTCAAGTTGTCTTTCAGATGAAGAATACCATTACCCCCACAACAAATGCACTGGCTGAATAATAAGTTCAGTCTAGCTAGAATTCAGTTCTCTCAGATCTGAGTCTAGCTTGAAGATTTTTTCAGGAGAAGCACAATGGCTCCCAGCATCTATCTGGGGCTTGAGCAATTATGCTTTATATAGAGCTAGTCTGCAAAAGACCACATGGAATGAGTCATTGAAGGAATCAACATCTATTTATAATGTAGTGTATGGGTGGAATTCTCCCCTGCCGGGACTAAATTTCATGATGGGGAACGGGAGCAAGGAGTGTGACCTTCTGCGGAGGCTGGAGGGAAAACATATCAAATCCTACCTGATTAATTATGCGACTGGGTAGTTTGTGCCATACTCCGTGACAGGCCAAGCCTGATGGATCACAATCTGCCATATTGAAAAGGCACCCAACGTCACTGACCCACAATTGAAGAAAGAAAATGTAGAATCCCTACAGTGCTGAAGGAGGCCATTCAGCCCGTCAAATCTACACCAACCACAATCCACTCAGGCTCTTTTCCTGTAATTCCACATATTTACCCTGCTAATCCCCTGACACTAGGATCTATTTATCTAAATGCATCAATCTATGAAGGCTGGCCACTTGTTTCCTGTAGTTATCTGAAATGGTTTTCTAAACTTTGTCTATCTTGTCTACTTTTCCCCCTAGTAAATACAATTTCTAAGTAGGATCTAACCAAAGTTAAAAAAACTACTTCACAATAACATAATTTCTGGCTCGAGAGGCCAAAATGAGCTTCCAAGCGTATGTCTGCTCCATCATGATGACCACCTACTTCCACCATCGTAACTCTGCCCCTTTGTTTAGCTGAATGTCTCATCCATGCCTCTGTTCCAATGCACCTCCTGGTCAGTTTCCTAGTCCCCACCCTCAACAAATTTAACATTCTCCAAAGCCCTGCCACCATACATTGGTTCCTGGTTAAACACAGCTCAATTTTAAAATTCTCATTGTTGTTTTCAAATCCCTCCTGCCACATCTCTGTAACCTTCTCTTGCTTTATGATGGCACAGTGGTTAGCACCGCTGCCTCACAGTGCCAGGGACCTAGGTTCAATTCCAGCCTCAAGGGATTGTGTGGAGTTAACACATTCTCCCCGTGTCTGCATGGGTTTCCTCTGGCTGCTCTGGTTTCCTGCCATACTCCAAAGTTGTACAGGTTGGTTTGATTGGCCATGCCAGACTGATCTTCAGCGTCAGGGATTAATTATGTGGGATCATGGGGATAGTTGTTGGTGCAGTTTCAATGGGCTGAATGGCCATCTTCTGCTTTGGAGAGATTTTATGAAAAATTCAGAGATATGTATGTTCTTCCAACTAGGACCTCTGCTGCTTTCCTAATTTTAATCACTCCACTATAGCCTCAAGTGCTAAGGAACTAAGCTCCAGAATTTTCTCCTTGTAACCTACCCTTATGGCAAATTTTTGCTCATCAAATCTCACATTTCTTACTGTGGATCAGTGCCAAATTTTTTTTGATCAACATTCCTGTGAAGCCTGGGGTATCTTCCTGGGTCGAAGTTGCTTTACAAATACAAGTTGTTGTTGAATTCTCCTTTGTGCCTTTTAGTTTATTCATTAAAGATTTCATTTCAGGTCCTCACGCCAACTGAGAAGCTTGAGTATTTTTACCTGATGTTGGGAATGCCCATGGAAGAGTCTGAATCTGTGGAATTTACCTAACCTCCCAGCATACAACAGTCTCAATCACATCAAGGCATATTTTTTCATGGACCTCCAACATGTATCTGCTCAAAGGTTTCTTAAAATGATTTCATGTACAGGTCCAATGTCAAAAATGTTCCAGAGGGAAATTTGTCCTGAGTTATTTTGTTAAGTACAGTGTGTGTGGGACAGAGAAGCAGACAGTCTTCTAAGAGACACCTGATGTAACCTTTGTTTTAAATTCAGTAGATTTTAGGAAGCAGGTAGATTGTGAGGGAGTGGAGAGCGAGTGAGCAGAAGGGTAAGAATAGCCCCATCTTCCATAATAAAATATTTCTTCAGCTAAGTGTAATTTTACAAGATGTAAATTTTAAATTTAAACTTTTATGGAAGTTGAATTGAAGGTGCCTCAATTTTGTAATTTGAAGGTGCCTAATCAGCTCATTACTATTTGGTTAGGAGTGGCGTGGTGGCACAGTGGTCAATTCCAGCCTTGGGTGACTGTCTGTGTGGAATTAGTATGTTCTCCCTTTGTCTGCATGGGTTTCTTCCAGGTGCTCCGGTTTCGTCCTACAGTCCAAAGATGTGCAGATTAAGTTGATTGGCTATGCTAAATTGTCCCAAGATGTATAGGTTGGGGGGATTAGTGGGGTAAATACATAGGGTTATGGGGTAGGCCTGGGTAGGATGCTCTATCAGAGAGTCAGTGCAGGCTCAATAGGCCGAAAGGCCTCCTTCTTCATTGTAGGGATTCTATGACAGCAAGGCCAGTGCAACTTGCACTTTCAATATAAGGATTCTACTTTCTAACACTGATGAGAGAGACAGCAGGACAGAAAGACTGGCACTCTCCTTCCTTATTCTAATTTAATTTCCTTTCTTCCCAAAAAGTAAATTGAAGTTCAAGAACAAAGAAAAATAACTGAAAAAAAAATATGGTGGTAAGCTATGAGGGGATCATCGTGTGTGCTCTGCCTCTAGGCAGGTCCTTAACTCATTGTTCGCCAATGCTTCATTCTTCTTGACAGTTTGTGTCAGTGGTGTTTTGGCATTGCCTTCCATTTTCAGTGCAAGGACAAGGAGAAAGATCAACGTGAGCCAGAACTGGAATTGAATCCATTATTCTGAGCCACACTTGGCAACAAATCAACTGAGCTAACCAGCTCCATGACAGGTAGATGAGAGAAATTGCCAAATATGAGGGGGCCCTCAGGTCTTATGCTTTTAGAGTGAGAAGGAAGTAGATGGAAGGGAAGAAGTGGTGAAGAGGAACATAAGTTAAAGAGTTTTGGTACATATTTATGAGGGAACAGTAGGGGTGAAAAAGGTAGTAGAGAGAAATCAGGGAATAATGGATAAGTTTGATTTACATCTGTAGTTGAGAAATTACTAGGATTTATAATTAAGGGTAGAATGATGGATCAGCTTTAACATTTTCAGCTGATACGAGAGAATCAGCATGGATTGCTAAAGGGAAGGTCATGTCTTATGAATTTGAGTGAATGTTTTGAAGGGGTGAAAAGGACAAGGAAATTTCTATGAATGTTATTTGTATGGATTTTCTGAGATAATTCGATAAAGGCCCTCATAAGGGAGTCATTGCTAAAATTGAAGCTTGCGGAATTGAAGGTAATCAAATCAGATCAATCATGATCTCACTGAATGGCAGATCAGACTTGATGGGCTGAATGGCCTACTTTTGCTCCTATGTCTTCTGATGTTATGATCTATTGGCCTGGTTAGAAATTGTCTAGGCAGAAGAAGTTCGAAGATGTTTCCTCCCACTGTCCAAAAATGTGCGGATTAGTTTGATTGGCCGTGGTAAATTGCCCCTTAGTATAGGAGGACTAGCTAGGATTAATATGTGGGACATGGGGATAGGGGCTGGGTGGGATTGTGGTCGGTGCAGGCTCGATGGGCTGAATGGCCTCCTTCGGCACTGTAGGGATTCTATAACTTCTATAACTGCATGAAGTGTCAGTCATGTTTCTTTTTCAGTACTCAAGTCCTGGAGTGGAACTTGAACCCAGAACCTTGTGACTCTTCAGGGCAGAGTGTTACTAACTGAGCACCGGCTAACTGAACCGGACTGGCTGCATAGGAAAGACTTACTGGCTCAGTGCACACCCCCTGCAGGAGGGTATTCAACTTCCATCACTCCTTCTCCAGCGGAACTGTAAATCCACATTTCAAGTCCTCTCTTTTCAACTGTAGTGGCATCTTGCACAGACAGGGTTAATGTGGGACTGTGTATACTGTGTATACAGCGATATAAGAAAGCACAGGGTCAGTCTAGAGATGTGTAAAGAGTTAGGATGGAGTCAGCTCCATAACGTTACCCTCTTACTGTATATATGTACAAAGTTAAGAGTTGTTAATAAAGATTTGGTGTTAATATACTCAAAAGTTTGAAACCTACATCATGGTATCCAAAGCAGGATTCTTCATCAACCTGCCATGTGGATTATCATAGGAGTTTAACTTTGATTTGATTTGATTTATTATTTTCACAGGTATTAGTATACAGTGAAAACTATTGTTTCTTGCGTGCCATATAAACAAAGCATACCATTCATGGAGAAGTAAAGGAGAGGATGCAGAATGTAGTGTTACAGTCACAGCTAGGATGTAGAGAAAGATCAACTTAGTGAGAGGTAGGTCCATTCAAAGATCTGATGGCAGCAGGGAAGCTGCTGCTCTTGAGTCAATTGGTACGTGACCTCCAACTTTTGTATCTTTTTCCCAACGGAAGAAGGTGGAAGAGAGTGTGTGGGGTCCTTGATTGTGCTGACTGCTTTGCCAAGGCAGCAGGAAGTGCAGATGGAGTCAATGGATGGGAGGTTTGCATGATGGACTGGACTTCATCTGTAATCTGGTCTCTGGCAATATATTAACATTTTTGAGAGTCTACAATTTGATTGTTACACTTTGTGATCTTGATAATATTTAGAAGTACCACTTAAATCGTAAGCGTAATACTTGCTTCCATTACTTTTACAGTGATACAGTAACGTCACTTATTCAGCTCTCCTCTTGGTGACCTGAGCTGCCCTTGTCTGCCCAACATTTAATTTCTGTCTCCTCTGCCTGGTTTCACCCCGGCCTCTGCTTCTCTCAATGGCTGTGCCTGCCACTATACAACACTCCCTACCTCGAAGTAGCACTGGCCACTCTCTCTCTCTCTCTCTCTCTCCCTCTCCATTTCTCTTGGCCTCTACATGTACTTCAGTTGGGAAGCCTTTCCACAACATTTCCTCCTTTGCGCAGACATTCTCTTCTCCATTTGCAACAACCGACTGTACAATCTAGGTAAAGTTTATTTATTAGTCACAAGTAAGGCTTACATTAGCACTGCAATGAAGTTACCGTGAAATTCCCCTAGTCGCCACAGTCTGGCACCTGTTTAGGTCAATGCACCTAACCAGCACATCTTTCAGACTATGGGAAGAAACCAGAGCACCCGGAGGAAACCCACACAGATCCCGGGAGAACATGAAGACTCCACACAGACAATGACCCAAGCCAGGATCTGAACCTATATCCCTGGCGCTGTGAAGCAGCAGTGCTAACCATCATGCCACCCCCTCTCCCAGTATCTAGTAAATCTCCTGTCACTGTATATGTGTCTCTGCTCTCTCTTATTAATATAGCAGAATACCACTTCCAGAAATATATATGTATACCATGTATACATTGCAGAGTGCTATAAAATAAATTGCATATACATCCATCAGTATACCACTTCTAATTGATTTATTTTTAAATTGCTCTACCATTATATCAAGCCTTTGACGCACATTACTTAATCACAATCCTTTTAAAACTGATAGTCTCTCAGATTGCCATCTTTTATGTTCTTGTTGGACATTAATGTAATTTGATCATCTGCCCTTGTTGCTTAAACGTTTGATTCTTCCTATTGTAGATAAGGAGAGAGGGCACTGAGACAGATGACAGAAGATATTTGTGAATGAAGCCTTATCCCAGAGTGTTTAATGTCATTCTGATTAAGAAGATTTTTCAGGGAGCTCCACTGAGCAGCATGCATTTTTAATGAAACGCCTTGAACAGGTTCTGCCAGGGATGTGGAATCATGGTGTATGCCTGCTAATTGCAGGTAATTGGAGGTGCAGTTGGCCAAGGGAAAAGAATTTGGCTCCTGTCTTTAGTGGACTTGTATAAATTTTCTTTGTGTTTACAGCAATGATCAGAGTTCGTTTCAGCAAACATCTGTTCTCATTTTGTTTGCCTCCAGTTGTGTTCAGTTTGTACATAATCAAATATACAAAAATAACTGGAAATATGGCAATTGAGAAATAAATTGAACACAAATACACCTGCCCTAAATTAATCTGGGGTTAGAATCACTCGAACTTCCCCTCAGCATTATTTATTACCAGAGAGAGAGGAATTTAACAGAGGTGCCTCCAGCATCAATATTTCAGTAACAGCTTGCTTGTTGGATTAGTTCCAATTCATTCCTGTATAAACATTTTGTGTTCATGGATCTACATTTCCCAAACACGCTGGACAACTTGTTTATTTACCTGACATACCTGCAGCACATAAATGTCAATACTATCATCTCTCCACACCTGACACCCACACACACATCAACTCTCCCCCAGGGGTTTCCATTGAAGAACAAAGGGTTTGTGTTGGATTTTAACAGTCCTGTGGAGGAAGGAGGGCTGGTGAAATAAAAGCAGAAAGCTTTGGGAGAGCAACCTGACATCTACCCACCACCACTGATTTGATTTTATTATTGTCACATGTATTAACATACGTGAAAAGTGTTGTTTCTAAACAAAGCATAGAGGAGGATACGAGAGTGTGCAGAATGTAGTGTTACAGTCATAGCTAGGGTGTAGAGAAAGGTCAACTTAATGCAAGGTAAGTCCATTCAAAAGTCCGATGGCAGCAGGGAAGAAGGTGTTCGAGTCGGTTAGTACGTGATCTCAGACTTTTGTTGTTTTTCCTGAAGGATGGAGCTGGAAGAGAAAATGTCCGGGGTGTGTGGGGTCCTTAATTATGCTGGCGGAAGTGTAGACAGAGTTAATGGATGGGAGGCTTGGGCAGAGCAGGAGCCATACCAAACTGTGATACAACCAGAAAGAATGCTTTCTATGGTGCATCTGTAAAAGTTGGAGAGAGTCGTAGCTGACGTGCCAAATTTCCTTAGTCTTCTGAGGAAGTAAAGGCATTGGTGGGCTTTCTTAACTATAGTGTCAGCATGGGGGGGGACCAGGAGATGTTGTTGGTGATCTGCACACCTAAAAACTTGAAGCTCTTGACCCTTTCTACTTCATGCCCATTGATCTAGACGTGGGAGTGTTCTCCTTTATGCTTCCTGAAGTCAGTGACAATCACCTTTTTGTTGACATTAAAGGAGAGATTAGTGTGGCCGTACCAGTTCACTAGATTCTCCCTCTCATTCCTGTACTCTGTCTTGTCATTATCTGAGATCTGACCCACTACGGTGGTGTCATCAGCAAACTTGAAAATTGAATTGGAAGGGAATTTGGCCACACAGTCATGGGTGTATAAAGAATATAGTAGGGGGCTGAGAACACAGTGTTGGTGGGAACCTTAGTAGGGATACAATCGACAGGGACCACCTCCCAACTCCATTAGCATTTTACTGGCACCCAGGCTGGCCTCTGCCTGCTGAGGACACTGCCAAGTAAACATTCGCTTCCAATGGGTTTCTGGTGATGGGGAGGGGGTTCTCTTTTATGGCCAATCTCTAGCCCACAGCAGGGTTCTCTCAGGGCAATGGCTGCCCTTGTTGCTGTGATACTGCCACAGGATGGTGCATGCGCCCCCATTGTGGGTGCCTGCCTAGTCCTAGCACCATTCTTAAACGTACCTTCTCCTCAACATGGTAGTGCCCTCTCTTTCTCATTGCAAGCTTAGCATTGAATACCACTGTCAGTAACACTGCGGAAGCTGCCATACAGCCAGCCCTCTGATTGGGCCTCTAGTTCCTCAATGTGGAGCTGCCGGCGTTGGACTGGGTTGGGCACAGTCGGAAGTCTCACAACACCAGATTAAAGTCCAACAGGTTTCTTTGGTAACACAAGCTTTTGGAATGTTACTCCATCAGATTGGACAGCGGTTCCAGCAGCAGCCTCTTAATTGGCACCCATTGGGGGTGGCATGGCAGCCCAGTGGTTAGCACTGCTGCTTCACAGCTCCAGGGACCTGGGGTTGATTCCTGGCTTGGGTCACTGTCTGTGTGGAGTTTGCACATTCTCCTCATGTCTGCGTGGGTTTCCTCCCACAGTCCAAGGATGTGCAATTTAGGGTGACGCTAAAAATTGCCCCTTAGGTCGTGAGACGCATAGGTTAGAGGGATTAGTGGGTAAATACGTAGGGGTATGGGGGTAGAGCCTGGGTGGGATTATGGTCGGTGCAGACTTGATGGACTGAATGGCCTCCTTCTGCACTGTAGGGTTTCTATAATTTCAATGATTTTTCACTGGTAAGATGCCACCCAGGTCCCACCACCAATCCATGAAGTATCAGGACTGAATTTACCCTGGCGATGAAACTTCCTTTCAGGAGAATTTGGCTTGATGGTCATTTTTTTGTCCCCCCCGCTGTGTCCAAGGTTACCGAGGTCAAACTGCAGTACTTTGGCTGCTACCTTTATGCAGTAAGGAACAAAAACTGGGACCTTTATAAAGCAAAATACTGTGGATGCTGGAATCTGAAACAAAAACAGAAAACGCTAGACAATCTCAGTAACTCTAACAGCGTTTGTGGGGAGGGAATCAAACCAACGTTTTGAGTCCAGATGATCCTTCGTCAGAGCTGACAGCAGAGAGATTCAGCAGACGTTTATACTGTGAGGGTGGGTGTGGGGGTGGAATGGGACAAAGGGAATGTAAGTGAGAATACAGAAGGCTGAGAAGGTGCTAAAAAAGTGTCCATTAAGTGATCAGAGTGCAATAATCGCAGAACAGAGGTACAGATTGTTAAAGGACTGCCTGAGGAATGTGACAATTACCCCGAAAGGAGAGAGGGGTGGCGGAGGGTGCCAGAAGGAGAGCACTGAGTTCAACAACTTCAGAGCGTGAACTCTCTCCTCTACCTTCACCCCATTTCCATTTATTTTATTTCATTTCAATTCATTTTATTCATCTATTTTAACATCCTTTTTTCCTGCTTCCATCTTCCCACTTTCTATTCCAGCTCTCCTCTTGCACCCCTCTTTCAGGTTTCTCAGATAGTCCTTCAACAATCTATATCTCTGTTCTGCCATTCGCCTTTTCTGATCACTTAATATTCACTTTTAGCACTTTCTTAGCCCTCTGCATCCTCATTTACATTCCTTTTGTCCCATTCCGCCGCACCACCTCCCCTCCAACTCTCATAGTGTAAATCCCTGCTGCTTCTCTTTGCTCCTAGCAAAGGGTTATCCAGACTCCAATCATTAGCTCTATTCTCTCCCCACAGATGCTGTCAGACCTGCTGAGATTTTCCAGCAATTTCTGCGACTGGGACCTTTATGGTCAATCTTCCTCAGTAACAAGAGTGCAGTATAAGTTATCCATAAACAGGACCCTATAGTTGAAATTTTACAGCCCACGTATATTCAGGAATCGCTTCTGAATGAGGGGAGCTCCGCATCATGTGGCAGTCCTATGAGTACTAAAACCAACCAACCACCCTGTCAGCCACAAAAAGTGGTCACAGCTGTATGTGCAAAATTACAATAACACTTTGGAGAATTTTATAAATGAAATAAGCAAACTCCAATGACCAGGACCCCTACTGTTGTTTCAGAGGAAATTGTGCAGGAATAACAACTAAATGCTTTTATTTCCAGATTCCTGAAGACCATTCCTGTCAAAGAATAACAAAACAATCAAGAAAGCCAAACAGGTATGGTTGTTACAATGTGCTTACTCCAGTGAGAAGGCCACCTTGTGTTCAGTTAACAAAGTGCAAATATCTTCATTCACTGAGTTTATTCATGATGGCTGGAGCAATGTGACTAGACACTTCTATTTCCTGTAGCAATGTAATCTCTTGAGGGAGACAAAAAAACAGAGATGATAGGGAAAACAAAATATACCATGGAAAATTTCCTTCCAAATCTGTCTCGCGACCAAAACTGGAGCAGGAAATATCACCAGCAGATATGTTTCATGTGTTGAGATCAGGGCAGGATATTCCCTCTGGAAACAGGAAACTTAGGATCAGGAGCTGTACCCACTCCCGGGGAGGAAGAGTCACTAATTTGGATTTTCACTAGGAAGCCTCATAATGGGCCGGGATACAAGTTTGCCATCCAATTAAAAACCTATCAGCTTTCAGAGGCCCCCCTGCTTGTAAAAGAGCAGGCTGCAATGGAAGGGATAAAGAGAAAGGGATGTCTCAAGATGGAGATACTGAGCTTCAGTATTTCCAATCTACATTCAAAAATGCCTTTTGCAAACAGCTCACTGACATGGTGAAGGTTCTTTAAGGCAGTGGCAGGCAACTCAGGGCCTCTGGGTCTTCCTGGAGTGTCATGCCCACTGTCTTCACAAGCCTGTTGCTACTGAGAGGCTGCTAGGCACCTAAACTAGCCCCTGCTGCCGAAAGTGGAGGTCATCTTGGAAATCCCAGTCAGCCCTCTTAATTAGCCTTAAGTAGGCCTTAATGAGCCTGCCACTGATCCCAGTTCCACAGGGATGGAGCCGGGGAACCAGCACTCTGAATCGAGTTATATTTAACTCCTACCCTCCTCTAATTCCAGCCCTGGCGGAGGTGAAAAATCCAGCCCACATTTCTGAGAATAAAATTATTTTAGGCTTGGCCTAAAACAAAATGGCAGGCCATCCCACGGCGTGGCCCTGGTTGTTTTTGCCAAAGGACGGGGCTTCAACGCCAGCCAATTGGAATAGAGTCTAATGGAGTGCCAAATTGCAGAGACTATCGAAGGTCCATTTGTGAACAATCAGGCTCAGAGAATGATTCCCATAACCCAACCACCAGTTTTAATTACGGGTTCATTATTTTGCCATTTTGCTGAGCAGAATCCAGAAATAAAGCAAAAGCAAAGAATTTGCATTTCGGCAATATGAATTGTCTATTGATTCGGAATAAATCTTTCCATGGCCCATAAATTCAAATCCTCTTCAACATTATGGTGATGTTGACAACAGCACGGCTTAAAAATAAGTAGGTCGGTCTACAACAAACATGCCTCATCTAAAGATTTGTCTCAGTCACCATATACAGAAATGTGGATTTATATCTGTAGTGCCAGCCTCTAGTGGGTCACGTTATATAAATATGAGTTGTTATTGTTAGACAACGATTCTATTGTATCAGTGGTACCTTGAAAAAGGCAACAAAATGGGCAAGCCATCATCTGAATTATTCATGTCCAATATTGCTTAGCAACACTAAAAGTAGCTGGATGATTTTTATTTAAAATTGTCAAAATGCACAAAAAAGACGTCATAACAGGATAAACATGGTAATGATGTTCCAACCAACTTGTGAATTCAGGAGATGACATTGCTTTACAGTTCCATTTCTCCACCTCATCAGGTCCCAGTGGAATTGGGCCCATGAATTATTAAACAGAAAGTTTAGACAAAGCATTGTTAATGATACTAATGTCACCAAAAGTATAACCTGGACATTACTCTTGGGGGGAAGATACTTGTTTACACCGCATCAAGTGTTGGACCCATCAATCAATCTCATTTTTTGCCAGTTTTCTTGAACCTGAACCCAAACTATATTCCAAGAGTTTCACTTTCCACCCACAGTGGCCCCAAACCCCACTTCAAGCTGTCACTGTGCCAGAGACTGTAGACTGCTGGAGTGTGCTGAGAACTGATCCACACACCAAGAAAGAACTGCAAGGTTCAGCACTAATGTGTACTGGGTCCTTGCAATTATCTGAGGAGGTTTAGCAATAGCAATAAGGGTCTGTCTGTGATTGTGTCAAAGGTAAACTTTCCTTTCTCATCCTCCTTGACCTGTCCACAACCTTTGACCGTGTTACCCTCCTCCAACTAGGTATGACTGCAATTTTCTAATCCATTCGTATCTACCCACTTATAGCCAGAGAATCACTTGCAATGGCTTCCCTTCCTGTTCCTGCAGCTGGAGGATCCAACATTGGGCCCCTTTCTATTTCTGATCTGCATCCTGTCGCTTTGTAATATCATCCAAACACAGTTTCCACATGTACGGTGAAGACAGCCAGCTCTCACTCACGTCCACCTCTCTTGACTCCTCCACTCTCTCTAGTTTGTCAGACGGCTTGTCCTATATCCCGTGCTGGATGAGCAGAAATCTCAGCCAATTGGATTGGAAACGCTGCAGCCGTTGTCTTCAGAACCTGCCACAAACTATTTTCCTGAGCTCCCCACTCCATCCCTCTTCCTGCCTGAGGCAGGACAACACTGTTCATAACTTTGGTATCATATGTGACCTCAAGAGGAGCTTCTGGTCATATATTCATGACAATTAAGACCATCCACTTCTACCTCTGTAACAGTCCCCAAGTCCATCCTGCTTTATCTCACCTGCTGCAGGTATTCTCATCCATGCCTTTGCTACCTGACTATTTTAATGCATTCCTGGCCAGTCCATCACATTCTACCCTCTAAGTTTGAGAACTTCCAAAACTCTGCTGCCCTTCTCCTATTGACTAGTCACCTTGTGCTCACTGATACCCATTTACTCCTGGTGAACCAATGCCTCAATATTCAAATTCTCATCCATGTTTTCAAATCTCTTCATGGCTTCACTATCTCCCCGTCTTTAATCTCCTCCAACCCTCCAAGATTTCTACTTAGCTCTGATTATGGCATCTGGGGCATTCCTTATGATATTTGGTCTATTGGAATATTTGGTCTATCAGTGCCTTCAGCAGCTGAGTCTCTAAGCTCTGGAATTCCATCCCTAAACCTCTTATCCTCCCCACCTCTCTTTCCCCCTAGATGTTCCCTAGATCCTACATTTTTGACCAAGCTCTGATCTAATCTGTCTTTATGTAACTTGTTCAGTTTTGTTTGTGAATGTTCCTGTGAAGTACTTTGAAACATTTTGCTTCTGTTAAAGGTGCTATGCAAATCTGTTCTCGTTGTGTTGTGACACACTGTGTAAGGTGCAGTGTTGTGAGTATTCATAGAATCCCTACAATACAGAAGGAGATCATTTAGCCCATCAAGTCTACACTGACCACAATCCCATTTAGGTCCTGTCCCCATAACCCGACGTATTTACGCTTCTAACCCCGCTGACACTAAGATCGATTTAGCATAGCCAATCAACATAACCCGCACATGCGTGGGGCTGAGGAGATTAAAGACAGGGAGATGGTGAGGCCATGAGCTTTGACAGAGGGTCATCTGGACTTGAAACGTCAGCTTTTTTCTCTCCTTACAGATGCTGCCAGACCTGTTGAGATTTTCTAGGATTTTCTTTTTTGGTAACCTGCACATCTTTGGACTGTGGGACGAAACTGGAGCACCCAGAGAAACGCACGCAAACATGGGGAGAACATGCAAACTCCTCACAGACAGTGACCCGAGGCTGGATTTGAACCCGAGTCCCTGGTGCTGAGGCAGCAGTGCTACCCACTGTGCCACCATGCCTTCATAAATGGTACAACACTGAAACAGGCCAATCATGCCTCTGTCAGCCCTTTGAAAGAGATATTTAATAAATTCCACTCCCCAGCTCTTTCCTCATCTCTTTGGTAATTTATTTTCCCTTTCAAGTATTTATTCAAATTGAACATTTATATTGCATCTGCTTCTACAATTATTTCAGTCTTGGGTTGCTAACCCTTCTGCTGCTGCAAACAGTTCCTTCTTATTTGCTCTATAAAAACTCTTGATGATTCTGAACAACTCTATCAATTTTTCTCTTCACCTTTTCTGCATCCAAAGAGAGAAACTCAATCTTCTCCAGACCCTGTGAGATGCCTAGCATTGATTACCATTCCCTAGCTGAGGTCTAACCGGTATCTTGTAAAGGACGTAGAGTCATTAAGACACAGAAGGAGACCATTCAGCCCCTTTGAGTCTATACTGGCTCTCAGTAGAGCAATCCAGTCTGTCCCTTTCCCCATAATGCTGCAATTTTATTTCCTTCAGTTATTCACTCAGCTTCATTTTGAAATAATTGATCTTCTCGGCTTTCACCATCCTCATGGGCAGCAAGTTCCAGGTTGTTACCACTTGCTGTGGAAGGATGATCTTCCTCTCAGCCCCCCTGCATCCCCCCTCCCCTGCCCATAATCTTAAACATGTGTCCCCTCGTCTTTGTACTTTACCCGATATAAACCTTCCATAACCCTGTAAACCTTTGCCAAATCTCCCATCGATCTTTGCTCGAAGAACAACACCAGCTTCTCCAACCTAACCTTACAGTTAAAATTGCTCAACCCTGGAATTACTCGGGTATATATCCTTTACATTTACTCAAGGACCTTTCTAAAGTGCGATGACCATAAGTGAATGGAATACTCTGGTTGTGGCCAAAACAGAACTCTTAAAGTTTCAGCATGACTTAAATTAAGTCAGTTAGGATTATATTCACTGAAGTTTAAAAGAATGAGAGGGAATCTCACGGAAACATATAAAATTCTAACAGGTTTAGACAGGGTAGCTTCAAAAGGAATGTTCCCAATGGTGGGGGAGTCCAGAACTAGGGGTCATAGTTTGAGGATAAATGATAAACTTTTTAGAACTGAGGTGTGGAGAAATTTCTTCATTTGGAGGCTGGTGAATGTGTGGAATTCACTACCACTGAATGCTGTTCAGCCAAAACATTGTCTGATTTCAAGAAGAAAATAGATACAGCTCTTGGGGCTAACGGGATCAAGGGATACGTGAGGAAGGGAGGATCAGCCATTATCAAGGTGAGTGGTGGAGCAGGCTTGAAGGGCTAAACTCCTGCTTCAAGTTCCTCTGTTTCTGTGCATAATCAATGGGTGGGATTTCCCAGTCCCTTCTATCCCAGGACCAGAAATTCCTGCCCGAGGTCAACGGACCTTTCACTTGTTCATTGAATTCTGCATCCCACCCATAACAATTCCCATGGCGGATGGGACCGGAAGGTTTAGGCCATTAGTATCTCTATTTATGAAGCCTGTGATACCATGGGTTTTGCTAACTCAATATGTTCTGTCACCTCAAAGATCTATGCACTTGCAGGTTCCTCTGTCCCAACAGACTCTTTAGAAATTTTCACAATTTCCTTGCTTTATCCTGCTATTAATAAAGTCTAACTGCTAATCAGCATTTTAACAGCCTTTCTCAACCTATCCTTCCACACTCAAAAATTTGTGTTCCCTCACACCAAGGTCTCTGTTCTTGCACTTCCTTGAAAATTGCACATTTTGTTCTTGTTACCCTTCCTTGTTTTTCCAAACATCATTTCACATTTCTCTGCATTAAATTGTATCTGCCATGCATCAATCTATTTTACCGGTCTGTTTATGCCTTTGTGAAGTTTGTTTCTATCCTTCTCATTCTTTGGTTTTCGGGCTCCCCAGTATCAGATTTGGGGAGGTACCTCTCTGAAGTCCTCAGGTAAGGTTTTACCTGGCAATTGTCCAGATCACTTCACCTGGACAATTCCTCTCGGCTGGAAACCATCCAAAAAAGCAATGTAAATCCCTAAATGGTTCTACCAGTTTTACTCATAGTTACTTTGACAGAGTTAGAAAAATACTTCTCATTTGGGAGTAACTATTTTAAGTGCTCAGGCTGAGCCCCTCATGGTACATCCCTTTACTGCCGAACCCCCAAAGGACAGACCACACCCTGTGCTTACTAGGCAGGCCCCCTGATATCCCCCACTCCGAGCCCCCACCAGCATTGGATTTTCCTGCCCCACAATATCACTGACTTGACCCTCTGACCTGACCCAGCTCAACCCCATACCAGCCCAACCTTCATCCATCAGCTGATCCAACACCCTTCCTACCCCCTGCTCCCCGCCACATGCCCCCCCCAACCCATGACCCAACACGCACTTCACTGACCTGACCCCGCATCCCCAACATGAACTCCACTCCCCGAGCTGGTCCAACACCCCTCCTTGGCCCCATCACCCCCAATCTCTGACCCCCACTCTCTCACGTTTGATACCCAACACCCCATGTCCCACCGCCTTCCACGTGCCACATTCCCTCACCACCCCCTGCCCATCCCCTCACCCCCATTGGCACCCACCCCACCCTAGACATTTATCTTCTCCCTCGCCTGTTACTGCCGTTGGGACCTTTAAACTTGGCTGCTTTATGCTGTAAAAAGTGTCCACCTTCACTCCGCTTCGTTTGGACTTCAGCCCTGGGGCAGGGATGTTCTGTGTTGCCCAATTCTTACTTGACCTGAGTCAGGAAGGTGGGGCGAGACAGGCATGTAAGAATTTTAGCGCTGGCAAGTGGGTGTGTACTGGCAATTCAGCACTGATCAAGCAGTGTCCTTAATGTGCTGAGAATTAAAATGTTATTGCTCGTCTGCCTTTACAAGTTAGAGAATAACATTCACCACCAGAACTGGCAAGCAATCACCACCATTAAAACAGAGTATCACATTTCCATTTGCCATGTGCAAACTGCCTGCTGCGTTTCCCGTATTATAACAGTGACTACAGTTCAAAGGTACTTCATAGAAATATAGAAAATAGAAGTTGGCCATTCGTGCTACCATTCAAGCTGTACAAATTGAACTTAAAGACAAGCCCACCGCAAAAGATGTGCCAGTTAAAGTTCAGAGCATAAACACTGCCCACTGGCATATGTTCCTTTGTTGCATCCAAGTTATATGAAATGCTATTTTGGAAGCTGGAGGTGACAGTGAGTGATTAGTAAACACATGCTGAGATGTCCAGATTAAAGTGCTCCTCGCTTATTAACGGAGGCTATTGATGGAAAGGATTATGTGCAGAGCACTAGGGTAAAGTGCTGTGGCATCAGCTATGTAATGCGTGGAGGAAAGAAGCATGACTTATGGGATCTGATGTACATATGAAAATAATTGTGATGCTGGAGTGTGGTGGGTGAGGAGACTGTGAGCATAGGTGTTCATCTAATTTGTCAGGTGTTTATATGGTTCTTCCACCAAAGTTATGGCGAGTAATTGAAAGAACTTGTAGAAATTCCATAAGATCATAAGCTAAAGGAGCAGAATTAGGCCATTTGGCCCATCAACTCTGATTTGCCATTTGATTATGGCTGATATGTTCCCCAATCTCCCGCCTTTTCCCTGTAACCTTTGATCCCCTTACCAATCAAGAACTTGTCTTAAATGCACTCAATGGCTTTAATCTCCACAGCCTCCTGTGGCAATGAATTCCATAGATTCACCATCCTCCGGCTGAAGGAATTCTTCTTTATCTTGGTTCCAAAGGGTCACCCCTTTACTCTGAGACTGTGCCCTTGGATCCTAGTCTCTCCTACTAATGGAGACATTTTCTCCACGTCCACTCTATCCAGGCCTTTCAGTATTCTGTAAGTTTCAATGAGACCCTCCCCCCACCCCCCCTCATCCTTCTAAGCTCCATTGAGTACAGAACCAGAGACCTCAAACGCTCCTCATAGTCAAGACTTTCATTCCTGGGATCAATCTTGTGAACCTCCTCTGGACCCTCTCCAAAACCAGCACATCCTTCCTTAGATTTCCAACACTCCTGTCCACAATGTTCTGAAGTTTGTCACCTCTGGGACACCATAAGCCTTGTAACATTTATGCTCCTGTTGTATCCAAAACCTCAATTACATTTTTCAATTTACGTTTTCCCAAATCTTCACCCATAAATTGTGCACATGTCCTGTGATACTTGGATTCATTCAAGGCTGCACACAGGGTGTGTACAAACAGAACACTTGCCATATTGCCCCTCATACATAATGGGAGATTACTGGTGTTTAGAAGCACCGAGGTTCTGCATCAGTAAGATGGAAATGTGTTTTAAAAGGTGTTTCTTAATTTGTTTGCTTGCTTATTTCAATGATGCGCAGAGCATGGTTAGAATTAAGGCACTACAGGCTTAACAGCATCCATAAAAGGAATGTTTATCATTCTGTGTGCAAGCCCTTCACTGGGCTAACTATGAAGGTCTTTAACCAGTAATGTGTTTTTTTTAAATCCCAGTTTAAACTCTTAGGTTTAAATGGTAGCTCAGCAGGAAGTTGTGATTGAATTTAATGTAATGGAAGTCTGACTCTAAGCTGGTTTGCATTGATGAAATCCACTGACGGGTTACACTGACGGATGCACACTGAACAGAAACATTTCACACTAGATTTCGGTGATACCCACTGGTAAGTTTTCAATGAAACAAATCCCGCAGTTAATTCACTTGCATCTAATAAAGGGCAATACAATACAATTGCCGTTCAGTAATTCTGTGGAGGAAAGTATGAGTGCTTTACTGGTAGATTCCAAATGGATATGTGCTGGATGATTTTATAGTGCAGAGGGATTATGTCATTTACTATCTTGTAATGCATTTTCCTGTAGCAGCGTTCATTGATCAAAGGAAGCCTTCTGCATGTCATTTTGTGACACAGTTTTAATGAGTCAGTAGGGCTGGCAATGATAGGAGTCCATTTGGGAGTACCAGATTCTTCACCAGTAACGATGGCAATAGCTTGCACAGCAGACTGTCCCAGTTAAAGGATAGCTCACCCATTCTCTAATGTTCTGCAAAAAGCGATGCATTTTCACATTTTAGCCACATAAGCACACATGGGCAGGAATTCTCCAGTCTTGCACACCCTGCCACCGCTGGCAGTGAGAACAGAGAGTTTGACATTTAGCTAAATCTCCATTCACTGCAGTGAGACCAGAGAATCCCAGATGCAGCCGAGGTTGGAGAATTAGGCCCATGGTCTTTTTGCAACAAGATTTATAGTAACCTACATTATCACCTGATGGAGAGTATCTCAAATTTTGGTACTTTGGTTGGCAAAAGAATAGGGTGGATTTGAAAACAACAGTAAAGAGACATCTTGTTATTTCACTGGTGGTTATTTGAAGTACCAAAAGATATGAAATTTCCATTTGACATCTATTTTTTGTATTTCAGAAACCCTGCTGTTGCCTGGTGTAAGTGGTCCTTTCTTTGGCTGAATGGAGAAGCCTCCAGCAATCCCTTTACAGACTCTTTGTTAGGTCACAGAACTACTGTTAAAAATGCCCAGCTTGGGGTCAGGTTCCCCCATCAGGCAAACCTACTGGGAGCCAGATCCTAGATCAGGAGAGACCCAGAAAAGAAGTTCAAAATTACATTTGTGACAGAGGCTTTGCACATTTGTATTCAAAATTGTGATCGGTAGCATGTGTGTGTCGTAGGAGCGTGATTTTCACCTTAAAACTAACCCCCTGCTTGGAAAGAATGAGGAATTTGATCATCCTTTTCAGCGCATTGCCCAAGATGCCCCAGTGGACTGATAAATAATCTGACTCATTTCAGGAACTTCCCCATTTATACTCAGGGGAGGAACTTAAAATGTGTCTTAGCAGGTGGGCAGTGAACCTATTGACCACATCTTACCCACTATCCATGTTTCACCCGTGTGTCCCCTACCGAGTGTCAGCTGTGCCCAAAAGTATAACTGCCCTGCTTGTTTGAAGAAGCAATGCAGTGTTCATGATCCAGACACTGACAAAATGGGAATATTCCACAGGGAGGTGATGTCAGGCTTCATTGCTGACTGTCAGGGTTGATACAGGAGACGGAGATATAGCTATGGGACCATGAGCAATCCTATGGAAGGAAACAAAGAGGTCTGTCCTAGTCTGCTTAAAACTGTAGTGGTGATAATCCCGTCACAATCTTGTATAAGACTGACATCCAGTGATGGAGGTGATTTTGTTCCCCCAATTATCCCTTTCTTTCAATGCAAATAGAAGGTACAAAATAAAGGACCCCATTTTAATTGCCCCTATCTAGCAGAAAGAAGAGGGAGGGGTGGAAAACAGCAAAATAACAGGTGCATATGTGCATATATCCCATTCCCTTCCTCTCAGCTCTCCAAATTAATCTACACTTTGAGTAGCTGAGCAGGTAACCCACAGGAAGTGAGGCCCTTGATTTCAATATGTAGATTAGATCTAAATGATGCCATCCAGTCCCCAACGGTGATAAGCTCCAGGATTTATATGGTGATCATTGATTGGCCACCTCCCTGTAGGTCTCATTGAATATGAGCTCCCAGAGGATTGGTAATTAACTCACTAGCTGGAGCCCAAGCCCTGTATAAAGCAGGCCCCTGAGTGGGTCCATTGTTGCATTGTCCCAGTCAGAACCTGCTTGTGTTCACCACAGGCTGTGGTTTTATATTACTTTATTTTGCGTAATAAAGTATCGTTCCTTAACAGCTGACTATCGGAGGTATTATACCAACATTTCCTAAAGACTTGAGCAAAGGGCTGGCGGAGGACAGGTATCAACTCCCCATGTGATACAAACCTGCCAGGAGCCAGATCCTGGGTCAGAGAAGGTCCAGGAAATTAAGTTAAAATTAATTTTCTAGGGTTATTTTGTGGACTGGGAAGGAAGAGATAGGGTGGGAAGAAGTTCTGAAGAAAACCTTGACCACCCCCCTCCACGCACCTTGAATAGGACTTTCTTTCTCCTTCCAATTCTGGCCCTAACTTTTGGCATGCTCCCCACACATTGTCCCACCGCCAATGTAACAGAAATGAGCCACTTAGATTAACAGGGCCTCCACATCATGGGCATTGCCCAGTTTTTAAACCACACAGCTTCTCCACTTCCCGTCTAATAATGAGACCAGAGTAAGTGTTCCTCAATCCTACTTTGCTGATTCTGCAACTCTCCTGATATTCTAGGAGTCATCATTTCAGAGCTCTCAGCTGAAGCAGACTGAAGTCTGATGAATAATTTATAACTGGGGTCATGTGATATTACTACATTGCCAGCAACATTTCTTTGCTTTTGCTGCTTGACTAATGCTAGTTTCTACTCTTGTCACCAGTCACAGGTGATGAAGCTCCTGAGATCGCCATTTCAGTGCTAAGAAGGAGCGGCAACTCACTTGTAGTGTTATTCTGATGACAAGCTTCTTGCAGTAATGTAGATTTTCATCCCTGCCCAATTTGAAATTGCCTCTGTCATTACTATAGGCCAATCTCCAGCCTCAACTCCGCTTTTCTGCTTGCTCCCTATGTCTCTCAATTTCCTGAGAGATATCCATCTATCTCAGCCTTAAAAATATTCAATAATGGAATGTCCACAACCTTCTGATGGAAAGAATGCCAAAGATTCAGAATCCTTTATGTGAAGGCATTCCTTTTCCTCTCAGTCCTAAATAATTATTCCTTATCCTGAGACTGTGTCCCTAAGTTCTAGATTCCCAAGCCAGAGGAAACAAATTCTCACACAAAGTGTCACGGGAGACACACCTCAACACTCAGACTCTCAACAAGACTTTTACAACACCACTATCCCATCTGTCTAGCTGCTCACACTCCAGCCTCTGTTCCTTCCTAATGGTTTTGATTTGATTTATTATTGTCACTTGTATTAACGTACACTGAAAAGTATTGTTTCTTGCGTGCTGTACAGCCAAAAGCATACTGTTCATAGAGAAGGAAACAAGAGAGTGCAGAATGTAGTGTTACAGTCATAGCTAGGGTGTAGAAAAAGATCAACTTAATGCAAGGTAAGTCCATTCAAAAGTCTGACGGCAGCAGGGAAGAAGCTGTTCTTGAGTCAATTGGTATATGACTTCAGACTTTTGTATTTTTTTCCCAATGGAAGAAGGTGCAAGAGAGAATGTCTGGGGTGTGTGGGGTCCTTAATTATGCTGGTTGCTTTGTCGAGTCAGTAGGAAGTGTAATCATATAGTGCAAATGTAACATACAGGAGTACCCATTTTACCCAACCTCTGTTCCATCCCCTCTGATCATGTCTCTTTCTTTTGTTTCCACGCAGGCCAAATTTGCACAAAACAAGCGCTAGCAAGTCCAAACAAGATCATCGGTCTCACTGAGTTTGAGGCTGTGGTGGAGTTCACTGCTGAGGACAGGGATTGCTCCTGTGGCAACGCAGAGCATGGTCCCTCGTAACTATCTAGTATAAACTTCAGCTCCATCACCACCCACTGCCACAATTCCCACTCAGTGAGATATACTCTGAATTATCTTCAGATCATCCACTAGAACTGTCCTTTTGTATTTTGCAGGTACCAGCAGACCATGGGCAGCTAGCCAGCCCAGCAGCTCCGAGACTCGGAGCATGTCTGTGGCTGAGGGAGCTGAAGAAGAACTGTCACAGCACTCACCCACACCTTCCACCATCACAGAGACACACACACACACACACACACACACACACACACACCTCAGTTAGATTTGGTTCAAGGTTAGATTCTGAGTCACTTTCTGGGGAACACCACACACATGAGGATGGTCACAACAGGGATCTTGGGTTCATGTCGCACTATCTGTAACCCCCGTGACTTGCCTGGGTTTGCAAAACCTCACTTACTGTACTGTCTGGAGACAATACACATCTCTTTAAACTGTGATCAGTGCTCCTTCCACTCACATTATCAGCCACTTCAGGTCTTGAACAGCAGGTTAGGTGTAAGGATTCGCATTCTAATCAGTAATCTCTCAACTGTCTGTGCTTTATATGCTCTGTCTGAGGCCAGAACTCTCCATTCACCTGACGAAGGGGCTAACCCTGAAAGCTTGCGAGTATATTATCAAATAAATAGGTTGGACTAAAACCTGGTGTTGTCAGACTTTTTACTGTGTTTACGCCAGTCCAACGCCGGCATACCCACATCATGCCCACGCTCAGAGGCAGGGACAACTTAGGCACTCAGACCCACTCAGTCCCAAACAGTTGATGACCTCCAGCTCACTGGTGGAGATGCAAAAGGAGGCAGCAGAACATCAGGCAGACCGTCAACATTCGCTTGTCAGAGTAGAGCACACAATGCAGATGTCCATTCATGTTCTGTCTGCTGTCATGGCTCCGACATGTGAACACCTCGAAGCTTCTGTGGGAAGCTTGGTAATCACCATGACAACCTTGGTGTAGCTGGTCCTGCCGGATTTTCACTTGGCTATTTTCTCCATGACCACACGCCCTGATGGACACCATCAGAATGTAGGCCACATGGGGATGAGGTACCTTGATCTCCCTCCAGGTGCCCCAGTCCTGCAGGAATCTTGCCACAGCAAGTTAGAAAGATTTGATGTCACCTCAGCTGCTTTATCATTGTGAATAAATTGCACTTCTGGTGAACCATTTCATGGGGATATGAATTTGATGGACAGGTGAAAGCATTTTGGTTTGGATTTTTGTAATCTTCTTATTCCAAGGTTCAGCTTTCCACACACTCAATGTCCCCTTTTAATATTAATATTCATGTGGTGTCAACCTCAGTACAATTTGTTTCTGCACCCTTGTATGTTGTCAGGATGATATAACTCTTTATTCGGAATGTATGGTGAGTGAGTTTTCAATCATCAGCAATGTGACTCTGCACATCTGGGTGTCCTAACCAATACTGTCCCAAACCATGACATGTACTTTCGGATGAGAGCCCTATCCTGGTCTGTATTTCGTTCACAGCAGTATTTGCATCCCAGCCTCAAATTGCATCACTGTTCTCCCTAGCTGGGCTTTAAGTTGACGGAGTGAGCACATTGCCAGGACACTGCTGACCACACCTAAGATCTGATCCCAGTGAGTCGCACACACTCAAGGTTTGACTATTTCCTCGGAAGTCAGGAAGTCACTTGCAGGGCTAGACAAGATGGTGCAACTTAGTTCTACTCCTCCTGGAACCTGTCAGCTGTTAGGGTTTCACGGTTACGCCTCCATGATATTGTGGCTGAATGATCTGCAGAGAATAAACTTTTAATATGCTGAAAGATCTTCAGTCAAGCAAACCAGATTTTTTTTCACTATGCTGGGATTTCTTGTGGCCACATGGACTTGTAACTTATCAAAGGACACAAGGTGGTCAGTTGTAACAGTTTGTCCTGGGCAGGGAGGAATTCTTTACAGACTAGGAGCCAGTATTCTTTATCTGGGCTTTAGAATGTAAACAATATGCATTTGAGGGGGCTGATAAGATGGGGTTCGGAGTGACCAATACCACTACTCTGGCACTATTCGATTGGCCTAATTGAACAATGTAATTGGGGTTTCCGATCAATTTATTGGCTGGTTACCAAGGAACTTTTGGAGTTTAATACAAAGAACATGTTTAGAAGGCAGTGTGAAGAACTCGGGGACCAAGCTCACATGGAGAGACAGCATCTGGAAGAAGAAGAGAACAAAGAATTGATTCCATGTGACAACAAAGCCCTGGCCAGTTTTTAATTGCAAGTGGGAATCAAGCTTAAGTAAAGTAACAAATAGTGAGTATTTAGTTTGGGCATTGAGAGTATTTAATATTGTTTAAATACAGAATAAAGGAAATTGTGTTTAAGTACTTAAAGTCAACTGTGTCTCTATGTGCTACAGAGGTTAAAGCACACAGATTTGTATAACAATATCATATTGCTCATGTTGTCCCTCAGCATCGTGCTGGGCTTCCTGCACCTCCTCACATCTATCTTCCGAGGAGGGATCCTCCTCCATTCACCCTCCGGCAGGCCTCACCTCTCAGCATCACCAGGGTGTGAAGGGCACAGCACCTGCAATGATGCAGCAAACCCTCTCCAGTGTATGGAAAAGAACCACCTGAGCAGTCCAAGCATCTGAATTGAATCTTCAGCAGTCCAATGGTCTGCTCTATGTGTTGGCCTGAGCAGCATTTCACCTTTCTTAAGCAGGAGTTTCAGGATGCTGCACAACAGTCATGAGTCACTGTTTAAATGGGAAGCTCTTATCCCCCAGAGACCATCCCTGCAGACATTCTGACTCCTCAAAATCCCAGGCATCTGAGAGTGACAGGTGATGTAGGAGTCATGGCAACTTCTAAAGAACTGTGCACAAATGTGCAGTATTTACTTTTGATAGTCACACCAACTGCATGTTGATGGAATGGAAGTACTTCTGGTTGATGAACATCAAGGGCAGTTGCCAGGGAGACTTTATAGCCACAAGGATGCAGTCAAATGCACTCTGCATTCTTGGGAATCCAGAGATAGCCATGAAGTCTGTGTTTCTGGGACTGGTTATCATCATCCAGAGCAAAGTTTATGCAATGATGGGCCCGCCTGTAAGGGGCATTTGTTCATTTCTTGAATGCATTGAAGTGTTGCGGACTGAGAAACATCACTCAGGTCCTCAGTTGTTCCCTGGAAAGATCTAGAGACAAAATAATTGAGTTCTGCATTCACCTTCAGGGCCACTAGCAGGGGAAACCCTTAGAGCCCATATGTTGACAAGTCTTCTCACGGCATGTGACTTATATAGCAGCTAGATCTCTGAACAATTGCAGCCTTTCCCTGAAATTTCACTTACTTATTTGAGGAAAGGAGAATTTTAAGGGGCGTCTTGACAAATACATGAATAGGATTCAAATAAAAGAATATGATCCCTGGAAGAGTAGGGGCTTTTAATTCCATCGGGCAGCATGGTCGGTGCAGGCTTGGAGGGCCAAATGGTCTGTTCCTGTGCTGTAGTTTTCTTTGTTCTTTGAGACACACAGACAATAGACCCTTGGTGGTGCCAGACTGGGTCTCTGCTCCCCAGTCTCAGTTGATATTCACACTCCTGGCATGTCCAACATGCAGTGCCCCTTATTGGAACTTCTTGTGCAGACACCTTCCCCTCTATTGCCTCCAACCTGTAATAGGGTTCAAATAGAATTTCCCTGGGCCACTGGAGCCATTCTCATTTCTATCTCCTCTCTGAAAGTGATCTTGAAAACTAAAATGGGTAAAGGGTGCTGAGTACAAAGGTGTGAACGAGAAAGCTATGGGAGAAATTGGGCAACTAAGCTTTAGAACCTTAGATTACATTGTTCCTCATGCTACCTTACTCCTGGAACTCCAGCACACCCATAGAGGTGAACGGCATCCCATTCCACAGGTGTAACATCTGGAGCCCTATGGAGAGAGTGAGAACTTGTGACTTGCGTCATTGAACCAATGTGGCCCTGAACTCCACACATTCACTTGGCATAACTATTGGCATTCATTTGCTTATGGTGAATGAATGGAATCCGTTAGGTCATTGATGAATAGTATTCATTAACCTGTGATTCTCCTTCACTGATGGGATGACACAATTGATGCAGCCTTCACTATAGCCTTCACTCCCCAAGGCTGCATTCCTGCCTTCCACTATGTAGATTTTTAAACTTTAATTTGAGGCTACTAAAATTGTACCTTTTCGTTAAAAGGCCCCGAATTAGAAATCTGGCTTGTTATTACATCCAGGACAATGGGGTCTACCCGTTACTGGGGAGCTATAGTAAACCCCACTGGAGTGATATACTCCTGCCGGGCGTGGGGTGTGGCAGGGGAAGCTGCATAAATTATTCAGCTTCGCGCTGAAAATCCGGTGCTGGCAAACATGCTCAGAGCTGGACGGCCAGCGCGGACTGCACGAATTGGATGTCACTTGAATCTCGTAACCCACTGTGCTAAAAAAAAATCAGTGCAGGGGATCGGAAAATCACCCCCGCTGTTCTGGAGTTGAATTCTTCACACTCTGACTGACCTGAGACGTCTCTCATAATTATCCTTTCAAATTTGTGAGTTCCTTATACCTTAAGTAAGCATCTTTTAAAAATCATATAGTGGGTAAACATACTGTTGGACCCAATTCTAATTTCCAATGGTACGGCAGGCAGTAACCCAATTGTGATTCTCCTCCTCTGGTAAATTTACTGATAGAGTTACATAATTAGAACATACATATACAATATCTGCATTAATAATTTAATTCCATTCAATTCAGTTGCAAAGCAATTATAATAAACCTTGTCTTGACCAGTTTTTTCCCACTGAAATATTGCTGACATACACTGACTCCAAGGCTTAAGAACACTTTTCCAAATTTTGGACTTTTGTGCAAAGGCTGTCATGTCCATTACACACTTAGCCTGCTGTTGCTTTCCAAACAGTACAAAAATAAAAGTGTTAGAAACAAGGACGACATTCATTCAGTGTGCTCCCCTGCTCCACATTTTGTATTTCAAAGACATCCGCTGCCGCGGTCTTGTACGTGGATAAGTTTAATTCTTCTCTCTCTCTCTCTTTCCGTGCTTCAATCAAAACCAGTGCAAACATAAGGAAATTTCAGCTCAGATTCTGTCTCTTTGGACTGCACTCCTAGATCAGCAAGGTGACACTACCACTATGTGAAACAGGATCAATTCAGATCAGATCTAGAAGCTGTGAGCCATCAACAGCAGCATCATTGTATTCAATGAAAATCTATAGCCTCATGGCCCAGCCTATCCCTCAGTCCACCATTAGCATCAAGAAAAGGGACCAGCCGGGTTTCAATGAGAAGTGGATGAGAACGTGCCAGCACTTTGATTTGATTTATTATTGTCATGTGTTGGTATACAGTGAAGAATATTATTTCTTGCAGGCTATACAGACAAAGCATACCATGCATAGAGAAGGAAAGGAGAGGGTGCAGAATGTAGTGTTACAGTCATAGCTAGGGTGCAGAGAAACACCAACTTAATGCAAGGTAGGTCTGTTCAAAAGTCTGATGGCAGCAAGGAGGAAGCTGTTCTTGAGTCAGTTGGTACGTGACCTCAAATGTTTGTATCTTTTTCCCCGACAGAAGAAGGTGGAAGAGAGTGTGTCGGGGCTGTGTAAGGCCCTTGATTATGCTGGCTGCTTTTCCAAGGCAGCAGGAAGAGTAGATGGAGTCAATGGATGGGAGGCTGATTTGCTTTGCATCCATTGACTCTGACTACACTCTGAATTGCATCTTCAGCTGTCCAATGTAGCTGTGGTCTTGGACAGAGCAGGAACTATGCTAAGCTGCGATACAACCAGAAAGAAAGCTTTCTATGGTGCATCTGTAAAAGCTGGTGAGATTCGTAACTGACATGCCAAATTTCCATAGTCTTCTGAGAAACTAGAGGCATTGGTGGGCTTTCATAACTATAATGTTGGCATGGAAGGACCAGGACAGGTTGTTGGTGATCTGGACACCTAGAAACTTGAAGCTGTCAACCATTTCCACTTCATCCCCATTGATGCAGACAGGGACATGTTGTCCACTACGCATCCTGAAGATTATGACTATCTCCATTGTTTTGTTGACATTGAGGGAGAGATTATTATCGTCGCACTAGTTCTCCAGATTCTCTATCTCTTTCCTGTACTCCATCTCATCACCTTTTGAGATCCGACCCACCCAGCACACATACAAATGAGATGTCAACCTGATGAAGCTACAACAGGGGTCCACATCCATGCTAAACAGTGGATGCAACACCTTAGTTGAGAGAACTGAGTGATCCCACAACCAATGGAATAAGACAAAAGTTCTGCAGTCCTGCCACATCTAGGAATGGTGGTGACAAATGAACAAATAGTGGGAGAAAGATATCTCACAAATATCCTCATCCCAATTGTTGGGAGATCTCAGAGCAGGTCAGAATAAAAGACTAGGTTAAAACAATTGCAGTTATCTTCAGCCAGAATTGCTGAATGGATGATCCATTTCAGCTCTTTGTGGTTCCTGGCATCACAGATGCCAGTCTTCAGCCAATTTGATTCTCTCAGCGTGATATTAAGAAACAGTTGAACCACTGGACACGGCTAACACCACGGGCCCCAATAACATCCTAGCACTAATACAGAAGACTTGTGCTCCGGAACTAGCCACACACATAGCTGAGCTGTTCCACCTGCAACACAGTACGGAAAATTGCCCTGGGATGTACTGTTCATAAAAAAAGCAGGAAATACCCAAACCAGCCAATTAATGCCTCATCAGTCTATTCTCAATCATCAGCAATGTGCTGGACTTCACTGTCAACGGTGCTACCAAGGGGTTCTCAATAAACCTTCAGTAAACAAGGCTGGAAGGTATATTTTTAGTGGCTTGGTGGACCAGCTAACAGATCTAACTCAATCATATGTGCATTGTGACCAGTAAGAAGGAACCCAAAACATAATCCTACATTGATAAAAATGCTTCATTTTTGTCAAAATAATCAGTGGCTAATGATTTCAATGAGTCCATTCAAGGGTTGGTACCTTTTATAAGGAATGATGGAGGTAAGTACTGGAATGATGTACTGGAACAACTATATCCTGGATATCTTAATTTAAGGACAGCAGAAAGCCTGACCTTTAATTGGCCTGACCGCCTCTAATTTGCTTCTGAACAAATTGTATTGGTTGCAACTATTTGTGTAAACTTTAGTGTGTCCATCTTGTCACAGTCAATTAGTAAGCTTTATGCTTTTGTGATAAGATCACATTGCTCTGCCCTGCATATGAATTGGCTCTCAAGCCTATATGGACAGAATTTTTGGAAATTCAGTCATCTGTTCTTTACCAGATACAGGAAATCAAAGTGTAAACGTTTATTTATAGCATCATATTTCTTCTTTTAATTAGTGATTATAAAACATTATCTTTTCTATCAATAGCATTAGTAATTTTGCTAAACTTGTTACTGATAGGGATGAGTTGTCAACTTTGTCCCTGTTACTTACAAAAAGCACAGGATCCTGAGAAGAAAATATACCTCACTTTACTTGTGCAGCAAGCATTTAGAATCATAGAATCTCTACAGTGCAGAAGAGGCCATTCAGCTTATCGAGTCTGCATCAACTCTCTGACAGAGCATCTTATCCAAGCCCTCTCCCCTGTGGTATCCCTGTGAACCCACACATTTTACCAGGGTCAATCCATCTTACCTTTGGACTGTGGGTGGAAACCAGAGCACACGGAGGAAACTCACACAGACATGGTGAGAACACATAATCCTCGTACAGTCACCCAAGGCCAGAATTGAACTTACTGGGGCAATGAGTAGGAATTGCACTTGAGACCTGCTGCAGAGCAGGTACCTGGAGTAATGTGTAACCTTTTGACTTGATAGTCAGGGCAGGTGATACTTTCACTGTCAGCTTCTAAGCTGACATAAATTTTGGATGAGAATTTTATCTCTGCTGGAGTTGCTATTCCCAAATCCTGTGTCCTCCTGGAGGTGCTCATTCCAAAGCAGATATGGTTTCTTGCATGGACTGCCTAGCCTCTCATCTTGAGAAGTTCACTTGTGTGTGCGTCCCAGAGTATCTGTAGAAGAAATGATATCCTGATGTTACACAGTCTTCCGAGCCTAATGTGGATTTTATTGGACCAGACAAATTTGCACATCAATCTATAAAGATCAAGAGTTGAGTTGCAAAATAGGTTCTGCACTAATGTTATTTAAATGTCAGACACACAACTTGCAGGTAAGATAATTTATAAGAGCTTCTACTATTGTTAAGTGTCTAGAAGTACCCTGGAGTGTTTTTGGTAGTGTTATAGTTAACTCCTGTATTTGCCAGAAATGTCATTGAATCTCCACTGTTGCTGCAGGAAAAGAGATGGGGGATTAAGTAGTCTTTCCAGTTAAAGACTGCTAAAGGTGTTAATGTAGCAGTGCCTCTAGGTCTGCAAAATTACAGCGAGTTGGAGCAGAGATTGCAGTGAGGGCAAACTCTGCACAATGACCTCTGCCATGCTTCGTAGTTCTTGACACCACATTATAGGAAAGATATGATTGTGCTAGAAAGGGTGCGAAGGATATTCACAAGAATGATCCTTGGAATGAAGGGCGTGTCATATGATGAACAGTTGAGGACTCTGGGTCTGTACTCATTGGAGTTTAGAAGGATGAGGGGAGATCTTACAGGATACTGCTAGGCCTGGATAGCATGGACGTAGAGAGGATTTTTCCATCCGTAGGGAAAAATTGGAACCAGAGGGCACAACCTCAGGCAAAAGGGACGAACCTTTAAAATAGAGATGAGGAGGAATTTCTTCAGCCAGACAGTGGTGAATCTGTGAAACTCTTTGCCGCAGAAGGCTGTGGAGGCCAAGTCATTGAGCGTCTTTAAGACAGAGATAGATAGGTTCTTGATTAATAACGGGATCAAGGGTTATGGGGAAAAGTCAGGAGAATGGGGATGAGAAAAATATCAGCCACGATTGAATGGAGGAGCAGAACTGATGGGCCGAGTGGCCTAATTCTGCTCCCTTGTCTTATGGTCTCACCAGGATGTTACCCGGGCTGGAGCATTTCAACTATGAAGTGAGGTTGGTATTGTTCTCCTTAGAGTAGAAAAGGCACGGGAGGGACCTAATTGAGGAATACAAAATTAGAGGGACCTTGACGAGGTGGTTTGAAGGAATCTTTTCCCAAAAGAGGGGTCAATAACCAGGGGCATAGATTTAAGGTAAAGGGCAGGAGATTTAGAGGGGAATTGAGAAAAACTTTTTTCACCCAATGATGCTGGGAATCTGGAACTCACTGCCTGAAAGAGTGGTAGAGGCAGGAACTGTCACAACATATAAGAAGTATTTAGATGAACACCTGAAATGCCATAGCATACAAAGCTATGCACCAAGTGCTGGAAAATGGGATTAGAATAGAAAAGGTGCTTGATGGCCAATGCACATCCGATGGGCAGAAGGGTCTCTTCCATTGCCATAAAACTCATGCCTCAAATGTTCCATGATGGTGAGAGGAGGCTGTCTTGAAGGTGAAGCAATACACCCAATATTTCAACACTCTTCTGTGCTGTCCCATTGAGATCCTTGTTTGCAGCAGGAACTTAACTTCTGGTAAGCTGGCAAACCATTGATTCCTCCTCATTTTGCTGTAGCCAGTTTGTATCTGATGATTCACCATATGCTGATCTCAGCTCTATACAAGCTTCAAAGCTGATAACTGGGAGTCCCCAATCAAATGCCAGTGCCTCTACATCAGTAATGTGCTGTTGCTGTCTATCTTCCTCTATGAGCTGTTGGGCAGGTGGACATTTTTGGATGTCAGAGAGCAGGAAGTGGGCGGGAGAAGGTTGGTTGAAAAAGAACTGCTAGGATGGGAAGGAAGATGTCCACGGTCACACCTTCAGCAGCTTGCTCAGTATATCAGATAACAGGATAAGGGTTGAGAAGGAGAATAAGTTAGGAACATAGCATCATCATCTTTAAACTCATTTCAGCTAGCTCCATAGAACACAGAACATAGAAAAACTATAGCACAAACAGGCCCTTTGGCCCACAAGTTGCACCGATGATATCCATACCTACTAGGCTTACCTATACCCTCAATTCTATTAAGTCCCATGTACTCATCCAGAAGTCTCCTAAAAGACCTATTGAATTTGCCTCCACCACCACCGACAGCAGCCGATTCCACTCACCCACCACCCTCTGAGTGAAAAACGTACCCCTGACATCTCCTCTATACCTACTCCCCAGCACCTTAAACCTGTGTCCTCTTGTAGCAACCATTGCAGCCCTGGGAAAAAGCCTCTGAGAATCCACCCGATCTATACCTCTCAACATCTTATACACTTCTATCAGGTCACCTCTCATCCTTTGTCTCTCTAAGGAGAAAAGACCGAGCTCCCTCAACCTATCCTCATAAGGCATGCCACCCAATCCAGGAAACATCCTTGTAAATCTCCTCTGCACCCTTTCAATAGCTTCCACATCCTTCCTGTAATGATGCAGACAATAATCTCCATTGGGATTAGGAGATGTAGGTATTCCTTATGTCCCACTAGTTCGCTCTGCTTCCTTCTACTGTGGGCAAACTTGTCCTGCAAGAGAGAGAGAGACGACTGGCAGTGAATGTGTAGTGCTGCGTTTGTGAGATATTCAGGCCATTGCTAAATAGTTAGACATGTGGATTCAGTGAGAAGAGGATGTTAGACTGGTACGCCAAGCCTGAATATTGATCAGGTATTGCTTCACTATCTGAGGTGTCATGAATGATGCTGAACATTGTGCAATCATTGGTGAACCTCTCCACTTCTGATCTTATAATGGATGGCAGGTCATTGATGAAGCATCCGAAAGTGACTGGATCTAGGACATCACCCTGAAGAACTCCTGTAGTGATGTGCTGGGACTGAGATCATAGAATCATAGAATTTCTACTGTGGCCCATCGATTCTACATCGACTCTCTGACAGAGCATCTTACCTAGGTCCACCCCCTGCTCTATCACATATTTGCTCTGCTGATCCCCTAACCTCCAAATTTTGGGACACTAAGGGATAAGTTAGCATGGCCAATCTACCCAATCTGCACATTTTTGGATTATGGGAGCACCATGTACTGATCTTCACACACACAGTCACCCAAGGCCAGAATTGAACTCATGCCCCTGGCACTGTGAGGCAGCAGTACTAATCACTGTGCCACCATGCCAACCTTCCAGGCAGAGATGATTCACCCCCAACAACCATAAACATCTTCTTTGTGCTAGCTATGATTCTAACTGGTGCAAGTGTTCAGGGGTGGGACTTCTGATCCAGTTCTCTGCAGCCATGTTTGTAATGTCAGAGAGGCTCTCTGTCTTCATGGCAATTGAAGCCTAAGTGTCTACCTAACTGCTGGCTGCCTCTTTGTGTGCTGTCGGCTGTATCATGGAGCCAGCTGAAACAGAGTTTGTGACATCCACAGCAAGACCTGGACAATATCCAGGCTTGCACTGACAAGTGGCAAGTAACATTTGCATCACAGAAGTGCCAGGCAGTGACCATCTCCAATGAATGAGAATCCAATCATCTCCCCAATCATCACAATGTCACGTTGGTGGTGACATTGTGTTGTCACTGGATTAGTAATCCAGAAACCGAGGGTCATGTTCTAGGGTCCTGGGTTTCAAAACTATGACAGTAGATAGTGACATTTGTATTTAATAAAAATCTGGAATTAAAAGTTTAATGATGACCATGAAACCATTGCTGATTGTCACAAAAGCCCATTTGGTTCACTAATGTTCTTTACGGAAGGAAATCTTACATGGTCTGGCCTACATGTGACCCAAAACCCACAGCAATGTGATTGGCTCTCAGATGCCTCTGAAAAGATCTAGCAAGCTACTTAGTTGCATCAAATTACTACAAAATTAAGAAAAAGTAATGAAACCAGACTGACAGCTGGCATTGATCCAGGCACTGGAAATGACAATGGCAAATCCAACCTACAAAGCCCTGCTTATTATCATCAGAGGCCTGTGTCAAAATTATAAGAGCTGTTTTGCAGGCTAGCAATAGCTTGACATAATCATATTCATGGAATCATACCTTGCAAATAATGTCCCATCACTGGGGTATGTCCTGCCACACTGGAAAGTCATATCCAACAGAGGTGGCAGCATAGTGGTATGAAGTCAGGAGGGAGATACCCTGCAAGTCCTTAACGTCAGCTCAGGAGCCCATGATGTCTCTTGGCATGAGGTCAAACATGGGAAAGGAGACCTCCTGCTGATTACCATGTACTACCTCACCATGTTCCATGCTGAACACCACTTGGAGGAAAGATTTAGGGTAGGATTTTCCAGCCGTGTTCACCCAAAAACTGGAAAATCCCACCTGAGGTCCACAGAGCTTTGCATGGTCTGCCCCTCGCCCGCTACGTTTCCCGTAGCAAGCAGGATGGAAAAAATCACCCTTGAGTGTGGCAAGGGTGCAAAATGCACTCTGTGTGGGGTCTTCTATGTCCATCACCAAGAGTGCTTTGCTAGCACCACCACAAACCAAGCTGGCCAAGTCCGAAAGGGCATAGCTGCTAAACTGTGGCGGGTGATGAGGGAACCAACAAGAGGGAAACACATACTCATCCTCACCAACCTACCTTCCACAGATGCATCTATGACAGTATTGGTAGAAATGATCACCATACAGTTTTGGAGATGAATGAGGTCCTGTCTTCACATTGAGGATACCCTCCATTATGTTGTGTGGCACCACTAGCAAGCTAAATGGGATACACATTGAAGGAATCTAACAACTCACAGCAAGTAAGATTTGTACTACACAAGTATCAGGCAATAACCATGCCAACAAGAGAGGATCTAGCCATCATCCCTTGACATTCAATGGCATTACCATCGCTGAATCCCTCACTGTCAACATCCTGGCGGTTACTATTGGCCAGAAACTTAATTTGACTAGTAATATAAATGTGACTACAAGAGCAGGTCAGATGTTCAGAATTCTCCAGCAAACAATTCACCTCCTGATTCCCCAAATCCTGTTGACCATCTCCAAGACACAAGTCAGCAATGTGATGGAACACTGTTCCCTTGCCCGGATGTGTGAAGCTCCAACAATGCTCAAGAAGCTCAACACTGTTCAGGACATAGAAACCTATTTGACTGACATCCCATCCACAAACAATTACGCCCCCTGCCAACAAACAACAGAAGCAATAGTGTGCACTATCTACAACTGCATGGCAGAAAATGACCAAGGCTCTGTTGGAAGGCCTTCCAAGCCTATGACTGCTACCATTCAGAAGGATAAGGGCAGTAGAAACATGGGAATACCAACACCTGGAAATTCCCCTCCAAATCACTCACCATCCTGACTTGGAAAATTTCACTGTCACTGGATCCTAATTCTGGAACCCCTCCTTAACAGCACTGTGGGTGTATCTGCACCACGTGGACCGCAGCAGTTCAAGAAGGTAGCTCACCATCACCTTCTTGAGGGCAAATAGTGATGGGTAATATATGATGGCTTAGTCATTGATGCCCACATCCCATAAATAAATTAGAAAAAAACTACTGTTGATAAATCCCCCACTGTCAACATCCTGGGTATTACCATTGACAAAAACTGAGCTGGACCAGCCATATAATTACAGTGGTCACAACAGTAGGTAAGAGGCTGGGAACACTGGTGAATAATTCACCTCCTGACTCCCCAAAGTTCATCCACTATCTATTTCCAAAGCATAAATCAGCGGTGATGGAAGACTTTTCACTTGCTTGCAGCTCCAACAACATTCAGGAAGCTTATCACGATCCAGAACAGAGCATCCACCACAATATATCTTCACTCCCTCCACCAACGATGCACAGTGGCAGCACTGCATACCATTAACAAGATGCAATTGAGCAATCCGCTAAGGCTCCTTCAGCAACAAATGCCATACTTTAGACCTTGACCAACTGGAAGGACAAAGGCAGCAGATACAGGGAAGCATCCTACACCTGCAAATTTCACTCCAAGCCACACATCATCCTGACTTGGAACTATATTGCAGTTCCTTCACTGTTGCTGAGTTAAATTCCTTGAGCTCCCTTCCTACAGTGCAGCTGGATAGGCTGTGGTAAATACGTGCGGATCGGGTGAAGAGGTGGCCCTGTGTAGCATGCTCTTTCATAGAGTTGGTGCAGACTTGATGGGCCAAGTGGTTTCCTTCTGCACTGTAAGGACTCTATGGATCTGTAGAGGGAGAAAAACAGAAAAACATTTTGATGTTGATGATTTTTCGTCAGAACTGGAAAGAGTGAGAGATGTAATAAGTGTTAAGCAAATACAGAGGCAGGAAAAGGGGCAGGAAAGGTAAGGCCTGTGAGAGGGTGTCCAGAGGGTAAAAGGATGGCAAAAGAGGATGATGGTGCAAGACAATGGAATGAGGTAAGAGACCTTTCACCTCACATTCAATATTTTTCTAATAAACTAAACTGTTCCAAAAGAAACAATGTCCCAGTGCTATTTCTCATGGGTTGATCGCAGCAGTGTTTGGGGATTTTTTTCCCCTCAGTACTTCCGAGAGGCTGCCGGAGGGCTCACGAACCCCAGAGATTGTGCACATTTGGTTGGGGGCCCCAGGGCGTCTGTCCCCCGAGGCCCATCTATTAATGTGGCCGCGGTTATGTCATAGTTTGTGCCTTTGCTCCAGTGGAAGCACTTGGAGTTAACATAAATGTGACCATAATAAACTCTCTGTGCAAATACACCTAGTGGCTGACCATCAAATTTGCAACCGGGGAGGCACAGCAGCAGATTCCCATTTATTTCTCTGCTGTTTCCATCCGCTGATCTTATATCAGGTGAGGACTAATTTGCCAGTAAGTAGCCTGGAATTAAGAATAAGCTAATTAAGTCGGTGTGCTCGGGTGCGAATTCCAACATTGGACAAAATGGGACCGCGGACAGTGCTTTCTGGTATCGTAGATTGGCAAGAAACATTACATAACTGGTGATGCATTAATTCCTGAGACGAGTGACGGTCCTTTCCCTTTTAATTGTCAGGATGCTGTCAGCTTCGATCGATACCCATAACCATTTGAGGTTTATGTTTTGTGCTTTCAATTTGAGGGATGTTTAGCGGAGCTCAGCAAATTTCTGTTTACTTTTTGGCGCGTTTACATATACCTATAATAAAGAAACCATGACTGCGCGTTTGTTCTTTAAAGTTTCAGTTAAAATCATAAGTGATTATGAACATAAACGGGAAGATTTTTTTTTAAAAAAAAATCTATATAATTACATTGACAACATCGTGTTACTCAAGGTGGTAATGTTTCAGTTAAAAGATTAAACAGCGCGCTGCCCAGCGGTTCTCGTTGTTCCAACATTTAGGAAAAAATAATCTATTATAGTTTAAAAGAAGGGGTGAAATGTTTTGGTTAATCTTCCAAAAACAAAAAAAAGGGTGGGGCGTTGATTTATTAAACACTGTAGCAGAGTCCAATCCTGTAAGTGTTTGCAGTTGATGGGAGCTATACTGCACAGTTGTTTTATAGATGTACAGATTTCCCGCACAGTTATAAACCGCTCCTTCCTACTGGAACAGTAGCACTGTACCTGCGGGTTTGAACTGGCGTCGCAGTGATTGGATTCGCAGGATTGCCACACTGCGCTGCAGTCAAAGGAACATTGTCGTAAAATCTAACCAAATGATGCAGCAGTTTTGATGTTTATGATGCGGATTTTTTTTTGCGAGTGTGCACGGCGTCGTGAGCAATGAGGATCTTACCGGGGTTGCCTGCACTGCGTCTAAAACGTCTCGATTTGGTATGTCAGAAATAGTAGATTGTCTGTGTGTGTGTGTGTTTTTATTGTTTTCACTGCAATGTGCTGGAGGAGGGGGAAGAAGCTGCTTTGCCGTAGCTGTAAAGGTTGATGTCCGGAGAACGGTACCCTGTCTGCACTCCAACAAAGCACTTTCTCTCTCTCCCTCATTTTTTTTGCTGATACTGCAATGCTAAGGGATGTCCAGCTCGCTTGACTTTTAATGCATTCAGCCTTCCACACTGCACCACATGATCCTTCAGCAAGAGGCCAGGATGCTGTAGCGGAAGATTGTTTTTCCCGTTACCTGCCGTGAAGTCCATGTGCAGAGTTTGTTTTTTCCTCTCTCTCGCTCGGCGGTGCTTTGAAATAGCGCTGGGCGAATTTTAGCCTTTTTTTTTAAATTTTACAAGCCACTCCCCCCCCCAACCTTAAGACCTAGCCGGCTCTGTCCCGTTCTAACAAACGCCAGGAACAAGTGACTTGGTAAATGGTGTCAGTACAGCATAATATAGGCTATTAATATTTCAGCAGATCTCATATACACAAAGCTGTAATAGGATATCCATATTAAGGAGGTAGAAAGAAGTCCACAGGAGGGGAAGCTGTGCATCGCGCCGAGGCTGGGTCGCATTCCTGCACATTTCTGTCCTCTTTTAGTGAGCAGGTAAGCAGGTTCATTTATTCCCCCACCCCCCACCCCCTTCAGTCAACCCTCTGCAGTTGCAGAGTTCCCGCTCCTCCTTTCTCTCCTCCCCCCCTCCTCCTCCTCCTCCTAACCGAGTTACTGCAGCTGGCTTCGTGTCCGCCAGAAAGCACTCGCTGTCTTTTTTGCGAAGATGTAGAGAGAGAGAGAGAGAGCGAGAACGAGCTCCGGGCTGGTTCTGAACTGTGCAAGCGCCACACTCACAAGAGGGGTTATTGCAACCAGACAGACACTCTCCTACCACCCCCCCCCAACCAAAAAAAAACTTTTTATTTTGTCCCGTCTGTGTTTAGCTGAATGTTTTTTTTTATGCTAACCTTTGTATTCCGCAGCACCTGAGGTAGGGGGGCAAGGAGGAAGAAAAGCGCCTCGGAAATTTGCTGAGTGAGCTGCCCCTTGGATTCGTGTGCAAGTGCTGAAGCCTCTGCAATGCTCCAGTCCGCTCCACAGCCCAGAGCCCTCCGTTAGCCCAGTTACCCCCCCCCTCCCCAACAGACCCCCCCCCTCAACTTCTCCTTCCAAAACCCACTCATCTACCCCCTCAACTATCCACCAACCCTCCCCAGTTACCCAAACCCCCCCTCAGCGACCCTCCAAACCCCATCGGCGACCCTCCAAACTCCCTCTTAGTTATCTCCACCCCTTCCTCCAACCCCTCAGCTACCCCCCCCCCTCCTTTACCAACCCCCACCACCCTCAGCTACCCCCCGCCCCCCAAGCTATCCCCACTCCCCTCGGTTACCCCCAACCCCCAGCAATCCCTAAATCTTCTCAGTTACGCCAACACCCCCTCAATCTCCCTCAGCAACCCCCTCCTCAATTACCCCCCTCAACTATCCCTAACCCTCCTCAGTTACACACACACCCCCCCCAACCAAATCCCCTCAGACGCGCTCGCCAGCACACACCCACTCCCCATCCTCGCATCATCACCCTGTCACCTCCTCCCCTCACACTCCCCCCTCCCTCCCTCCACCAATTCCCTACCTCCTGCTTCCGAATGTCCGATCGGGGGGGACTAGGAACGAGTGAAGCCTCCAAATCTGCCGGAGTGGCCCGCTGAATCCCCCCCCCACACACACACACACCCCTCCCCCGCCCACCCGGGAGCCCCCTCCCCCCCCTCCCCTTCCCACCCTCCCGGCCAGGATGACCGTGCTCGCCGGCGACAACATGGACGAGGCGTCCGCTCTGCCCGGCCACCCCCAGGACAGCTACCCGCCGGACAACGACGACCACGAGTGCTGCGAGCGGGTGGTCATCAACATCTCGGGGCTGCGCTTCGAGACCCAGCTGAAGACCCTGGCCCAGTTCCCCAACACGCTGCTGGGCAACCCCAAGAAGAGGATGAGGTACTTCGACCCGCTGAGGAACGAGTACTTCTTCGACCGGAACCGGCCCAGCTTCGACGCCATCCTCTACTACTACCAGAGCGGGGGTCGCCTCCGGCGGCCGGTCAATGTGCCCCTCGAGATGTTCTCCGAGGAGATCAAGTTCTACGAGCTGGGCGAGGAGGCCATGGAGAAGTTCCGGGAGGACGAGGGCTTCATCCGGGAGGAGGAGAGACCCCTGCCCGAGAATGAGTACCAGCGCCAGGTGTGGCTCCTCTTCGAGCACCCCGAGAGCTCGGGGCCAGCCCGGGGCATCGCCATCGTCTCCGTCATGGTCATCCTCATCTCCATCGTCATCTTCTGCCTGGAGACCCTGCCCCCGCTCAAGGACGACAGGAAGAGGTTCAAGCAGGTGGGCAACACCACCGTGGCCTACAAGGCCCACATCTTCAGCGACCCCTTCTTCATCGTGGAGACCCTCTGCATCATCTGGTTCTCCTTCGAGCTGCTGGTGCGCTTCTTCGCCTGCCCCAGCAAGGCCGAGTTCTTCAAGAACATCATGAACTTCATCGACATCGTGGCCATCATTCCCTACTTCATCACCCTGGGCACCGAGCTGGCCGAGGAGGAGGAGGGCAACATGAGCGGGGAGCAGGCCACCTCGCTGGCCATCCTCCGGGTCATCCGCCTGGTGCGGGTCTTCCGCATCTTCAAGCTTTCCCGCCACTCCAAGGGCCTGCAGATCCTGGGCCAGACGCTCAAGGCCAGCATGAGGGAGCTGGGTCTCCTCATCTTCTTCCTCTTCATCGGGGTCATCCTCTTCTCCAGCGCCGTGTTCTTCGCCGAGGCGGACGACCCGGACACCCACTTCAACAGCATCCCCGACTCCTTCTGGTGGGCGGTGGTGTCCATGACCACGGTGGGCTACGGCGACATGTACCCCATCACCATCGGGGGGAAGATCGTGGGCTCCCTGTGCGCCATCGCCGGCGTGCTGACCATCGCCCTGCCCGTGCCCGTCATCGTCTCCAACTTCAACTACTTCTACCACCGGGAGACGGAGGGCGAGGAGCAGGCTCAGTACCTGCACGTTAGCTGCCCCAACATCGCCTCGGACAGCGACCTGCGGAGCCGCAGCTCCTCCACCATCAGCAAGTCGGACTACATGGAGATCGAGGAGGATGTCAACAACAGCATAGACAATTTCAGAGAAGCTAACCTCAGAACTGGCAACTGCACTGTAGCAAACCAAAACTGTGTGAACAAAAGTAAACTACTAACTGATGTTTAAACAGCTGCTCAGTGAGTGGGGAGGGAAAGCCAGCTCGCTTTCTCAGACACTGTATAACTGACCCCCCTCCCCACTTTGTATTGCTTTGTTGACCTCGTTAATGCGTTGTTGCATTGCCGTAACGCTCAGCAAAATCAGCTTTCAGAATTACGTGGAAGGTATATTTTTCATTTATTTTTAAATGGCTTTCTTTCTCCGACTGGATCCACCCAGGGGAAATCTTTTTTCCAGATCCGTTCACGTGAGCAACCCCCCTCCCCCCCCCCCAACTTTGAAACTTGGACTTTTAATATCTGCTCGAATGGAAATATTCTTCTGTGTTTTCCCTCAGTTCATTTACCAGTGCATGTATTAAGGTACATTCTTTGTTTGCAAGCTGCACCGTGCATCCAACAACAAAACAAAACAACCAAATGCACCAGATTCTGGTCAAACTTGCAAGCGTCCGCAATTTCGGTCCACTGATGAATATTTCATTGCGAGAGGTGACGAGACGCTCCCTACACCAAGGAAAACAAGTGACTGCTTTTGCCTCAAATTTATAATCAGTCTGCTGAAAACGTCTGCAGTGCTGCAGTTTTGCAGATGCTGCAATCCAGCTGCTTCCAGGACTGAACGTAAAATTCACCCGATTTAAATGCGAGGAGCATCATTCAAAAAAAGGAGAGAAAATCCCTAAAATAACAGCATGCCTTGATATTTCATCATTCACTTCAGTGGTGGCATGCCTCGGACATTACCTCAAGTAACAGGAAGCGAGTTTGTGTTCTCAGTTATAATTCTGGAGAGTTAGTTCTCATTTGCTCTCACCAAAAGTGCAATGGCTTAATTATTTAATTTAGTACTTCTAAGCACTCATGGACCTGAATGTTCAAACTTGTATGGGGCAGAGTAACTTTAGATCATAGCATGTTTTAACTACTTAACATTACGGCCTCTTTAGAAAAAGTAACCCACTATAACTTATGCATGATATCAGGTTACACAAAGAGATTTGAACTGCTCATGATCGGATATTTGAGGGACCTGATGATTTTCCTGCAGAATTTCAGGGAAATGAGTTGGTTCGTGTCCTTAATAATCCTGAAAATATGATGCAACAAAAGCCCGGTTCCTGTTGGGAATTCAGTGAGCTAAATGAAAGCAGGCTAGATAATGTATATACTTATATATGATACAATTTAATTTAAAAATGGAACTAATCAAACAGATAAGAAAGCATGCCTTTCATGCATTTTAGCAGAATGTAAGTGCAAAGTGTATGTAAATTATGCACCTAATTTGCAGTTCATTTCCAAATCTATCCTGATTGAGACAAGACTTTTTTTTTAGCTTCCCTCTATGTTACTGCAGAAACTCAACAAATGACTTAGTTAGTTGCTAGTGCCTTTTAAATCCTTACACTCCCAGACTGCTGGAAGTGCCTCCATGTACAAAGAATGGTGAATGAGCTGATGTCCACTGAAATCCTCTTAATCTGTAACACCATGAAAGTATAGCACCTCATTTATGTCCAACAAAATTTTTATGTGTGAAGGCCAATGGACGGTTATCTTGGCATACAGTTGATAGAAAAGTTTGTACATGCTTCTGAAGATGACAGGATTTAAACTGATTGGTGAGAGAGAGAAAGAGAAAAACAGGGAAGGAAAACCCGGAACACTTTGGCAAATGGACATTACAGCTGAACAAGAACCCCAGTGAGAATGCTCTCAGAACGTCTTTGAGGTCCATATCAACTTAAGATTTCAACACAATTTCTACAATGGGATCAGCACTCAGAACCTGCTAAGGAATTGCACAGATGTTAATGGCATTGACATGAGGCATCAAGGTGATAGACTGAAAACAGTAACACTGAAGAATGTTAACTTCGTCTCTTTCTGCCCACCTGCGTAAGCTGCAATGTACCAAAAAGGAAAATGCAGTGTTTCCTCGGCAGACTACCTCAGTTTAGATTGATGAAAAGGACAGTTTAATTTCGTGGCCCCAGGCTGAGGAAATTCTTTTTTTTTGGTAACCCTGAATTCGCATAAATGGCTATGTAATTACAGGTTCTTCGTCAATATCATTCCTTATCTTCATTTCTGGAGCCATATCTACAACTCAGTTTCAGTGGTTACATATGAATATGTTGCCAATGTCTCTTGTTTAGCCTATTATCCTTAGCCTAATTGTTATGCAGAAACTTGTCACAGCTCACTCTGACATACTACTTAAGGCCAGAAAGCTCTCAAAAGACAACTTGAGACTATTACACCAATGCTTGGAAAACTATATGGCAATTTCCCAAAGATCTGGAGAAATAAGAGTTACATTTTTGTAATTAACATCATGCAAGTCTTCAGACAGAACGATTTACCTGGAGATGGATGTAATTATTGTAAGAGACGGTTTGTCACACTTGGATAACGCGGACTGATACAGGCAGATTAAGACATGATTAAATCCCAAAAGAATGGTGGCACTTGATTATCAATTGTAATTTCTTGGAAATTTAAGGAATGCAAAAGATTAAAAGATTTCACAAAGAATGAAACCACTCCAAGGCTACCTGACTGAATTCGTTGATACAACTAAACTGAGGGTATAAGTGAGAGTTACATGGAGGAATGTTGAGTAACTCTTGATGAACTGCAATTGCTGTTGGCAACAGGGCATTAACTTCTTCATGTAGAATATGTAAACCACCCATACTCTGGTTATCCTGACCCTTCTGCATCACATAAACCTTGAGGTAGGAGAAAACTTTCCCCTGTGTTAAATGACTTTAATACTGCACTTAATAAACAGCAATAACTGATCCAATGCTGCAGAACTGCTTTGATAAAATCTATGTGGCTTCTGGCAGCTCATGCTTATTTTAACAATTGAGTTTCTAGTTTTTGGGAAATTGCGCCTTAGGTTAACATTTATCTGCATGTGACTGAGAAGCGTGCTGCATGCAGTTTTTTTTTGATAATGAAGGTTCTGAAAACCAGTGGGATGGGTTAGGGTTTGGTAATGTTTATTTATAATCATTACAGCTGAGTACAAAAATGTGGATGGAGCAAAAATCTGATGTAATATAGGCATGTCTTTCTGGTTATACAGTTTTGGTAGATATTCTTAATCCCGGACCAGCTTGGCAAACGTACTGTACATAGGCCTGAATGTACACAAGGTGGCTGGTTAAGAACAGAGTCATGAAAGAGCCTCTTCTCTATTTATAGTAGAACCTTTAATAATAGTAATGAAAATGAAGCAATTCAATATGCCAATGCTACATGTCTTGGTGTAATGTTTTGTAAAGTGACTGCCCAGTTTAAGTGGTTTGCACTGAATAATATGCATTACAGAAACATCATCTGTCATTTGTTTCTGAGGTAGAATTTGGTTTATTTGCTCCAGAAAAAAAAATGAACAAAAATAAAAGAATAGGAGACAAAATGGTGGCTGTGTCGCCACACAAAACTTTGCTGATGAGCACATTTCATTTCAACTCAGCAATAAGTGACGGAGCGCTTCTATTTTAAATGTTGTAAGGATCACAAGGTAAAACGTACTCTTACAGTCTTAGTCTGTTATTTTGCAGGTACGAGGATGTAGCAGAAACATCCTCTATTTTATTCATTTCGGATTTTTAATTCACTTCAGTTGAATGCATAAAAGCAGAATTAACACCTGATGAGGTCCAGGCTTCTCCAGTGTGTCTGAGATGGCATATTTGAGGCTGTGCACATTGATAGTTAACACCTTGTTCAAAAGAAAAGTATTTGGTTGCTGAAGGAGGGAAAAAAATTCTTAATTACTAGTGTCAAAATTAACTTTAATGAAGCGTAAAAATGCACTTTAAAATTCAGCACAAATTGCCTTAACTGGTATAAGATCTTTAAAGTGAAAAGAGGTTCTGCAACCTGTGTACCATCAGGTCCAGGACATCCAAGTTTCAATGGCTATAGTATTACTTCTGTCATTTTCAGTGATATCATTTTGAAAACATTTGTGTTGACAGGCTTGTTCATTTCCTGTTTAGGGATGTCATAATACTTCAATAGGCCAACATATTGTGATATACAAGCTCCCCCATAATCACACTGCATACATTTAATATTCTCTATTAAGGATGATTTTCACCGTAATAATCCAAAATCTTATAGTGATGTGAAAGAAGATGCAAGGCAAGGCCACTGTGAAAGACAGATTATATTTCTAAAAGAGGTAGTGTTGGTTAGAATTACTCTATTTTTCCTTACTCAAAATAGAATTAAATTTTAAAAGACTATTGTACTGTCAAAACTTATTGTGACATCCCTACTCATTAGCATACAATGTTTCAATCTTCTAATCTATTTTTTTGCTTGTTTATTGTCATAAACATGCCTATAATTTGGGTTTATAAAATATTGTTATTTAAAAACATAGTTTCTTGCCCTATGCAATCTGCTCAATGTATCAAATACTTTACCTTCCCCTTCTACTTAATAACAAATTAAAGATGAATTTCCAGGTCTGATTCAGCTATGTCCTGACTGGTTATTTTCGTATAGCTTCTAAAGGCATTAGTGAATAGGATATGTCAATAATGTATCAGTTCATCATTACTGTACAAGAACTGTCAGTAATGTATCATCAAGCACACAGAATATTCATCTGTATCCATTCAGCATTAGGGCTGCTTCAAGTCCACATCGTTGAGAGTTTTTTCCCACCCCCTGCTCCCTTCAGGAGGCTGAGGTAGATTTTAAAACTTTTTATCTTTTATGAACAAAAATGATCAAGACCATGTGTTTTGTGTGCATATTTCTACTGACTTTGACTTGTAATTCTGAGTTAATTAAAATAAATGCTGTATTAAATAATATGCTCTCTGGAAGTCATCCCTTCCAAAACAAAATGCAGGATAGCTCAGCAAAGACAGCTGAATATGTGTAGCTCTGATGCTCTTTTGTATGAGTGACAACAAACAGAATATGTTACGATCTTGGGTGAGTTTTTCCATTTTCTGCATCATTATGGATGTATCCTATTCTGCTTGTGTGCAAGTAAATGGTTTGCATGAAATTTAAAAGCATTATATCACCAGTGTAAGTTATTATTTTAGTGCTTGTATGACATAGTACTTAGTTCTGTCATTAAAATTATCACTGCTAACCATAACATTAAAAGCTGCTGTACAGCAACGGAACAAACAACCAGTTGAACTCATAACTCTCAACTTATGTTGTACTGATTTTTTACACATGCAGATTTCTTCCCTTTTCCTCCCTTGGTCTTCAGTTAGTGCTCACTCTTCCAAAGATATGCTTCTGCTCTTTATATCTCAGCCATTTTTCATTTAGAAATGTGAGCAGCATTAGGCCATTCACTCTTGGGTTTTTTTTTTCCAACAGTGAAATTACATTTTGTCCTTCTGATGCCCGCACATGCACTATTCTCAATAGCAGCTACTGGATAATGATCAGAAATTTCAGATGAGCTTTTGACTTTTCCTTGATCCCAATCGTAGTTCTCCCTTAATGTTTCCTGGTTAGCAGAGCATTAGAACATAATAGCAACATGAGAAGGCCATATATGGTCCCATGAGCCTGCTCTTCCATTCAATAAGATCATGACTGATCCTTGACCTTCAGTCCAATTTCCTGCCACATGCAGATATCCTTTGATTCCCCTTAGAGTCCAAACACTTGCAAATTCAGCCTCAAATATACTCAACAACTAAGCATTTACAATCTTTGGCAATAGCAAAATTCAAAGATTTATTCTGGGACTATATCCCTTAACCTGGACTCTCGAGCCAGCGAAAACAGTCTCGGTCCTTTCTATCCTGGGCGAAGGAAACTTCTCTTCATCTCAGTCTGAAAATCTGGACCTCTGTCCTGAGATGATGTACCTTGGTCTAGACTCTCCAGCCAGGGAAAATAGCTTCTATCCTCACAAGTCCTCTCAGAATACTGTTTGTTCCAATGAGATTGCCTCACATTCTTTCAAACTATGAATAGCATGGCCCATTCTACTCAATTTCCCCTCAAAGGATAACACTGTCATTCCAGGAATCAATGTATTGAGCAACACAGTAGAAATCTAAAACCTCCTAGATCCAATATCTAATGGTCCATTAATACACCGCTGATGGAATTCCGATTGAATCATTTCTGAGTTTTCATTTTTTCTGGGGGACGGGGGCGGGGGAGGGTGGTGAGGTAGTGGGGAACCCTTTTACACTGAGACCTCTGAAACTGACATGAACATTCATTTGATTGTGATATGGAAGAACCATACCAAGTACTTGCTACTTTTTTGGTGGGGCGGGGGGTGGCGTGGATTTTAATTACTTGTTTCTTGCTGTTCAGTAGGAGCGATGAGTTAGAGATTCTTTGTTGTTCATTTATGTCATGTTTCTTCTTGACCCAAAAGAATTCACCTCATTGGGTCCAAACTGCAGCATTTTTGTTTGCAGTCGAGATCCGCAGATAAGGTCTGAACCTAGGGAGTGATGGGCATCGGAAATTGGGGCAGGAGATCAATTTGATTTGCTAGTCTATGATCACACACCCCGTTTCTTGTTGCTGTCAATTGCAGATAGTTCACAGTGAGACGAAGAATGATGTGCAGATGCATCCAGACTGAGGTCCTTAATTTGAGTGGCATGGTGCCAAAGGTGCCACTTTAAGACTTGAACAGGAGGTTAGGTGTAAAGATTTGCATTCTAATCAGTAATCTGTAAATTGTCTGTGCTGTTATATGCTCTGTCTGAGGCCAGAACTCTCCATTCACCTGACGAAGGGACTAACCCCGAAAGCTAGTGAGCGTACTATCAAATAAATCGGTTGGACTTAAACCTGGTGTTGTCAGACTTTTTACGGTGCCAAAGCACAGAGTGTATCTCTCTCTTCGTCATCAGGAAGAATAAACCTGATTAATATTTTGTTTAGACCTGAAGACAGGGTTTCTCTGGGATGTGATTAAATTGGAGATATTCAGCCTTGGAGGCCAGTCTGTAGTTGCAGAACAAAGGCCAACAGGTATTTTTTGTACTTATATGTTCATGATGCTTAGCCATCGTTGCATTTCACCTGTATGTGAGAAAATTTAATGAATGGATGTGCATGATTTGTAGATAGCTGGCATTGCTGATGGTTCTCATTCACCAAATTGTTAATTTGTAAACTGGTAATACTTATATATTTTTAAAATGTACTGACAGCAGCTCTTGCATTGCCCCAATTGTTTGTTATAGAAAGTTGTAAATTTCTGAAGCATCTTCAATGACCTTGGGATGTCTCAAAGCATTTTAGTTAGTGTTTTTGAAGTGTAGTCAGGTTTGCAAAGTTGCCAGCCAAATTTTACTGAACAATTCCCCACAAACAGTTAATATGTTTTAGTGGTCTTTACTGAGGGACAAATATTGGGCAGAATACAGGTAGAATTCCCTTATTCCAGTTTGAAATTTTTCTTTTATGTCAACCTGGGAGGGTAAACAAGCCCAGTTTAATGTCTCCTTTAAACAATAGCAGCTTGAACAGTGCAATACTCACTCAGCACTGCACTGAAGTGCCAACCTCAAATTTCTTTCTTTCTCTGGTGTGATACTTGAACCATCTGACCTCAAAGTGAGAATGTGCCTTATCTGACACTACTTTAATAGAGGACTAAAAGGTAAAATAATAATTCAACGAGCACATTAATTCCCAATGAGTTACGAGCCCAATGTTTAACAGCTATTATGATTTCCTTGTGGTCACATGAATGTAGTGGATGTCCATTCTCCCACAATGTTATTGCAAAAGGTGCCAGCTGTGGAATGGAACCATAATCTTAGATTATAATTAGAATGCATTTGGTCAAACTTAACTTGATGCTGTGTGCTCTTTGCAGAAGATCTTGCGCCTAATTGCATTTGTTTAATACTACATTGCCTCTGATTTAGTGCTGTCAGTGCAAAGCTTCCTGCAACAGCACTTTACATTGGGAATACAAATGCAGATGCTTGCTTGTACAATGTGTGGTCAATGGAAATCAGTATACTCAAATTGCTGACATGAGCTCATGTTGCATGAAAACAGGAATGTAATGATATCTTATTGGTATTAAGGCATTAAAGCATCTATTAGCACCATGTAAATCCCTTTCTGCCCCTACCCCCATGAAATGCACTTACAAATCAGCCAATTGAAATAAAGTAATAACAGGTTAAAGATTGGATTTTACAATGACAGCAATGGTGAGACCACCAGTGCTCACCATTATTGTGATGTAAATAAGACAGCAACTTCTGGTATATGTACATATGTAAGAAAGTGCAAAGAGGTGGAAGCTGCTGTCAAATTTTCCTTGTTCTTCCACAAGCTTCATTACACCAGTACCTTGCCCTTCGATTCAGCATTAAAATATGTAAAGGACATTACCTTTTGGGACTTAGCTGTTAGTTGCCTATTCAGCATGTTAGGAATGGTTAGAGCTGGTGAATGCAATTGGAAGTGATTTCATTTAAAGTTGTATGATAAGTCTTAATTACTGCAATACAAACCCCAAACAGTTACTAAGTATTAAATCTTATTCCTTCAGAATTTAATTATTGCTAGAGTATGAATTAGATGTTGTACTTTACTCTTCCTAGATTAGGCTCTGTGTATTTCAGTAAGAATTTTTCAATTTGATTGATTGAAGAGACATGTCATTGCATGCCCTGCTCATACAGGTTCCAGACCCACTGTAGTGTCCACTCCACAGAAAAAGAGACCCCTAGTAACTGTAAATTGCTAATCAAGGCCCACAAAATGTTCACGGGCAGCAGCAAGTTGAATAAATGATAAGCAGCATTCCTTTGTCATTGCCTGTAAAATCCAGGCAAATTCCTTCTGGTTTGTGGGGTCCTGGCACATCTTTTACTCAACCAATTCTTTTGAATCACTCCACATTCATAGATGCTATTGGTGACTGCCAACCTAACAGGAATGTATTGAACTGGAATCTGCTGAAGGAAATAATGGCATGTGGATGATGCACCCCATTAATAATGTTTAAATTATCCAGCAACATGTGGTGAGAAAGATGCGCTGTGAATTGTTACAAGTTTCTGGATGATTTATGCCATTCTGCCATTAGCAACAACACAAAACAGGCTTTGATTCCATGCGAGATTCATGAAGTTGCCACATTTTCACATTAGTTGTCCCCTAATTTGCGTTAGAAAGTTAACTCTAGTCATTAATAGCACAACTACTTTCTTGACAATGTGATTATTGTTAATAACTCATAAATCCTTCTTACTTAGAAAATGAGGAACTAAAAGTGTTGAGTTTTTTTTCCACAGGTAGGGAATTGCTGTAGGCAACTTCAAGAAAATCAATGTTAAGAATTTTTTTACTTCTCCTTTGTCTCTTTTTCCACTCCAGCAAACCAATCTGTCTTTCGCTCTCTCTATATCTCTTTTTGTACCTGATTTGACATTGAGTTTGCCATCTTAAATTACTCTGTTTCTCAATATTTCCTCTTTAATTTTCAGTCCCTTAATCCCATTGATTAAGAAGATACACAGCAGTTCAAGTCACCCTTATGTCCTGTTATCAGCTTGCATTTCTAGCAATATAATGAGCAACATTTTGTTGAGCTGAACAATGCAGAGAAATATCTAGCCAGGTACAATGCAAGATGCTTCAATCTAGTGAATTATATCCCATTGTTTTACAACATTCTGATCTTTCCTTCAATTAATTTTATACTTACTCGGGCTTGATCTTTTAAACACTAATGTTGGTCAGCCTCAAATATAAAATTACCATCAAACTAAAACTGAAACTAACCTAACTATTAAGTCCATATTTGTACCTGCCATTAGACTATCTCCAGATCACTCTTTGTTACAAAACCTGTCTTGGTTTTTCTCATATATTTCTCCACAGTTTTGACACTAGCTTTAATCTCTACATTGGGAAACTCTATTCTGCAGGCAATGTGCTTACATTTACTACTTGGGTGAGGAGCAGTCTGTAACACTTCCATGCTTACTTACTATCTTTTTGCTGATCCATGAGCAACTGTTATCACTCATTGACGATGCATAGAGTCATAAGTATATATAACACTGAAAAAAGCCCTTTAGCTGAGCACAGCACCAGTCAAAGACAAACCACTCAATTATTCTAATCCCATTTCCCAGCACTTGGTCCATACCCTTGTATGCCTTGTCATCACAAATGCACATCTAAATAGTTCTGAAATATTATGAGGCTCTCTGCCTCCACCATCCTTTCAGGCAGTAAGTTCCAGACTCCCACACTCTTTAGGTAGAAAAGGTTTACCCTCACATCCTCTCTAAGCCTCCTACCCCTTATCTTAAATCTATGCTTCTGAGTCATTGATCCCTCCACCAAGAGGAAACATTCTTCCTATCTATCTCCCTTGCAATTTTATTCAGTCACCGCTGCGCCAAGAAAAACAATCCCAATCTATCCAATCTCTCTTCATATCTAAAACTCACCAGCCCAAGCAACATCCTGGTAAATCTCCTCTCCACCCTTTCTAGTACTATCACATCCGTCCTTTAATGTGAATTCCAGAACTGCACACAATACTCTAACTGTGGCCTAACCAACAGTTTATATAGTTCCAGCATAACCATCCTGCTCTTGTACTCCATGCCTTGGCTAATAAAGGCAAAGATACCATATGCCTTCTTAACCACTTTGTCCGTCTGTCCTACTACCTTAACGGACCGATGTACATGCACAGTAAGATCTCTCTGATCTTCGGTGCTTCTTAGCTGTTCATCATGTATTTCCTTGACTTGTTTGTCCTTTCCAAGTGCACTGCAGGTGGACTCGAAATCATGAGCTGGGTGAGAAGATGGCACTGAGCATTTCAATGCTAATGTTTAATGCCAAGGAGCTGAAGCAGCTGCAGGTCTGCCTTATGTTTGATTGGGTGCATTGTGTCAAGGAAAGATTTGCTGAATGGCAACAGGCCCTCATCAAGCAGGGAGAAGTGGAGTGTCACATCTAGGTAGAATCATAGAATAGAATCCCTGGAGTGCAGAAGGGAGTCTTTCAGCCCATCAAGTCTGCACCGACTCTCCGATAGGGCTTCTTACTTTGACCCTATCCCTGTAACCCCACAAATTCCCCAAACCTATACATCTTGGGACACTAAGCTACTCATTTAGCATGGCTAATCCACCTCTGGACATCTCTGGACTGCGGGGGGAAACTGGAGCACCCGGAGGAAACCCATACAGACACAGGGAGAGTGTGCAAACTCCACACAGACAGCCACCCAAATCCAGAATTGAACCTGGATCCCTGGCACTATGAGACAGCAGTGCTAATCACTGTGCTACCGTGCCACCTGGGTAGGGCCTGTAACCTCCTGAAAATTGTCGACAAGTTGTCCATCTGGCATCTTTTTTTCTTTTATTCATTCTCTGTAGATGAACATTGTGAGCAAGGCCTGCATTTATTACCCAAGTGCAACTGCCCTTGAGTAAGTGCTGGTGAGCCAACTACAACTGAGTGGCTTGCTAGGCCATTTCGGAGGACATTTACAAGTTAACCAGATTGGTGAGGGTCTGGTGTAGGTCAAACCGGGTAGTGACACATTTCCTCCCGCTAGTTTCACGATCATTATTAATTTATTTATCAATTTCCAGCTGTATTAATTAACTGAATTGAAATTCCTCCAGTTCCTGTGGTGGAATGTGAACACCTCTCTCTGCAGCATTGATCAAGATGGTTGGATTACTAGTCCAGTAATGTTACTGCAATGCTACTGTACCCCTAGAAGACAGGGAATAAAAATCAAATAAACAGCTAATTACAAGAAAATAAAAAGCACATAATTGTAAACTCCGTTTATGTAGCACTACTTTGTTGTGTCCCCTCTATGGAGATGACATTCTGACTGAACTCAAGTAGTATTCTAAACTGTTTTGATTCTGTCCTCAATCAAATTAGCAGTAATCTTCAGACTTAGACTGAAAACACTTGTAGTGGCTATTTTTATTAAAAAGGACCACAGGGATTTCTACAGTAACTTTATTGCAGTGTTAATATAAGCCTACTTGTGACAAATAAATAAACTTTAAATCATTTATTGTCAATTTCTGGAAATGCTGCATGATGGAGAGGCAAAACAAAATAATATAGTTGGTGACCGAGTGTACAAATGTGCATACTTAATGTCAGCATTTGTTGACTTCAGAGGCAAATAAAGAAGAGTTTACAGGTTCAGTTTTTATATTTCCTGGTGTACAAGAAAGATAGCCCTGAACTTTGCAGGGCATTGGACGCAAAACAGCAACAAATAAACAGAGGACCAGGAAGGGGAAGTGGCAACACAAGGAGACATTTTTCAGGTGCTTTTGAAAGGAGAAAGGGAAGTGATGCAAGAGAGGCATTGATGGCAAAAGTTCCAGACAGTAGGTGGATGAGCTGTCACCAATTGTGGAGGAGAAGGGTTAAAGAGTAAAGCTTAGACATACCAGTGGGAGGACTGGGCAATACACAAGGGGATGGCACCTGAGGTGGGACCATGAGGAGATTTTGAAGGTGAGAATGAGAACTTTAGAGCCAACTTGAATCAGTGGAGCTTGGCAAGGACAAAGATGATACAGGTGTTGGCATTAGTCCAGTAGAATATGTGAGGTATTTCATTCTGTAGCTGTGGTTTGTGGAAGGTGAAACAAGACATCAGCAAACATAGTGTTAGTGAAGCTGATGTAATAATAAAGAGCTGGATTTCAACAGCAATGCAGAAAAAGTGCAATAATTTTGACATGAGTGATAAACATTTTGATTTATCACTATTAATATTCAGTAAATACTAACAACAAAGAATGGATATAAATTGCTCTGATAGTTTGTTTACTAAAGTAATCCAGTCACAAAACATAGATGGGTGTTTTAGAAAACAGCGCATGCCCACTCCCAATCCCCTACATCTCCCCTCCCCCCTCCGTCCTGCCCAAAGGGATGCAGGATTCGGAATATATAATGAACCAGTGCTCTCTGCCCCTGCGGCAGGCAGGATGCCAACTTTGTGATTGCTACCTGTTAAAAATTGCATGATAGTTTTGCATGATATACATGTTGTTGCATGACTGCATATCTCAGCAGAGGACAAAAGTTTGTGTAATGCAAGTGCTACATCAAGCTGGCCTGCTCATCTTCAAATCTGTCTATGTCTTTTAAAGGCATTGTGTATTCTGGCCAGGGCAGGTGTTGCAACTGTGGAATAGAGTTTGAGCAAGAAAAGTAAATTATGTCGCATTGGCAGTCAGAATATGCTGCAAGGTTCTATGATAGGGGAGGAGTTAGAAAGGAAAGTAATACAATCCATGGGTCAAAACAAGTCCGGATTATTTCAATTTTAAAATAGCAAACCAAATTCAAGTGCTTCCTTTTGAATCTATATCAGAAATCACTGTTGGTAAAAATCGAACACCTTTCTCTACACTCTCTTTAGAAGAGATGTTTGAGATAGGTAGATTCATGTCTACTTTAATATTGCAATGTCACATGAATATGTTAACTTTTTACCAACAGTAAGTACTAGGTAATAGAGAAAAGGAAAAGATTAATATTTCTTCAAATACAAGCTTTGAAATACACAAGTATTTCTTCTCACCATTTACTATAATTTTAATGGGAGATAATTGAAGCCCCAGATTTAAAAAAATCATACATAGGTGAAAGAGGCAGAAGAATTTTCAAGTCAAAGTTTGTTTCAAAGAAAAGTTGTCATTTGTTTGCATTGCTCTTTTTGTGTACGACAGTGAACATTTAGATTAGGAAGAAAACCTTCAAGGCTTTCCCCCACACTCTCAACAGGCATAAACCTTTACACCAAACTTGTGAATCAGTAACCAAATGCAGTTCCTGGATTTCATATATGATAATATATTGCTGAATATTGTGACATTAGGCTACCTTCCAAATAAGACATAGTGGTTCACACTGCTACCTCACAGTGCCAGGAATCTGGGTTCAATTCAAGCCTCGGGTCACTGTCTGTGTGAAGACTGCACATTTTCCTCATGTCTGTGTGGGCTTTCTCTGGGTGCTCCGATTTCCTCCCATTGTCCTAAAGACATGCTGGTTAGGTGGACTGGCCATGCTAAACTGTTCCTCAGTGTAACCGAACAGCCGTTGGAGTGTTTTGACTATGGGATTTTCATAGCAACTTCACTGCACTGGTAATGTAAATCTACTTGTGACACTAATAGATAAACTTAATTAACTAGTCTGTGTGCTTAGTGCTATGATCTTTCTGCAATTTTGAATCTTCTGTAGAATGGAATGGTATTTTCAACGCACATATTCTGTTTCTTGGAGTACAACAAAGTAACAGGAATTGAGCTACAACTAATAAACTTAATTTCTTGTCTTATGTAAAAATAAGAGTAGAATTTTATTTGGTGAAATAAAGGACAGAGTGTATCTTCTATTGAGAAGAATGTAAAGATGGTATGCATGAGAATATCCTTCCAAAGCACTGATCATTTTGCAATGGGACAAATGCAGGGAAGTTTCAGATTGTGTTTTTTATGTAGGGTCTGCACTCACCATTTCTGATAATGGATCACACACCAACTCTTTATATCATTAAAATTAGCTTGCACTGCAAAAGTCAAAGATGGATTGTTCTGTAATTTTTTATTATTGGCTTTCCACCAAATGGAAATTAAAAACAGAGCACAGGGAAGAGAAATCCACCACTGCTGCAGCATTTAAATGGATGTAAAAGCTGTTTCCAGCATCAGTGATTTGGGGCAGTGTTTCAGTGGAGGTCATTTAACACCCTCTCCTGTGGCAGCTTTGGTGGCGGGAGGGCAATTTAGTTGACGGGCAAGTAGTGTATGGGAACCATCCACCTTCCTGCTGTTGCCCTGATTAAGTCCATGACTTAATCAGGTAAAGCACATGGTCAGCCTTCTCACCCCACCACAGATTGAGGCCCCGAAGGTGGACAATTAATGTCCATTTAAGGAGTTCATCCCACCATTACTGACATTCACTCAATGGTGGGCAGGGGATTCGCCATATGGGAAGCCCTAGAGAAAAACAGAAAATGCTGGAAGTCTCAGCAGGTCTGAAGGCATTTGTGGAGAGAGAACAGAGCTAATATTCCGAGTATGGATGACTCTTCTTCAGATCTTTGTCTTCGTTATGAGGGTGGATGGTTGGGGCGGGAGGGGAGATTGTGGTGGAGGCCAGGAGATGGTTGGGTCCTCCAGGAAGAGGGAGTGCTACTTGGACGGAAAGAATTTCACATAATAAAAACAGGCAAATTGTGGGTGATCAGGAAGAAATGAAGTGGAAATGTATTGCTCTCTGAAGGGACAGGAAATAGATATCCTCAGCTGAGTAGCCTCAGGTTCCAGGTCTCCAAAAGGTTGACATTTATAAGAATGCCTGCAGAGAATTAAGCAGGCAGTGAAGACAATGTCACAGGATAGTGGCTCAGCTGGAGGAGTCCACCATTCACATCTGAGACACCATGATGGTGCAGTTAGTCATGAGGCACACACTTGCTTGAACAAAATTTCACAACCGTGCTTCTTCTAACAGAAGATCTAAGTAAAGCCTTAGATTCTGGCATGGTAACTGCGATTGTTATTATGGATAGGCTATCTCTGAAATTTTCAGTGATTTGCTCGATTGTTGATCAATGACCAACCAGATTTCGAATCTAGTACTGGTAGTCTGGCTGGCCCGAGTGTGTGTGACAATGCTATCATTTGGGATAGTGCTTCAAGTGAATTCCCTCATCTCCAGTCCCCTCCCCCAATATCCCAGCGTGTGGAAGGGTATTCTGAAAGGCCTCCTTCTACACCTTAATGACTATGGGTGGAATTTTGCCGGCACATCTACCCGAGTTTCGTACGATCCCGCCCAAGGCCAATGGAGAATGCTGTTCTCCGAGCCTCACAGTGCCAGTAAGATTTTGGCCTATGACACTGACATACTTGGGAAAACAGCAAGGACCAGGCAGACTTATTATTAGCACAGGAGGTCCAGCCTGCAGCAGCTCCCTCAGGTGCCTCAGTCCCCCTTGGACAATGGCTACCCTGGTCCCTCCAAGATGCACTGTCACTGAGGAAGCACTAAGAGTAATTGATAAGGACTGAAAGTTCACACAATTGAAAATACCATGGAGTTGTTGCACGGTGGTGAACAACAAGAGAGACACAGATATCTTTTAGGAGTTTGTATGTTCTCCCTGTGTCTTCATGGGTTTCCTCCAGGTGCTCCAATTTCCTCCCACAATCTGAAGATGTGCAGGTTAGGCAGATTGGCCATGCTAAATTGCCCCTTAACGTCCAAAGATGTGTAGGTTGCGGAGAAGAGCCATGATAAATGTATGGGTTTGCAGGATGGGGCAGAGAGGAGAATCTGGATTGCCCCTCTTCTGGAGTGTTGGTGTATACTCAATGAACCTAATGGCCTCTTTGTACACTGTAGGGATTCTATAATTCTATGGAATAAGATTTTTGATCCATCAGTATATACTTTGAATGATATTGAGCAATGTGGGTAAATGCTTCACCTGGACAATACGTACCAAATTCATCCCAAATGGGTAGACTCGTCTGTAAAAGGAAATTTACATGGCAGCATATCAGTTGATGTGGTTGCCAAGGTGATTGGCATGATTTAGGCTTGATTTTGCAATAGGCAAAGATCTTATTTTGTATATCTCTTAAAGCTGTATCTGAACAGCAAATGTCAGTGCGTGAATGTGCATGATTTCAGCAATATGCACATGGAAAAGGAGTTGGAATTTGGACTGTCCAGAATCTCATGGAGGACATTTTATAAGCAATTATTCTGACTGGCACCCAAAAATCTGCAGAGAAAATCTATTATGTCTGTAGAATTACACTCTGGCAATGAAATACAAGCAAGGAAATGCAGTAGTGGTGAATATTGCCAGTGGTTTAAGCCACCCTAGACTGAAAAGAACCAAGGAAGTACATCAATTTTGAAGTATACTAGTCAAAGCTGGAGTTGAATCTATTGAAGAGGTCAAGAACATTATTGCTGTCCATTACTTTTCATTTCAGAACAGGCTGCACATGAAATTCAACCAAAATCTCAGACGCCAAACCCCATAAAACGAAAAGCACACTGCTCTAACAGAATAGTGAAAATGTGAAAATGATATTGCGTGTAGCTAAAGTACCAGCACCTTTTAAATGCCTTGTCCTTCCTTTCAAGATGACATATTATCTGAAAGAAATCACCTTCTCCTGAGGCCTGAGGACAGAGAGAGCGCAGATATTGCTTCTATGTTGGTATTGACAGGTGCTTGAGCAAAAGGTGATTTATATCAGGCACAACAATTGAAGGGCGAGATAAGATCATTATTTGGGCAAGGGGTGGAATTTCAGGATGGATCCTGTTAAAATCTCTGGCTGATTTGTGCACGATCATATAATAATATGTACGCACATGTAATGATGACATGCAAATGTAGGAAGTTTCTGATGTACATTTTCTGCCATTTGTGTCCTATAGCACTAATCACAAAGGATACCTGGCATGTATCTGGCATTCAATGCTGTTAAGGGCCTCCAGGTGAATTTTACAGGGATAGCATCATTAAGATGGAACACTCTCTTATAATTTTCTGAAATGTTCCCCAGGATTATTAACTTTGACTTTGAGTGTGCATGACAATACTATCATTTGGGATAGTGCTATCCCTCACCTCCACCCCCTTCCTCAATATCCCAGCATACGGAAGACTTTGCTGAAAGACACCCTTACTGCATTATCGATTCTTGAACTTCAGAATCCTCCCAGGTGCTCTGACCAGTGATCTCACCAATGATTGAGGTGGCAATAGAACTTCTTCCTTTGATCTGAAACACATCCCATTTTCTATCAGGTTTTGATAGTTGCACACAAACTTGACATTTATTGTTACCTCAAGATCTTTTTCCTGATACATCTGGCGTGGTATTTTTCCATTAATCATGCCATGCCACTGGTATTGGGTGACACGATGGCACAGTTATTAGCACTGCTTCCTCACAGTGTAAGGGACCCAGGTTCAATTCCCTGCTTGGGTTTCTGTGCAGAGTTTATGCATTGTCCCTGTGTCTGTGTGGGTTTCCTTTGCGTGCCCCATTTTCTTCCCACAGTCCAAAAGTTTTAGTAGTTAGGTGCATTGGCCATGCCAAATTCTCCCTCAGTGTACCCAAACAGGTGCCAGAGTGTGGTGACTAGGGGGATTTTCACAGTAACTTCATTGACGTGTTAATGTAAGCCTACTAATGAAACTTTAAAACTATTTCTTCAATCGACTCTGAACTGGCGTGTTTCCTGATTCTACTGGTTAAAAACCATTTCCCAATTCGTAAATCAGTCCATCAGCCACATGCTGGTCATAATGCCAATAACTGTTGAGTAAGCATGTCCTATTAGCCAATATAAATCTAAGCCTGTTGAAGCACCCAACATACTTGACTATTCCACTGCAAATAATCCTCTATCGAATATTCCTCTCTGGGGAATAAGATCCTCGGGCAATAACCCATCACTGAGGAGATCATTCCAGTGATGCCTTTGGAGCCTGGAAAAGGCTACGGGGGCTCTGAACTGAATCCACATCCAAATAACCACTGTTCAGATGCCAGTTGTTTATCAGTGAGACATGGTTTCGCCTCTCTAATAATCAAGTTAGCTCCAGTGGTTAGCATTCCTCATGACGGGCTGTCCATGGTTAGGAACGCTAACTCAGTCTCACAATTGCCTGACTGAAAAGCGTGAACATTTACAGCCTGGCCATTTCAGGTGAGTTATTAAGCTCTCATATGGCGTAAAAAGGATGGCATGGTGCAGTGGCACAGTGGTTAGCACAGCTGTCTCACAGCTCCAGGGAACCTGCATTCAATTCCCGGCTTGAATCACTGTGTGTGGAGATTGCATATTCTCCCCGTGTCTGCATGGGTTTCCTTTGGATGCTCTGGTTTCCTCCCACAGTCTAAAAGATGTGTGGGTTAGGTGGATTGGCCATGCTAAATTACCCGTTAATGTTAGGGGGCTAGCTAGGGTAAATTTATGGGGATAGGGCCCAGGTGGAATGTGGTTGGTGCAGACTTGATGAGCTGAATGGCCTCCTTCTGCACTGTAAGATTCTATGAATCTCTGAGTCTTCAAGGTCAATTTACTTTCCAACAAGAGTTGGGGGTTTTGATGGGGTTATGCCCATACTTTAGGAGCTGAATGGGCATCTAAGCCTCCATTATGACGAAGGCACAGCACCATTCGTATCAGTGTGGGCTATACAAAGGTGGTAGTTTTCCAAGGTCAATGGAAAAGAAAATAGCACATGAAAAATCAACCAGCAATTTGCTTGCTACAAGTGCATTTTATACCTGATAGCTTAGACCAGTTTCACTCCTATCATGCCAGTGCATCAGTGTTGCCTCATTTGAATGTTTCCCCCCAATTCCCACTGTCACTTTATGTGGAAAATTGCCCACCCTCATGATGTTACAAAACTAGTAGAATGATGACAGGATCTATTTTGCATTAGTCTCTCCTTGTTTTACTCATATTACTTTGTCTACACTTCACAAAATTATTATGTATACTTAGAGATTGGAGAGTATATGAAATCTCACAATTCACGAAACAGTGTTGCATAGTGTTTATTTTCTCCATTTCTCATGCTGTTCAAATTGTGTACATGCTTTCATTGCCTCGAGGGATTACCATTATTTGCTGGTACCTTCTCTTTTAAATTTGACTTACTTCATATCTATCTAAATGTTGTATAGAGATTCTTATCATTTCATTGAGAAAATTGGCATCTTGTTAATATGTATTTATTTATTCAGTTTTTTTTTGCTGGGCTTTTGACCAAGGAGTTTACTCTTGGCTTTCACTTTTAAGCCAGACTATGTCAATTGATACCCCATATTGAAACTTCACCTGTTCTTAAATAGCTACAGCTTGTCATGGACATCAAAACACTAACAATTGTGATCCTAGCTAGTTGTCATGTGTCCATGGCTAAATGTTTCTTTCATTCCCCACCAGCTGATGACTGCAGCTTGTTCACATTCCTACGCTACTAACTTCAAAGCAATGCTTATATTTGCTTTGACCAGTAATACTAAAGGCAACCTCAAGTCTGCTGATGTGGTCTCCATTCCCTTTCCACGTGCTCCTTTATCAATGTAGAAAATGATGAACTTAGTGTCCTGAGTTAACCACAAACTGATCTTCCCACACTGCAATATGACTATTTCCTAAAATCATTTTCTTGCACATTTAGAGCATTGTCCATGACACATGACCACTTTTTAACCAATGCATTAACTATCATCCACTTCATTAACTTTTTCAGGGCAACACTGCACATCCACTCCAACATCACTTTTCACAAACTCAACCTATGGAAAATTTCATGGCATTCTGTATTCTCTCCTTCATGAAGCCAGCACTTTCAATCTTCATTGGTGCCCTTTGACACAGCTAACAGACTTCAGGATCCTCCTTCTCCTTTTCAAGTTTCTCCACAGAATCACAGTAACTGAACTGAGTGGTCATTTGTATTCCTATCACACTAGGTTACTGATCATTCACTACTCCCTCCACAGTATTTTAAGTTACTGTGGCTGTATCTCCAGAAATATTTACTTCAAATCTCTTCAACTTCTTATGCCCCCATCTATCTTGAAAAGCCTCTTTAAGGCCATTTTCTCAAGTCTCACTTGAGTGGACCTCTCCAGTATAAGTAATAATGAACAAAACAACTTCACAAGGCATCAGTTTTAATGCCAATCCTTCATTACCTACCAAATTCGGCTATAAATACATCTCCAAATCCCCTATTTCTACCAGGTCAGCTGATCACATCACATTGCCATTGGTTACATTGGCTAATGGGTCAGCTGATCATCACAGCACATTGCCATTGGTTATATTGTCCAATTGGTCAGCTGATCACCACAGCACATTGCCATTGGTTACATTGGCTAATGGGTCAGCTGACCATCATGTCATGTTTCCTTTGGTTACATTGCAACAGAATGTATTTTGAATCAGCTTGAAGAGTGTAGTTGGTCTCTGATGGATTTCTAGTTTAATTGGTATGGCCTGGTTTGCAGTGATGTGGCTACAGCCTCCTGAAGATGGACGGTGGCCTTAAATTGTGGGACAGAATTTGGGTTCAGCTGCAGGTCTGAAACCTATTTTCTCAACACCTGAAGGGGCTGGTTGTAACCTTTAATTCCCACTCTTTCTGACAATCACTTTGTTAGTTGCCCATCCAAACCACAGGTGAGGGAGATGTTCTGGTGTCATGCCTGTATTGTCATCTAATGTACAATGTTGAAATAGGGTTGAACTTTCTACACATGAAGTTGGATGTGTATGGAAATGCACACCAAGTGAAAAGGGGTTTCTGTCCAACACCTTACAAACCAGGTAAAAATAGGGTGTTGAGATGATTGTACCATTCACTCTCCTCTCCAACAATGCTCTTTGCCTCCCCTGCCCCACCCATACGAAAAAAAGCTCTTTGCTTGTTGATCCCGTTCTTTCACCTTGTCTAGCGCTGTACTATTCTCTATTGTCTATTCTCTGTACTATTGTCTATTCTCTGTACACAAGGAGCATACACTGAATGTACCACTGTTGTTCCTTACGCCATGGATACAATTATTGATGTTGCTGCTGTGCCTGTTTGTATTGCTTTGGGTGCTACTTGATTCAGTGGTTGCTGGTGGCATACCAATTACTTGTGATGCATTCATTATTATTGCTGCTCTTTGCTGTTGTTGCTATTACTGTTGGCATTATTGCTATCTCTCTAGCATTGCTATTGCTTCCCCAGATATTGCTGTTGGTACTGCTTTGTTGACAGAGTGCTTTGAATTTATTACTATTGTTGTTTTAATTCTTGCTACTGTGAGTACTGTTGTGATTGTTGTTGCAATAGATGTTCTTGCTGTTTTCAGTGCTGCTTTGCAGTTGCTATTTATGCTACTGTTGGTGTTTGCACTGGTAACATCCAACTCCACGTCTCCCCCACTTCTCTTCATTCAGCTACCAAAGGATGGGCAATAGATATTGTCCTTGCCAACAAATGAATAAAGGAAACATTACTTGTCTGCCATTTGATCTTGGGTGGATTGTTTCCTCCAGTTAAATTTTGGAATGAAGTGGCAATTGCCTTTAGGCCATGGCACAAACTTTGTCCCTTTGCCATGATTTCCATTGCATTCTGTGATTACCATTGCTGACTGAACGAGGGAATTTCCAACCTTTCTTTTATTCAACCCTAAGCTGTGCTTCTGACCCATGCCCCCTCTCACCCCATTACAAAGAATGTCTACTTCTAACTCTAGCATTGATGTCATAACTCTGTAGTTTGATAAGGTTCACCATGGAAGGCTTCTGCAGAAAATGCAGATGTATGGGATTGAGGGTGATTTAGGTAATTGGATCAGGAATTGGCTGGCGGATAGGATACAGAGGGTGGTGGTTGATGGTAAGTATTCGTCATGGAGTTCAGTTACGAGTGGTGTGCCTCAGGGATCTGTTTTGGGGCCACTGCTGTTTGTAATTTTTATAAATGATCTGGATGAGGGTATAGTTGGGTGGATTAGTAAATTTGCTGATGACACCAAAGTCGGAGGTGTGGTAGATAGTGAGGAAGGGTGTCTTAGTTTACAGGGGGACTTGGACAAGTTGCAGAGCTGGGCCGAGAGGTGGCGGATGGAGTTTAATGTGGAAAAGTGTGAGGTAATTCACTTTGGCAGGAATAACAGATGTGTAGAGTATAGGGCTAACGGTAGGACTCTGAATAATGTGGATGAACAGAGAGATCTAGGTGTATGTGTACAGAGATCCCTGAAAGTTGGGAATCAAGTAGATAGGGTTGTTAGGAAGGCATACGGTGTCTTGGCGTTTATTGGTAGGGGGATTGAATTTAGGAGCCGCAGCGTCATGTTGCAACTGTACAAGACTCTGGTGCGGCCGCACTTGGAGTATTGTGTGCAGTTCTGGTCCCCACATTATAGGAAGGATGTGGAGGCTTTGGAGAGAGTGCAGAGGAGGTTTACCAGGATGTTGCCTGGTATGGAGGGGAGGTCCTATGAGGAGAGACTGAGGGATTTGAGGTTGTTTTCGTTAGAAAGAAGGCTGCGAGGGGACCTTATTGAAACATATAAGATGATTAGAGGTTTAGATAGGGTGGACAGTGATAGCCTTTTTCCTCGGATGGAGAAAGCTAGCATGAGGGGGCACAGCTTTAAATTAAGGGGTGGTAGTTATAGGATGGATGTCAGGGGTAGGTTCTTTACCCAGAGGGTGGTGAGGGATTGGAATGCCCTGCCTGCTGCAGTTGTAAATGCGCCTAGTTTGGGGGTGTTTAAGAGATCCGTGGATAGGTTTATGGATGGAAAGGGTTTGGTTTAGGTTAGAGGGTCATTGCTTTTTAACTGGTTGGCGCAACATCGTGGGCCGAAGGGCCTGTTCTGCGCTGTTATGTTCTATGTTCTATAACCTCCTTTTTGCTTGGTATAACCTTGCCAAACCCTGTCTCTGCATCTTGTCTGCTACGGCTGCTGCTGCTACCCAAAGCGCTCCCCCTGTGATTCTGTTCTCCTGTTCACTCTCTCTCTCTCTCCCTTTGCCCGATTATTGGTGCCAACTTTGTCCATGCTTTGCAATTCCCTTTGCCAAAAGCCTCCGCTGCTTCACCTTCCTGTCTTCTTTTGAGAGACTCTGACAATTTAGTTCTTAAGTGCTTTGTAGGACTTTGATATTTTGAAGGTGCTACGTTAATGCATGGAACTTGTTATCCTTGATGTTGCTGAATGTGCTGTTGTTCTAAATTTTATTTGGTGTTATTTCTATTGGTTTTGCAATTATATGGATTGTATTTATTCTGGTTGATATTTTAATGCTGTTACGTATTTCTAATAATTACTGTTGATGCCTTTGTGTTGCTATTTTTTTGCTTTCACCACTTTCGTAATTTAGATATTACTTCTGGTTTTTCTTGTTGCTCTCATAATTATTAGCACTGCGGTTTTTAAAATTGTTATTACTATTTTACATTGTGCTGTTCTTGTTGCTTTTGCTCTTTCTGTTGACGTTGTCATTGCTATTTTTAAAGTCCTGCTGCTGTTCTTGACCTTATTACTGTTGAATATGACAAGGAGCCATGTGATTTTGAGGTCCGCTTTCTCTGGGACACATGGCTGACGCACAATTCATCTACCTTTTTGCTTTAAACTTTACAGTTTTGTGCTAAGGTTCTGATGAGATAGTTGAACGATATCAGTCCTTGTATCATTACTTCAGTCTATATTAATTCTTCTTTTAATTGTCCTTACTTTTGACATTCTGATCAGATTCATCGATGGACGTTAGACTCTTCAATGTCTTTGCATTCTGAATGTTTCCTTTCAAATGCATGACCTAACTATTGACGTGTAGGACTGATTCGTGCTTTGCTCCTAAATTTAGATACTGCCTTGTACAGAAAAATTTTAAAGAATATTCATCTCTGATTTTCAGCACAATAAGTAGTATAGAATATCTAGAGTGCATGAAAAGGTCACTTAGCCCATCACGTCTGTACCGAATCTTCCAAAGAGCATAAGACATAGGAGCAGAATTAGGCCACTCAGCTCACTGAGTCTGCTCCGCCATTCAATCATGGCTGATATTTTTCTCATCCCCGTTCTCCTGCCTTTTCTCCACCCACGCCCTCCACTCCACCCTATCCTTGTAGCCCCACACATTTGAAGCCAGAGACAAACCTTTTTCTAACTGGATATTAAGTGTTTTCAGTAAATTCAGTAAATTAATCCACCTGACTCACACATCTTTGAAACTGGAGCACCCAGAGAAAGCACACGCACAGACACCGTGCAAACTTCACACACCCTTACAGACCTGGGTTCAATTCCGGCCTTATCACCCAAGGCCAGAATTGAAATAGGTTTCTAGGGCTGTGAGGTAGCAGTGCTAACCAGCCACCTTGCTACTCTGAAGCATGATGCCAAACAACAGAAACTGCATGGATGGAGTGCACAGTGCAAACAAATAATTCTAAATTAGGTCCTTAACTTAACCACTTCTGCTCTTTTTCACAAAGAAATGAATTATATGTCTTGTTTGTTGCAATTATCTCTGCTTGTTCCCACTCCAAAGCTATTTCTACTTAACTCTCCATGTTCTAACTCCCCTTCCATTCTTTCTGCTTTTTGTTTTCTAACTAGATGCCCCTTATACACTTTCATCATCACCTTTTGCATTTCTATTTGTCTCCTGTATGAAAAGAAGCATTTTTTCTATGACACGTTATATTGCATTTTTACAATATGTACTGCTTCACAAATGAAAAGACTGACAGGCTATTTTGCTCTCCCTGTCGATTTGTCCTTCTATGATGGCTACTGCCTGATTCATTAGAACATAAGAACATAAGGAATAGGAGCAGGAGTAGGCCAGCTAGCCCTTCGAGCCTGCCCCGCCATTCAATAAGATCATGGCTGATCTGAAGTGGATCAGTTCCACTTTCCCGCTTTCTCCCCATAACCCTTAATTCCCCTGTCTATCAGAAACCTATCTACCCGTGACTTAAATATATTTAGCGACGTAGCCTCCACCACGTCAATGGGCAGAGAATTCCAGAGATTCACCACCCTTTGAGTGAAGAAGTTCCTCACCAACTCTGATCTAAACTGCACCACCACCACCCCCCCCCCCCCCCCCCCCACCACCACCACCACCCCCCACCTTATCTTGAGGCTGTGTCCTCTAGTCCTGCTATCCTTTCTGAGCGGGAAGAATTCTCTACCTCCACCATATCTATCCCCTTCATTATCTTATATGTCTCCTATAAGATCCCCCCCCTCATCCTTCTAAACTCCAATGAGTACAGACCCAGCCTCTCATCACAGGCTAACCCCCTCATCTCTGGTATCAGCCTAGTGATAGTAGATTCTAGTAGATTCAAGCTACTTTTAAACTATTTACCTTTAGTTTATCTGTGAAGTCCTTATTTTAGGAAATCACAATTTGTTCTCCAAAAGTGTAGCACGTTAATCGTGTTTATGCAATGTGGCACAGTGGATATCTGGAGGAAGTTATATTATGACCTATATAGATAAAGTCATGATTTAATTTTTTTTATTGTCAAATGTATTGGTATGCAGTGAAAAGTATTGTTTCCTGCATGCTATACAGACAAAGAATACCGTTCATCGAGTACACAGGGGAGAAGGAAAGGAGAGAGTGTAGAATGTAGTGTTGCAGTCATAAGAGTTTTAAAAGCATAGAACAAGAGTAGAAGAATTAGAGGGTATGCTGGGGACAGCTTGCAAGAAGTGGCCACACTCCGGTGCTGTCTTGATTATTCTGTTATGCGCATGTTTAATAAATGCCAAGTCCGCTTGCGATTAGTTTTCCCTTTGGCTAGAATTATCTGCAATTTTCTTTGTAAAATATCTCACTTTGCTTTCACTGGCTTTAAATAAAACTATCTACGTGCAAGGTTCCAAAAATTGAGATCAGAATGAAGCCAAAGGCAAATACCTGTCTAACAGCATGTTAATTGTTTATAATCTATGGGGCTGAAAGGCCAAACCCGAAATCCCTGGTTTCTCAGGGATTTTTGTTTTTGCCTAAATTGTGGTGGTGAAGTGGAAGATCCCCAGAGAAATCCATCTCCTCACAAAAATAAAGAAAGGTTACAGTTATGGGACAGCTTTCATAATCTCGGGATGCATCAAAGTGCTTCAATCTCAGTGAAGTATTTGTCAACACTGTCCCAGTATTTTTGCACACAAGATCAAATAATCTGTTTTAAGGTATTGGTTAAGTAGCAAATCTGTATCAGGTCAGCAGTGATAAATTCACTGCTGCTTTTTGAATTGTGCTGTGGGATCATTTGTGTTCACCTGAAAGCGAAAACGGGGGATGGAATTTTCCAGTCCCCCAGCACCTTGCCCCTCCCCCGGGGCATGTTTTCCAGAGGCAGTTCACTGGTGACCAGAAGCAGGAATCTTCCAGGTCTGCCCTTGTCTACAGCATTCTGTGTGGCTCATGCCTTCTGCCCTCAGGGAATCTGCCACCACAGAGGGGGTATCACAGTGGCTAGCACAGCTGCCTCACAATGCCAGAAACCCATGTTCGATTCCTGGCTTGGGTCATTGTCAGTGTGGAGTTTGCACATTCTCCCTGTGTCTGTGTGGGTTTCCTCCCATAATCCGAAAGACGTGCTGGTTAGGTACATTGGCCATGCTAAATTCACCTTTAGTGTACCCGAATAGGTGCTGGAGCGTGGTGACTCGGGGATTTTCAGAGTAACTTCATTTCAGTGTTAATGTAAGCCTATTGTGACAAATAAACTTTAACTTTTTACTTCTCACAGTCAAAAATTAAGCCCAGCGTGTCTGTTTAACAAATTAAGTTGGGAACTTCATTTTACAGTTGGCAGGAAATTTGTGCACAGTTAATTCTCCTCCAAAACTAATCATTAATTTTTAATTAGTTACCTAGAGTACAGTATAAACTAAGTTCATGCAATTGTAGTTTCAGCATCCATTTGAATCGTGATTTTGTGGTTACGTATTTGAGTAAATATGGTTAAGAAATTGTAATGTGCAACTGTCAGATTGACAAAATGAATGAATGCCTCCCATTTGCTCCAGAATTTTAAGGGTACGGTGAGTGAAGCCTTTGTTGACTTTGGAACTGCAAATATTCAGCTAATTAGATTGCAAGTGTTGTAAATGAACAAAATAAACAAAAATATATCCTTATCACATCCTTAACAAAACACTTTACACCCACTCTTAGTTTAAATGCAGTCACTGTTGTATCATATCCACAGCTGCCAATTTTCACATATCAAAGTCCCACAAATAATACTGTAAATAGATAGTATACTTTGGTGGTCTTGGTTGTGGGAAGGCCAAGATATTGAGAGAAATCCATGATAAGCAAGCAGAGACAAAAGATTGCAGATTCTGGAAATAGTCACTCGGACAGCACTGTGGGGAGAAAAATAAGTGGCTCACACTGAGGACCTTTAACAGAGCTGGAATCAAAAACTGGTTTTAAGTTAGTACAGAGGCAGGGATGGACGGTTGGTCTGTGGTAGTGTGAAAGGAGGAAACTTAGATGACAGAAGGAATGTTGCTGCAAGGCAAAAATATTGGCAACATGGCATGTAGGGCAGCATGGCAACATAGTGGCTGGCACTGCTGTCTCATAACTCCAGGGACCCAGTTCAATTCTGGTCTTGGATGACTTATGCAAACTCCACACAGACATTCTCTCCGTGTCTGCGCATGTTTCCTCCAGGCCCTCTGGTTTTCTTCCACAGTACAAAGATGTGCAGGTTAGGTGGATTGACCATGCTAAATTGCCCTTTAGTGTCCCTAGATGGATCAGCCATGGTAAATGTGCAGTTATGGAGAGAGGGCCTGGATAAGATGCTCTGCCAGAGAGTCAGTGCAGACTCGATGGACCATTCTATGAACAGCACAAATGGTAACACTTGAATTATTACCAGCACCTGCAATCTCAGGGGGAAAAATGGTGCAGTTGTTGTGATCAGAAATTGTTGAACTCAATGCTAAATTGGAAAGGCTGTAACATGGCGAATTAAAAGATGAGGTACTCTTCCTTGAGTTTTATTAGATTAGTGTAGCAGAGTGAGGACAGAGAGATCAGATTGTGAGTGAGATGGATAGTTGAAATGATTAAGTGACTGGAAGCTGAGTCACACCTACAGCCATAATGGAATTGCTTAGCAAAGCAATCACCCAATCCGTGTCTGATCATACAAACTTGGGTGCCCATAGCGTTGTCACCTCCAATGTAGCATATTAAATTGGAAAGAGGTAGGTACAAGTAAATCACTGATACATCAAGGAACGGGACAGTCAGAAATATAATGGTCCATTTTGCATCACCTGCCATAGGTAGGTGAATAGGTGTTGGAAGTTTTTGAAGAGTGGACCAGGGTGTCAGAAAGAGAACAGTCACTACACGAGAAGAGGGGAGGAAGTTATGTGTTTGTTGCTGGAATTTCATTCAAAGGCTGAAATAGAGATTTTCCTGGGCTGATATCCAAAAGCACTGGTTTATTGGACAGATGAAATATCAGCAAATCAGCTATGTTGCATTGCATGCCAAATTGCACAATTTTTCTTCTACTTAAGTTAATGAAAGGAAGATTGGGTAGCTTCCTTCACAGACATACATTTTGTCATCCACTCCCACTCTGCCTTGGTTTTTTAATATTCGGTTACAAGCTCGAAAGCAAGAGTGAATGGATTCCTCTCTTTCCTGAGTTTGTAATGAATTTGGAAAGGAGGTGATATTGTCAATTTATTATATACTTATTTGTGTGTAGCTTGGTGCAAGAAATAAGTCAGCCAGGTTCCTTTAGTTAATAAGTTGTTTTCCCCCCCTCCCCCGACCAAGCATGCACAAAACGAGATAAAACTGGGGAGTATCAAATCCTAAGAAAGCTTGGTTAACTATTAAGTAAAATCAGAAAAAATGTAATTCATGGATTGTTCAAAAACTTGTTTACAGCTGAAGGGCCCCTTTCCATAGTGAGGCAGTCGGTTTGCAATCAAAACTGGTTGATTGGGCATTCTCCTTTTGAGAACCCTTGGTTTGCAGCAATGAGGTCTTCTGGTGGGTCTTCCAATCACAAATAACTCTGCTTTGATGAGAAAGATTGCAGAAAGGAGAGAGCTTCAATTAGACTGCTACCCCAGAGTGACGGTCTGACTGTTCAAAATCCAATATCTTTTTACCCAAGAGATGGATCATGTGGCCTCTCTCTGAGAGCTCCATAGACAAGGCGTCTCCATAAAACAGCCTGTGCCCTTCACAGATGCAACATAATAGCTGCTGAGAGTCAGTGTCCTTTGCTTGACAAAAGTGTCCTTTTTTAAAATAAGTACAATACGTGTCTGCCCGGTCGATGACAATATAAATACATGTCCGGCAGATGACATTATATTGTAATATTGAATACAGTTTCACAATTCATCTTAAGAGCAGATATTCCAGGGCACATTCTAAGGTCCCAAGTATATGCTTCTTCCCAAGATTATAACATATATAAGTATATTTTCACTGATGCACAGAGACCTGGCTTTGGCAATTTATTATGCTTTCAGTATGCTTTCTGTATTCACTGGAAGTAGTTTAGCTACTTGGGGATAGTGAATGAAGAGCTGCTGCTATTGTTGTTCATTATCTGTGTTGCTGAGACCAAATGCCAAAACTTTTCCATTTGATGAGTTGATGTTGGATGTGTTAATTCAGATACTGCAGTATGGAGGGTGTCTTCAATTTTGGGGCAGTGGGGAAATCTACATTCGAGCCAAGCAACAAGCTGTTTCCTGTCAGTTGTGGGAACAGATGGATATGACCTCTGGCCTGCGGTGGAATTACCTTTGGTTTTTCTGATCAGATGATATGAATGACTGTAAAATGCATAACACAAGCATTGAATTCCCCCAACATTAGTACAGCACAGAAAATATTGATACACTCAGTCCGTCACATTGCAGGCACAGCAGTTTGCAGATGTACAATATTTTAGTTGAAGATTCATGGCCGGAAGAGGATAGACCTTATTTATTTTACATAACTTCTGTATGTCTTACTACGAAGTTCAAAAGCTGCCTCAAAATAAACATGGTCATCCTTTTATAAAAGTTGAAAGATTAGCTGGATAATGGCATTCATGTCAAAATAGTGATGGGCAGAATTTTCTGCTTCTTCCAGCTGCTGGAATCATGGCAGGTGGGGGCATTTAAATTGCCCAGAGACAAGAATCTGTTTCCAGATGGCGGGATAAATTGTTGGAACTTTATTTTCTCGACATTCAAAGCAGTTTAAAGGTGATTCAGCTCTGAAGGGAGAGAGGTGGATCGTGATGGAGTCCAGGGTAACTGAGGGAGGTTCAAGGGTGATGGAGGGAAGAGGAATGAAGTTCAAGGTCGGCACACATGGCCGGGAAAAGGGACATTTCTAATAATTGAGGCAACTGGATGTCAAAGCTGCTCACTTGTGTTCCCCTTTCTATTGTGAAGGGGCAAGGCTGGTGGAGGGGAGCTAATTTGTGATTCAAAATCTTCATCTTCCTGAGAGAATGGTCATGGCTGATAAGGATAAATTCCCTCTGTTTTGTCAAGGCGAAGGGATTTCTATACAATCTCCAGAGTAGTGGAAACAAGCAAAAAAGTGGGCTTCTTGGACTTGGCTCTCGCTAAGTTCAAACAGCAATGTCTCCAGACACGTTTGTGTCTAAGTGGGAGGAACACCCATCTCTGGTCCTCCAGGATGTCCTTTACTGGAAGGGGTGGGGGTACCATGTCTAGATGGAGGCCAGGTGAAGGGCTTATCACTGATCTTCTGACTTTGAGATGGAGGGAAACCTGTAAAGGATGTGTGTCACTCAGTGTTTCATTTTACACTTCCATGGAGGCTTTGATGCTGCAAGTGACAGACAACTTTGCCTTGGCAGAGGCTGTCTTCCAGGTGAGGAGGAGGAGGAGGAGGGCCCATTGCAGTTAGCACAGACTGGGAGAAGCAAGGGCATGAGGCATTGATATCTCTATATGTCGTAGAGCCTGGCGAACATGGACTCTGCAATGGCGAATATTGGCCCAACCGTGAGTGTATTGCTGGAAGAGTTCTTATCTGAGGGAAAGGCAAGGCTGGCGATATCCTTCTGCATTCCAGGATGCAGTTGCTCACATCTGCCAGCTTCTCCAGCACGAGCTTCAGCTGCAAGTAAAGTTTATTTATTAGTCACAAGTAAGGCTTACATTAACATTGCAATGATGTTAGTCGCCACATTTTGGTGCTTGTTTGGGTCAATGCACATAACCAGCACGTCTTTCAGACTGTGGGAGGAAACCAATGCAGACGCTGGGAAAACATGCAGACTCCACACAGTGACCCAAGCTGGGAATCGAACCGGGATCCCTGGTGCTGTGAGGCAGCAGTGCTGACCACCGTGCCTCCTATCAAGTACTTGATAGGAGCGATATGGAGCTTCTGGCCTGCCACAAGTGAGCGTCTGTTCAAGTGCATTTTAAATGTGACACCTGCCCTCCGACCCCCTGACTTGCTACCCACAAGGTTCACTGAGCTATTTGCAGATGTATCATTAATGATCGGCAGAGCTAAACATGGCATCACTTGTCCCTTCATACAGATCGGGGCACATTTTCCACCCGCATTTAGTCTCCAGAGTGGAAAATTCTGCCTGATGTCTATTTTGAAAGAAGATAATTGATAATAACTATGGGGAGAGAATCTGTGGTGACCTAGCCAATCTACACTGCTTTAGCCACAATCGAGGTCACACTGGAGGTGAGAACATAAGTGGAGTGGGCACTTAGAATTTATGGACTTTGCACCATCCTTACAAGCAAGGTAAGAGCTTGCTTCATCTTTTTCTTGCTTGCCTTTCAAGCTCATTTAATCAGTCACTGCTGTAATGTCTTCAACAGCGTGTTTACCTCGCTAATGTATACAGAACCATTTCCCGCATATCCCACACTAATTGCCATTTCCTTTCTCTTTTTGACCAGTGGCCTCCCAAGATGCTGACATTTACAATAGATTAATCAGCCAGCTGGCTTCTCATAAGAGCATCCAACAGTCATTCTCGCCCCACGTGCATCAGCTTACGTGCATTCACCTCAAAGGACTTGGAAAGAGAGGGTCAAAAGGTATCACTTGGTGGAGCATGTCACACAATGGAGGTGAAAGTGGAGATGCTAGCAGAGCATCAACAAGAAAGAGGCAAGGTTAGCATGAGGCATGCACTTATAGGGTATGTGCAGAAAAACAGAGCAACCAGGTAACAGAAGCGTATCATGCAGGTTCTAAGAATCTTCTGAGCTCAATGCATGAAACAGTGGAGAAAATACAGCAGTGGAACTCTGGAAATCATTGAATTCCTACAGTGCAGGAGGCGGTTGTTCGGCCCATCAAGACTACACTGACAACAATCCCATCCAAACCCTATCCCCAAAACCTCACATATTTACCTTGCTAATCTCCTTGACACTAAGGGTCAATTTAGTATGGCTGGTCATCTTTGGACTTTGGGAGGAAACCAGCGCACCTGGAGGAAACCTATGCAGACAAGGGGAGAATGTGCAAACTCCATGCAGACAGACACCCGAGGCTGGAACTTAACCTGGGCTCTCTGGTGCTGTGAGGCAGTGGTGCTAACCACTGTGCCACCATGCTGCAATGTAGTTGGTATCCATACCTCTAGATTAGAGGAATAGTAAACTCTCAGCCAGCTGTGGAGGTGCCTTGCAATCAGAGGTCGGAATCACCTATGAAGCTTTGCTATTGAATGCTTTGATTACCATTCGAAGAACTCCAATTTACAACAGACTTTCACTCCTGAGAGACTTAAACTTCTGTTGAAGCAACTATAATGGTAAACTCTTCAGGTAATGGTAGAACCATCATGGTAACCAAAATGGTAAACTATTGGTGGTCAAAAGCTGTTCTGCACATCATTCCAAGGTCACTTCAAGGGCTATGCAGGGACTGTTATAAGGCAGGTTCTTCCCATCAGTCTACTCTCTATGCTCAAATCAGCTGTCCCTATCAGGGGACTAAAGAAAGCTCAACTAATTGGAGAGGAAAATATGAGTAATGTGGGGCAAACGTATGGCAGCAGTTTCAGGGCCATTTCATAATCCAGGAGAATGAGTGGACTCATTGCTGAAGCAGAAAGCTCATACTGAGAAACAGCAAACTGCCCCTACACAGGTTTAAATTCGTTGGAGTTTTAGATGAATGAGAGGTGAATTCATTGAGACATATAGGATTCTCAGGGAGCTTGACAGAGTGGATGCTAAGAGGTTGTTTGGTTGTTTCTCTTTGTGGGAGAGTCAGGGACCAGAGGGCATAATCTCAATGTAAGGAGTTACCCTTTTTAAGACAGGAGGAGAAATTTCTTCTAGTGGATAGTAAATCTGTGGAATTCTTCACCATAGAGACTGGGTCATTAACTGTGTTCAAGCTAAGATGGACAGATTTTTAATCAGTAAGGGAATCCAGGATTATGGGGATAAAGCAGGAAAGTGGAGTTGAGGCTGATCATTATTCAGATTTGTCATGATCTCATTGAATGGTAGAGCAGTCTCGATGGATCGAATAGCCTATTTCTGGTCCTATGCCTTATGGTCCTTATTTCTTAAGAACTTTTCCCCCACTGCACTGGAAGTTTGAAGATCAAGCACCAAGTGTTAGATGACATACCCTAAGCTGCCGCTAAAAACAAGCATCAGGGAAAGAAACATCAAGTGTTCACAGAATTTAAAAAGTGGTTGTTTTTTCTTTGGGTTGCTTGATGTAGGCTTATTGTCAAGAATTAAATGTTAATAGTAATGTTGGTAGGAAACAGGCATTACTGGTGGTAGGGGCAGACTACTTCCATGGGGCTGTTAAGTAGGAAAATAGAACCTGCAGAATGCTGATGTCGGGCTGCAAGTATAGATGATGCAAGTCCTGTTGAACAATGATCAATACGCACCTTGACTGTATTTTAGCCTCATTAATTTTAGCATCCTCTTCTTGTTCCTCCTTTCACTTTCTCCTTCTCTTCTGTTAAGGTTGCGTGGTGTCCTTTGGCTGCACAATTTCCCTTGCTATAATGAAAAATTGTATGTATAATTATACATATAATTATGTAGGTTTTTTCAGAATTTGTGCTAGTAGTTTGCCTGATTAATGAAATTATAGAATCGTTGATTCCAATCGTACACTCCATCAGAATTCAGATGGAGGAAATGGTTTGATCTTTATTTCCTTTTGGCATTAGTTCATGGATTCCACATTGGTATTAATAATAAGATAATGTGTAGTTTCCTGAAACACTAGTGATTACACTGTTGTAATTGTCTGCAAATTATCTGGGGGATTTTAACGTATGAATACTTAATTCATTCATTTGAGATCTGCTATTTTAGCAGAGTTGCCAATCCACTTATTGCCAATCATATGGACCCTTGAACCTGTTTTGTCATAAAATCCCTACACTGCAGCAGGAAGCCATTCAGACCATCAAATCTGAACTGACCACAATCCCACCCAGGCCCTATTCCTATAACCCCACATATTTATCCTGCTAATCCCCTGACACTAAGGGGCAATTTAGCGTAGCTAATCAATCTGACCCGCACATCTTTGGACTACGGGAGGAAACGGAACACCCGGAGAAAATCCATACGTACAAACTCCGCGCATACAATGACCCAAGTCCGGAATTGAAGCTGCGCCCCTGGCGCTGTGAGGCAGCAGTACTAACCACTGTGTTGCTCCAAATCATCATCATCATCCAATACAGTCATGGCCGATCTTCTGTGTCAACTCCGTTTTCACATTTGTTCACTTGATTCCCTGAGAGATTAAAAGTCTACCTATTCCAGGCTTGAACATGCTCAATAATAGGACATCATTCACAACCCATGATGGGGAAGAAATTTCCCCTCATTCTACTCCTTACTCTGAAACTAAATGGGTGATTTTCCTACCTAGCTGTGCCTGGTGCAGATTGCATGATCTGAGAAAATAGTGTGTGGGCCTAAAATACGGTTTTGCGCTCAGCACAAAATGGTTTGCAATTCTCCCTGCCCCTTTTCTAATGATGTAAACCAGATTGAGTAGCATTTTAATCTGCATAGCCCGTTCAAATCTCAGCACATGGAATCTTCCAAGCTTCAGACATGGCACGATAATGTCGAGAATCAATACTGGCCTCGACTAATAGAGACCTGGCATGATGGTCATGCCAGCGGCGTTGGAGGCCATTGAGGGCCCCAGGGCCATGGCTGGGTGGTGTGCATCTGGCAATGCCCATTGGACACCCTGACAGTAGCCACATGACATTCTGGTGCCAATGTACCAGGGGCAGCAGTGAGGGGATGGGGCTTGAGTGAGGGCTATGATGGGGTGTGGACAGGGTCTATGCAGGGGTGAACCATGTCGGGAGTTATGATGAGGGACAGGTTAGGGATCAAGACAGAAGACCCATCAAAAGGGTGCCGATGTCAACGACACATCGGGGAAGGGATAGGGGAACATGCCACCAATGGTGGAGGCAGAACCTGATGTCTGTGGGGTGGAGGGAGGGAAGGACTTTTCATTGCACTGAAAGATCGGGGTGCTCTTGCGAAACGATGTCCAAACGTTTTGAAGCTGTGCTCAACAGCATATTTATTAGCCCCTCTCTGTCCCCACCAGTACCAGCACAAAGCCCCCAACTCTTTTTTTTTTAAAAAAAAGGTGATTGAGTATGGGAGGAGTACAGAACTGAGCACATCTGAGAGACTAGCAAGGATCACTCCATTATTCTTGCCATTATGACAGATTATTTGGGGTAAAATTCCACCCTATGTCTCTGTGTTCAAGACTCTTCAGCCTGGGAAGCAACCTCTTTGTCAAGCCTGATTCAGAATCTTGCATGCTTCAGATACAAATTAATTAAATTTCAGTTATCTAAATTCGACACACGGATGTCAATTCAGGACCAGGGTATTACCTCATACCAGCAACGAGGCAAAATGGCAACCAATATTACAACTGAACTAGCAGATTTCATGTAGAAGATCTTTATAAGGGCAAATTTTCCAATGCTTTATGGCAGATGTGGTGTTGTAAAATTGGCTTTTGGAGGCTGGTGTTATGGGTGGAAAAGGATGTTGTAAATTCCACTTCCAATTCCTGCAATCTGGCCATTTCTAGTAAGAAGTCTCTCAACACTAGGTTAAAGTCCAACAGGTTTATTTGGTAGCAAATGTCACTAGCTTTTGGAGCGCTGCTCCTTCGTCAGGTGAGTGGGGAGTTCTGATCACAAACAGGGCATATTAAAAAAACAAACTCAATTTACAGAATAATGATTGGAATGTGAGTCTTTGCAGCTAATCAATTCTTAAATGTACAGACAGTGTGAGTGGAGAGAGCATTAAGCACAGGTTAAAGAGATATGTATTGCCTCCAGAAAGGACAGTGAGATTTTGCAAGTCGTGGGGGTTACAGATAGTGTGACATTATCTTAAGATCCCGGTTGAGGCTGTACTTTGTGTAGAACTTGGCTATCAGTCTATAAAGCTGTATATAAGCTATATTAAAGGTGAGCAAACCATAAATAGGAAGGTCGAAGAGTTGGCAGGGAGGATGAGTGGGTAATGGTAACCACTGTAGGAATTTGTTGTTCAGATGTAGGCGTGTTGCATCGTAAGTTGTATCCATGGTGTGAGCAACACATGCAAACTCACATTGTTGCCCATCCCCAATTGTCCTGAAGGCATTAAGAGTGACAAGAACACAAGAAGTAGGAGGAGGGGTGATCCATGTGGCACAAAGAGCCTGCTCAGCCATCCAGTACAGTCCTAGTTGATCTCAGGGTTCAACTCCACTTTCCTGCCTGCTCCCCACAATCCTTAATTCGCTGAGGGATAAAAAGTCTGTCTGTCCCAGCCTTAAATGTATACATTCGACAGTGGAATATCTACACCCCTCTGGGGGGAGAGAAATATGGGGAAGCAATGACCAAATGGTATTATCACTATTAATCCAGAAACTTAGCTAATGTTCTGGGAACCCAAGTTCAAATCCCACCAATTTGAATTTTTACAAAATCTGGAATTAATCTACCGTTGACCGTGAAACCATTGTCGATCAGTTTAAAAACCCATCTGGTTCACTCATGTCCTTTTATGGAAGGAAATCTGCCGTCCTTACCTGGTCTGGCCTACATGTGACTCCAGACCCACAGCGATCTCAATTTTGACAAAGGGTCATATGGACTCAGAACATCAGCTCTTTTCTCTCCTTAGAGATTTTTCAACATTTTCTCTTTTGGTTTCATATTCCAGCATCCACAGTAATTTGCTTTTACCCACAGCAATATGGTTGACTCTCAACTGCCCTCTGAACAAGCGCATTTAGGAATGGGCAATAAATGTTGACCAGCCAACAAAGCCCATGTCCTATGAATGAATAAAACAAAAAATTCTAAAGATTAACAACCCTTTGAGTGAGGTAATTTTCCCTCATCTTGGTACCAAATAATTGCCCCCTTATCCTGAGGCTGTGACTATGAATAATGTGAGACTGATGTCCAGACCTTTCCTGAAGATCATTAGTAGGTTTTCACAAAAATCTGTCAGTTTTGCATGGTATTTTATCCAGTATTTGCCTACCATTCTATGGGTGACTGCATGGGCTTTATGCTGGTATTTCCTCCCTGACCATGACTGCTGCAAGAGTGTCCATGGCCAAGGCTTGGAAGGTAATCATGATCACCCAGATCCGTTCTGCTAGTCTCGCCTCTTACTTTCAAATTAAATTTGATACTAAGGACGAAAGCAGGGGACAAGATAAATGAAATTCCCAATCAGAAATATTCAAATTTGAAAAACACAGACATTCAAATAGAGAACACAAATTAAAATCTTTCAGTTCACAATATGGCTTGATTTTAAGTTCCCACACAAATTGTGTTTCTAGTTTTGTATGGCTAAAGAGTGAGACTTTACTGAAAAATTAATATTTGCAAACATAATTGTGCGATTTGCTATGTCCATGTGTGCATCTGGTCAGTCAGCATGTACTTGCCCCTCTCTGGAATATTATAGAATATTTCAATTCTTCAATGAAACATAAATTGTTGCAATCCACTTTTCAGGACTTCCAGCACCATGGGGCTGCTTCATGAGAAATGTTGCATTGATAAGAAATTCCCTCTACCCCTGCTAACAATTCTATAATTCTTGACTTCCTGAAACTTATTAAGTCACTCAACCATCTGCTGCCCCAGTAACAGATGCTTCTGTGCATTTGGCAGTTCAGGGTGAATACGGAAACCAAGATGCTGTTCTTTAGATCGGTCCAAATTTAGAATAGGTCTAAATATATTGCTTTCTGAAATAGTGTGAGGAAACAATATCATCATTCTGCTGTCAATACAATTGTCTTTATATTGCATTAGTTACTCTAGATAGCTAAATTTACTATGAAAATCCAGAATAGGAAGCAGAAACTTCTAGATTATTACCTCTTCTTTCTCAGAAGACAAAGGAAATTTGGCATGTCAACAACAATTCTCGCTAACTTTTTTTTATAGATGTCCAATAGAAAGCGTTCTGTCTGGCTGCATCACAGCTTGGTATGGCTCCTGCTCTGCCCAAGACCGCAAGAAACCACAAAAGTCATGGATGTAGCCTAATCCATCATGCAAGCCAGCCTCTCATCCATTGACTCTATCTACACTTTGCACTGTCTTGGCAAAGCAGCCAGCATAATTAAGGACCCCACGCACCCCGGACATTCTCTCTTCCACCTTCTTCCTTCAGGAAAAAGATACAAAAGTCTGAGGTCATGTACTAACTGACTCAAGGACAACTTCTTTCCTGCTGCCGTCAGGCTTTTGATTGACCTTTCTTACATTACATTGATCTTTCTCTACACTCTAGCTACAATTGTAACACTATATTCTGCACTCTCTCTTTTTTCTATGAATGGTATGCTTTGTTTGTATAACCTGCAAGAAACAATACTTTTCACTGTATGTTAATACATGTGACAATTCAAATCACTTGTTATTGGGTCCACGTTATGAATGTGTATAGCGATCTTTTCATAGAATGGTTGCAGCACAGACAGAGGCCTTTCAGCCTGCCACGTTTTCACCAGCTCTCTGTACGTGCAACCAGAGTTTTCCATTCACTTTACTTCTATTAATTCCATGTAGTCAAAGAGCCCATTGGGCCATGCAGTTGTTACTTGTGTAAGCTTTAAGCATGTTGCAACAAGCAAGCCACGCATTAGGCCTTTGTGGCTAATTGATACAAAACAGAGAGGTCCGCCAATTTTGCACTCTGTGCGTAATGCATTCTGCTGTCTGAGATAGATTTTTGACTTCCTGAAACCTTGTTGACATTCTGCAGTTAACTACTGCTATTCCATTGGGTTCTGCTGACAGGGAGCTGTTTCCAATCTTTCACTGAAAGAAGGAACAGAGGAGAGCTGCCACAGAGATAGGAATAATGCCTTTACCTAAAGGGTAATGCCTTTACCTTTTACACTTGAACAGTAGCAGCTTTATAGAACCTTAGGCCGCAAATGGAATGTAGTGTTCAATTCTGGTTGCCACACTACCAGAAGATGTCAAGACTTTGAAGAGGGTACAGGAAAGATTTGACAGGTTATTGCATGGTATGGAGGGCATTAGCTATGAGGAGAGGTTGGAGAAACTTGGTTTGTTCTCACTGGAGCGATGGAGGTTAAGGGGAGACCTGATGCAAATCTACAATATTATGAGAGGCATGGACAGAGTGGATAGTCAGAAGCTTTTTCCCAAAGGCCTAATGTGTGGCTTGGCTTTTTCCCAAGAGTCAATTACTAGGGGGCATAAGTTTAAGGTGCGAGGGGCAAGGTTTACTGCAGGTGTACGAGGCAGATTTTTTACACAGAGTAGTGGGTGCCTGGAACTCGTTGCCATGGGAGGTAGTGGAAGCTGATATGGTGACTTTTAAGGGGCGCCTTGATGAGTACGTGAATGGGACAGGAATAGAGGGATATGATTTCCCGGAAGGGTAGGGGGTTTTAGTTAAGATGGACAGCATGGTTGGTACAGACTTGGAGGGCTGAAAGGCCTGTTCCTGTGCTGTAATGTTCTTTGAGTGCTGCCTCGGCTGCTGCTATGCTCCCTACTGCACCTGCAGATTTAGGAATAATGACCCAGCAATTACTGGAAATTGCTGACTTCTGAGGCCATGGGGTTTTGCAAGTATAATGCAGATTATGACCATATACGACAGGAATATCTGCAGCCACCTTTCCTGTAGAGTGAATGTTGCCAGAAGCACTCAGTGACTACTACCCTCAACTGGATCTTTCCACAGTAGAAGAGAGTAGTGATGTTAACCAAGTTGTTGTCATCAGGAAGATGACCAGTGCTTTATTCACCAGGGGTCATGCCTTTACCTTTTTCACTCTTTAACAGTAGCTGCAATGTAAGAAAGCTGTCCAATTCTGTTATCTGTTTTTAAAGAATGGTGGCTCTGGCCTGCAGAAAATGCCATTTTAAGGTGTCTGTGCCAATCAGTTGGCTTTGTCTCTAATACAGGAAGTATATGCATGGAAACAAGTAGATATTTCAACCTCGGTGATATAGAAATTAATCTTGGACAGTGGCATCTCTACTGGGATGGAAGTGAATATCAGGCACTGTGCATATTGCATAGCCTGCCCAATACTGCCCGGTTTGCGCCACTGGTCAAATTGAATTTCTAGCCCCTTTGCAAGTTTCCATTTACAGCGAATCACCCTGGAATGTTGGAAAGTACAGAGCTGTCTGACCAGTCTCAAATCTCTGTCCAATTCTCTGTTTGAATGTTGTCATGCTCTCCTGCTCCAGTGGCAGTCCAGGTAGTCCGTTCTTGACAGGAAGTGACTATTTCCAAGCTGTGCATGTTCCCTTTTCTCAAACTGATACTGATTTTCCGGTCATGTGCGCACCAAGACTGGAAGTTCCCACCCGAGGTCAATGGACCTTTTAGTGGTCGGCTGAATTTTCTCTCAAGCCCACTATCCCTGCAGGAAATTTCTGGCCTCTGTTTTTTTCCTTTAAGGGTTTGTAACTGTCTCAACCATATTAAGGGTGTTTCATTTATCTACTCCTTTTAAGGATTTTGAATAACGTCACCCTCAATCTTTTCTTCCCCAAAGTATACAATCTATCTTTTGATTATTTTTCTAAAGTAATTAATCAATTTGTTGAGTCTAGAATTGATTTAAAAGTGAAAGTTTGATACCACAGCAAGTTACTGTCTTAACACCTGCACATTTTCATTTTTTTACTTTGGTCTACCATGTCAATTTAAGGCTTTTACTGCAAACCATTTTGTAAATTCCCACACTGAAACTATAACAATGCAGCATGTTTGTAGTACTCTGAATTGCAATAAGCTCTCGATGGTCCTCAAACATATTGTAAATTGTTGTTACATTATAAATGGTTCAGGAATGCAATTTTCCATTCTGTAGACTAAGTCCAATGGTGGACTGGAAAATTGGCATGATTCTGCTAGTCGACTGCACACTTGCGATCTCTCTTTTTCTACTTAATTATTAGTGAGGAGTTCAGCAGATCTTGTGGCAGGGCAGGCATTAATTCGCTTGCCCTGCTGTTACCTCACGATCAAAGGTCCTGGCACTGTATTTAAACAGCACCCACAGAGACATTCGCTCAATGTAGCCCCGCTGTTCTGTAGCACAGAATTCATGGTGCTGAGGAGAACCAAACTATCAGCACCACGTTTCAGCGAAGCCTCCCTGGGGGTTCTCCTGCAGGCCACTCAGGAACGGCGGGAGGCCCTCTTTCCTCAGAATGGGAGCAAGGGGTCCTTCCACTTGACGGCGACGGCCTGAGAGAAAGTGGCCAGGGAGATCAAAGTCTGTAGCGAACAAGAAAGGATGGCCCTCCAGTGCCCAAAAAGGATGAATGATCTACTCTGCTCTGCCAGGGTAAGTGAAACTTCTGCTCACTCCAAACTCTCACTCCCATCAAGGATTAGAGTGTGCGTGTCAATTCTGCAGAATCAACAGACAGAACATCAGCACTTCAGCCACTTTAAGCCCATCATCCTGTGTCTGAAATAAAATAGATTTTACAAGACCTTGCACAATAAAAGTAAGAGAGCAAAGACTGGAAGAGATACCCCTGAGCTGAATACACCCATTCCCCATTTGAGGAATTGGTTATCAATCTGGCTGGAAAGGATAGAGATGGTTCCTGTGTGAAAGGTGAGGTGAGCATCCGCTGACAAACCAGGGAGGGTGCACCCAGTATACATGGACACCATCTAGACAATAGCTGACTGTGAGTGATCTGTAATGTACGAACCTGCTTAGCAATCACTAATTCTCTCTTATCCCCCTTTTCCAGGTACCAGCAGGAAAAAGTGAAGAACATTCACCTCACTGCCAGCTCCCAGGCCATCTGAGGAAGCAGACCTACCACCTGAGAAAACACCTTCGTTGCGTTCACCAGTGCACCACTGCACTCTCCTCCATCACTGCACCCTCCACCAACACAGATACACACATCTTGATGGGATCCAGTTCTAGACTGGGCTCCAGTTCACAAACTAGTGAGCACCTCACAGGCATGATCCACAGCAGGCGGAGGCACTGACAGCCTCGGTCTCTGACACTTGGGGGACTGCTGGACACCAGACCCTTGCAGAGTCTGAGTCCAAGGTTAAATTTCTGAAATTGGCCATGAGAGAAATGTTGGATATGTGGTGACAGGTAGGGGAACATCCAACAGACTTGTCAGGAGGCCGTCAGCAAACTGGGATGAAGGATGGAGGAGTCTGTCTGTGTTCTGTCTGATGTCCTGGCTCTGGCATGTAAGCCCATTGCAATCTCCATTGGCAAGGGGGTGTCCTATTGGAGACTCTGGTACAGCAGTTTCTACAGGATTTGCACTTGAATCTGCACACCATCTCTCTAACCATGGGTGTGTTCCAGCAGTCACTTGACGAGAGGAGGAGAGGGCACCACCTCCAGTTCACACTTCTCCTCATGGAGTTAGGAAAGGCAAACAGGCAACCAAAAGAAAAATGCCAGCCTGAAATCCCACAGCACTCACCCAGAAGACTCCAAGGGTGTCCTGCCATGTTTAATCTTTTCTATCTGTGACTTCCCATTGACTTCAGGGTCCTCTGCCCTGGGGCAGGGTGCACCCTCCTTGGCGTGACCTGAACAGGTGGTGCCATCCATGCCTCCCACCACCAGAGGTCACCTACCAAAGTCAGCTCTCATAACAGATGTAGTAGTCAGCAGGCTGCCTCCAGCTGTGGATATCAGGACTGCACCTAAATATAGCAATTAGGGTTAGAAAAATTAACAAGTTTTGAATGTACAATGGTGGCACAAATGTTCATTATATATACATTTCACTTCTGTAAATATATTTTGCATTAATCCATCTCTAAGCCTCATGGATTCAATGGCGAGTCAATTTGATTCATTCAAGTTTGAGGATTCCAGGTCTCTTACAAAGCCAGACTAGACCCCAACAATTTTTCTGTTTTGGCATAAATGTGAAGATAGTGTGTTTTACTCCAGGCGTGATTCTACTGGCAAACAAGTGAACTTTTATCAAAACAAACTTTACTTAATGCAATTTAACAAAACAAATGAATTGACTTTTGACAGTTGAGCAATACTTAGAATTGTTTCCTTTCATTTTAAGTTCTAACTTTGCCATATAAGACATAAGGGCAGAATTGGGCCACTTGGCCCATCAAGTCTGCTCCGCCACTTAATCATGGCTGATATTTTTCTCATCTCCGTTCTCCTGCTTCTTCCCCATTAAAACCCCTGACTGCCTTATTAAGAGCCTATCTATCTCTGTCTTAAAGACGTTTAATGACCTGTCCTCCACAGCCTTCTGCGGCAAAGAATTCCACAGATTCACCACTTTGGCTGAAGAAATTTCTCCTCATTTCTGTTTTAAAGGATTGTCCCTTTAGTCTGAGCTTGTGTCCTCTGGTCCTAGTTTTTCCTTCTAGTGGAGACATCCTCTCCACATCCACGCTATCCAGACATCACTGTATCCTGTATGTTTCAATAAGATCCCCCCCCCCCCCGCCCCACCACCCCTTATCCTTCTGAACTCCGAGTACAGACCCAGAGTCCTCGACCATTTCTCATATGGCAAGCTCTTTGATGCAGGGATAATTCTTGTGAACCTCCTCTGGACTCTTTCCAAGGTCAGCACAGCCTTCCTTAGATAAGGGGCCCAAAAACTGCTCACAGTACTCTAAATGGGGTCTGACCAGAGCCTTATACAGCCTCAGAAGTACATCCCTGCTCTTCTTTTCTAGCACTTTGGATATGAATGCTAACATTGCACTTGCCGTCCTAACTCCCAACTGAACTTGCATGTTGACCTGAAGAGAATCTTGAACAAGGACTCCTAAGCTCCTTTGTGTTTCTGATTTGCAAAGCATTTTCCCATTTAGAAAATAGCCTATGCCTCCATTCCTCCTTCCAAAGTGCATAACCTCACACTTTTCAACATTGTATTCCATCTGCCACTTTGCCCACTCTCCTAACCTGCCAAGTCCTTCTGCATCCCCCCTGCTTCCTCAATGCTACCTCTCTAGATATCTTTGTATCGTCCACAACAGTACCTTCAGTTCCTTCTTCCAAATCGTTAATATGTATTGTGAAAAGTTGTGATCCCAGCACCGACCCCTGAGGCAAACCATTAGTCACTGGTTGCCATCCTGAAAAAGACCCCTATATTCCCACTCTCTGCCTCCTGCCAGTCAGCCAGTTCTCTATCCATGCCAGGACCTTCCCTTAACACTATGAGCTGTTAACTTATTTAACAGTCTGCTGTGTGGCACCTTGTCAAAGGCATTTTTGAAATCTAAAAAATCCTATCCACTGGTTCTCCTTTATTCAACTTCCTAGTTACCACCTCAATAACTCAAAATATCAGTTCTAATCAGACAATGTTTCTCTCTATAGACTTAATTAAAACCCAGGCATAATTGCTTTAACCTATTGTTAATAGTCTTAGAGCCTTGAGAAAACTTTTGGGGAAAGCTGTTTACCAGCTCCAGGCAGTAACTAATCTTTACTTTTAAAATGTAAATGAAACTTTTTTTTAATATTTCTAACAAGCTTAGCTCCTCTAACATCACATGACTCTGTCCCTGCATACGTAACTCACCTTATTACTTGCATCAGAAAAAACAACCCATTAAGCCTTCTGCTAAATAAACACTTGGTTAAATTGAGTAATTTTCCTGTTTTATCAGCACCTGCTGCACTCCAGACAAACTGCCTTTTTGTTACAAAGCATGTAATATATTTAATAGCACAGTATCATAAGGGTCAAACATGTACATCCCTGCCCCGATGAACTCTGAATGGGATTTTCAGCTGTATTATTTGTCTGTCTCAACATTTGAGTCTCCTGTACTTCCACATCTCTGCCGTCAACAATGGTGCATCATATGTGACAATGGTAGCTGACCAATGCACACGAGGCCCTTAAATCTCAGACATACATTATTTAGCCTCAGGAGAAATGTTCATGAAGATTAGATTTAATTTGCTGCTGTCACACTGTCTGTTTGTGGATGGTACAAGTACTTGTCATGATAAGCATTATAATAGTTCATCCAAAGTATACTTGGCAAAGGTGCTTATTTTACAAGTAAATTTTTTGGAAAAAGTAGTATTTCTAGCCAAGCACTACTGGCTTTTATGGCTCTCTATTTGCTATCATCTATGTTTAAAGCTGAAAGTCATTCCTTTCTTAAATTCCCCTCTCATACATAACACTGATTTAGGGAAGTCAGAAACATTACAAATGTCTGCATGAATGTGTGATGTCAGAGGTGCACACTCATTTTGATGAAGCCATCGCCTTTCCTGTTTAGATCTTGCATTGTTCTTTGACTGGTTAGTGAGTATTATGTGATTGTTGTGTAAAGACATATGGCAGAATTCGATGCAGAATTCATTGCATGATTGCACTCATTGACTTGAGGGTATATAGAAAGAATTGGCCGTTGTGGGATGGGCAGTGTCAAGGACTGTCATGTGCTTGGAACGATGCTTGTGCACCTCTCCTAAGGTCCTCAGCAGGATCTATGACAGGAAGAAATCATTGACCGTGTGTTGATACTGACTGGGCCACATTTCTCTCTAATGCAAAGATCGTCCAGGGCAGAAATGTGGCAGTCTTGAGTGTTTGTAACTAATTAGGCTAATGGTCCTGAGGATAGTGCAAACAAACCTCGCAGCTTTGGGTACATGATGTAGAGTTGTGAGTCATATGTGTCCTGATGTGCGAGGGGCTATTTTTGGAGTCAGTATCAAAATGCCTCTGCATTATTCATCCATGAGAACTGGCGTCTGGAGAGATGGAGTTCTCCTGGATGATGCCTCCTCTTGGGAGATCCAAACACAAACCACTGAATGTTTTCTTTGTTCGCCTGGTTCAGTTGCTATCAGACCAACATGAGGGCATTGGCCTTTCAGCTGCTTGAAAGCTGCCATGCCACTAACTTGGAAACTTGGTTGAAGGGACTGTGCTCTGTGGAATTGCTTACAGATGTGCAATAATTGAGAGCTAATCAAATTCTCAATGGCCACATGTTACCAAAGCTACTATGTGTTCCAAGGATGACCCCATCGTTAGTGCTTAAGGTGACTTCTGCTGTTTGTGAACATTGTATGATTTCTGACTTTTCCTGAGATGATCAGGCTGAGAATGAAGGTGGTTTTTTTTTTATGTTTTTGTGTCCCATGTGTCAAAGGCTGAAGAGAAGTTTGATTGTGAAAACTTGTCTTCACCTTATTCCTCCTGAAATCTTGAGGCTATGAGGTAGTCGCAGACATATTGGCCATGTTGTGCCCATTCGATGTGTCAAAAATTGAGGAAAATTAAGATAAGAAAGTAGTAGTACAAGAAAGAGTTGATTGGAAGCAGACAGCTGGAGAAATAATGAGATGTGAATTACCTACCGCCCTCCAGGTGGGGCCCACCATTGCCTGACCCTTGACATGCCTCCCCATGTCTCCTGACATGTCTCCACCCCCCCCCCCCCCCCCCCCCCACCGTCATGAGCCCCATATGCTTGCTTCATGCTCTACCCCTGCAAAACTCCTTCATGCTCCATCCCTGCATGAGCCCAACCCCACTCATGCTGCGCTCCTTGTCACTGTCCCTGACACTGGCAATGCCCAACTGTCACTGTGTGCCAGGTGGGGTCTGCAGGGTGGGCATTGCTCAACCATGCCCTGAGCATCCAAGGACTTCAATGGCCTCCAAGTCCCCCTGGCATGATCATCGCATCTGGTCTCCACTGGTGGAGACCAGTGCTGATACTCAGTGGAAAAGATCATAATTTATACATCGCAAACAGGTCCCCCCTCAGCATTCCCTGCTCCGAGGAAAACCAACCCAGCCCATCCAGTCTCTCGATTAGCTGAAGTGCTCCAGCGCAGGCAACATTCTGGTGAATCTCCTCAGCGCCGTCTCTGATGCCATCACTTCCCTTCTATAGTATGGTAACCAGAACCGTGCATAGCACTCCAGTTATGGTTTACCCAGCATTTTATCTAGCTGTATCATACTATCTTTTGCTCTTATATTCAATGCCTTGGTAAAAGGCAAGAATCCCATATACCTTCTTAACCACTCTATTTACCTGTTCTGTTGTTTTCATAGATCCATGGACTCGCACACCGAGGTGCCTCTGTATTTGCTAGGGTCTGATCATTCATTTTATATTCCTTTTGCCGCTGTTTTGCCTATCAAACCAGCCCGTCTATATCATCGAGCATTAAACATGCTCAATGATTGAGCTTCCACAGCCCCATGGAGTCGAAAATCCCAAAGATTTTGAGTAACAAAATTTTTCCTCATCTCAGTCCTAAGTTGCTTTCCCCTTATTTTTAAAATTCTGTCCCCTGGTTCTCGTCCCCTAAACCTGGGGAAACATTTTACCTGCATTGGCCCTGTCTATTTCTTCAAATAGTTTGTTGGTTTCAATTAGATCATCTCTCATTCTTCAAAACTCTAGGCAATACAGGTCCAATTTCCCCAATTCCTCTTTGTTGGACAGTCCTGCCATCCTGAGAACAAATCTGTTAAATCTTCATTGCACTCCCTTTATGGCAATAATATCCTTCCTAAGGCACAATGCTCCAGGTATGGTCTGTACCAAGATTCTGCATAACTGAAACAGAACCTCACTACTCCTGTGCTCAAACCCTCTTGCAGTGAAGGCTAATGTACCATTTGCCACCTTAATTGCCTGCTGTACCTGCATGTTTGCCTTCAGTGTCTTATGGACAAGGACACACAGGAGGTTCCTTTGTACACTTTCTAATCTTTAACAATTGAAGAAATACTCTGAACATGTGGTCCTGCTGCCAAAGTGGATAACCTTACATTTCTGCATGTTTTATTGCATCTGTCATGTCCTTGCCCATTTGCTGACTTTGCCCTCTTGAAGCTGCTTTGCATCTTCCTCATGCCACTCATTCTCACTTAGCTTTGTGTCATTTTTGAACATTACATTTATTGCCCACATCCAAATCATTGATAGATATTATGACCAGCTACCAAACTATCAAGGACTAAATACCTTTGAGGACTGACTACATCCCACACCCATCCTGTGCACAAGCATCATTGTTAAGTGAGGTCTTCCCTTGTCCCAGACCAGACTAAGACACGCAGAGTCCTCTAAAATAGTGTGTGCGGCCCCAGGACAATTTCTGTGAAATGCCTGCAATAGCATTGTCTCAGTCCCCAGTCATTAACTCGTGTTCCAGACAGTCTTTCACTTGATCACCCCCGAATTCACTCTTCCCTCATGTTTCCCCTGTCTTGTCTCCATTTCATGTGAAGATATGAATTAGGAGAAGAAATAGACCACTCGGCCCCTCAAGCCTGCTCCACTATCCAATAAGACCATGGGTGATCTGATTTGTAACTTCAATCCCATATCCTTACCCCAATAACCTTACACCCCTTGTTAATCAAATCTGTATAGCTTGGCCTTAAAAAAAATTAGAAGATTCTACTTCCACTGCCTTTTTGAGAAAGAGAATTCACATTCCACTCATCTTTTTCTCTCTCTCTGCTGTGATCTGCTACCCCCTCACCATTATCTCTCATGTCCTGCCTCCATCTTGCCTTCCCCTCCTGTGTTTTCTCCCTCCCCCACAACTAGTCATGCCTCCTGTGCCCAATTTAGGCACAGCTTGTGCTTCAGACATCCAGTATTTAGCAGTTACAGAGTTAAAGGAAGGCAAAAACAATGTGTTCTGATGCCTTCCCTCCCCCCCCCGCCAAGTCATGGAGAAGCTTACCAAGTGCACACTTGTTGCATACAGTCATAAGTGAGGTTGTTCTGACTACCTGCTGATAAGGTGCTTAAGCTGGAGGGAGAAACATGATTTCGTTTTAATGAGCGTTCATTAGATGCAAATGAGTTCCAATGTGGTTCTTGATACAGATCAGCAGGAAACTTTACACACCAGCAAAATCAGGAAAACAAAATTCCAGACTAAGCTCCATTGCCACAAAGTGTCAACAGTGGTTAACTGCCTCGTAGTGCCAGGGACCTGGTTTGATTCCCACCTTGGGTCACTGTGCGGACTTTGCACGTTTTCCCCATGTCTGCATGGGTTTCCTCCAGGTGCTCCAGTTTCCTCCCACAGACCAAAAGACGTGTTGGTTAGGTGCATTGGCCATGCTAAATTCTTCCTCTGTGTAGTTGTACAGGTGCCCAGAGTGTGGTGACTAGGGGATTTTCACAGTAACTTGATTGTAGTGTGAATGTGAGCCTACTTGTGGCGCTAATAAATAAACTTAAACTCTGGCAGAAAATTGACTTATTCACGCATGCCAAATTTAGTGTCCCTGCTTGTCATGATGCCCGTTTCAGGTAGGAGTGAAATTTTTGCACACCTGCCCCAGATGTTTTAAGTTGCTTTCTATAGACCCTGATATGGACGTACCCTTATTCATACCGTAACCAGTACTCCAGGTATAGAAGTACCTATGCCTTGCATTGCCATTTATCCAATTTGGGATTTGTGTTCTATCCCTTTAAGGATGCATCCCAAAATTCCAAATGAAATTGGACATGTATCTAAAAATGAGAAGGTTATGGGGAAAGAATAATAGAGTGGAACTTGTTGATTTTATATCCTCACTGTTCCTGTAATCCTGATTGCACAAAACATCCCCCAATGTAGTGTTCACTGTAACTATAGATGGCTCTGTTTCTGCCCTCAGTTTCGAATCATTTCTCTACATTGCAAACAACTTAGCACTGATCTCCCTTGGACCCCACTGCCCATTCGCATGTTGTGTTGATGAACTTCATTCTCAGCCAGATTTCCCTGTTATTCCTCCCGACTCTAAGGGGCAATGGATCATGGCCAATCAACCGAACCTGCACGTCTTTGGACTGAGGGGAGACTGGAGCACCCAGAGGAAACCCATGCAGACACGGGGAGAATGTGCGGACTCGACACAGTCACTCGAGGCTGGAATGGAACCCAGTGCTGTGAGGCAGTAGTGCTAACCACTGAGCCACCGTGCTGCCTCACTCAATCCGGCTTCTCTTGCACTGCCCTCCCCTTCCCTCCACCCCTCTTTTGGCAGTTGTGGCAACAGCTGGTTAAATCACTCTCTCTGGCGTGCCCTCGTGAAACATCTGCACCTCCTCCTTCAATACCCTCTTTAAAGCCCACATCTTTGCTCAAGCCTTCACTGACTCCACTTAATGTGCTTCTTGCCTAATTTCTTGACATCCCAGTGGAGTGTCTGGAGATGTTTTCTACATTTTTATTCTTTTTAATGTAAGAATAAATGAACAGTAAAATATGAGTCATAACTATTAGCTTGCAAATGCCAGGGCATTTTCAAGGAAGTGAAGATGAATAATTTAGCTCAATATTGATCAGTAACATCAGCATTTATCATCACACGACTTTTACAATTAATGGCCCTGATGTGTTTCCTATCTTTCCAAAATCACATTGTCTAGATAGATGATGTTTTGAGTGCGCAGCAAGGCTCCAGCGTACTGGAGAGGTTTAACTGATGACATATTTTAGTTGTGTACAAACTTCAAAGTGCAGAATTTAAAAATAATATACACAAATGCAATTGAATTTTAGGTGCCTTTTAAAAAATTTTGGTTAAAGATGCAGATATCAGTAAGGATGTAAAACTTGCAACATTAGATCAGCCACCCATTGTACACATTGCTTGACTTTAAAGCCAATCACAGTAGTTAGCACTGCTGCTTCGCAGTGCCAGGGACCTGGATTTGCTTCCTGGCTTTGGTCTGTGTGGAGTCTGCACGTTCTCCCTGTGTCTGTGTGGGTTTCCTCCAGGTGCCCCAGTTTCCTCCCACAGTCCGAAAGACATGATGTTCAGGTGCGTTGGTCATGCTAAATTCTCCCTCTGGGTACCCGAACAGGTGCTGGAGTGTGGCGACTCGGGGATTTTCACAGTAACTTCATTGCAGTGTTAATGTAAGCCTACTTCTGACCCTGAAAAGTAAACTTTAACTTATTTGGAGCTACACATCATCTTGATTTACCTATTAGCCATGTTATTTAACAGGCAGGAAAGCAGAGGACAATGACCTCAACAAAATAAAGACCAGTTTCTGTGTGTAGGGTTCACCAACCTGATATGGCCAGTTTTTGCCCTTATTTCTTTATCCTTAATGGAATGTGACCTTTGTGGGTAGGTTTGTGGTTATTGCCCATCTTTGATTGTCCTTGAGAAGGTGTTGTCGAGCATCCTTAAACCACCGCATACCATCTAGTGTTAGCTTTTCTGTAGTGGTTGGTGTAGCTGAGTGGCTTGCTGATAATTGTCAAGAGTCAATCTTGTTTCTGTGAGTTTGGCATCACACATAGGCCAGACCCGGCCAGGAAGAAAATTCCACCAACTGCCACGGTTGCGTTCAAACTCCTGTCTCCAGGACATCAAGCAAGATGATACTAAAAAGCAATGGATCTTTACTTACTGGATTTCTGCATCTGATCCTTCTCCAGTATGTGCAGAACAAAATGAAGGGTGGATTATCAGTGCCAAGGATAGGGCACCACTGGTTTTAATTAGTTTCCCATCTCCCACAGCACTGTTCACCGTGATTGTCATTAATGCACTGGTTTGACCACACCTCGAATACTGTCAATAGTTTTGGTCCCCTTATCTAAGGAAATATAGCATTGGAGGCAGTCAAGAAAAGGTTCACTGAATTGATCTCAGGTATGGAGGGATTTTTTTTATGAGGAGCGGTTGAATAAGTTGGGCCTGCACTCACTGGAAATAGAAGAACGTGAGGTGACTTTATTGGGACATATAGGACTCTCAGGGGGCTTGAAACGATAGTTGCAGAGAGATTGTTTCCCCTTGTGGGAGAGTCTAGGACCAGAGGACACAATTGCAGATAACGGGTCACCCATTTAAGACAGAGGTGAGGAGGAATTTCTTCCCTCCAGTAATGAGTCTGGAATTCCTTACTGTGGAGGCTGTGTCAAGTCTGAGACAGACAGATTTTTAATCCGGTAAGGGAATCAAGGGTTATGAGGATAAGGCAGGAAAGTGAAATTGAGAACTATCAGATCAGATCAGTGACAGTTGCATTGAATGGCAGAGAAAATCCAGTGGGCCAAATGGCCTACTTCTGCTCCTAGTCCTATGGTCTATGTGCTGCTTGGGAATGGTTGTTGCATGGACTTTGATAAATGTGGGGTTGTTTTCTCCAGAAAAGGAAGTAAAATAACTAATTTCAAAATTCTCTTCAACTTCCCAATCCTCTTCAATTGCTCAGGCCAAGCTTAAAATCATAGTTGAAGTGCGAGGATATCATTGAATCCCAGTTGGCATCCGTTATTCAGGTCCCTCATAACAATTAGCTTAGCCTCCAGTCCAGGAACATGTTTTAACATTGAAATTGGCCAGATCCAGATGGATTTCCAGCCAGTAGGTAAATTGGGACATTTAACTGCCAGGTTCCACTGTGGGATGGGTGGGGAAATCTTTGCCATCCAAACCCACCACCTTGTGGATCTATGAAGATTAATTAAAACCTTTTGTGAATTCAAATACCCAGGGATAGAAGTCAAAAATGAGGAAGCTGAGAGTAAATAGGGAAATTGAAAGAAATTTTACCAAACAATAATAAACTTGTAGAAATGAATGGCCATTGAAACAGATTGCAGAACTGAGTACAATTGCTTCTGGAGAGAGAACTTATTGAACAAAACCATAAGAAGGTAGTCAAGATGATCTATCAGGTTTCTATAAAAATCTTGTGTATGTTTTTATTCTAGATGTGTCACTGTACAATTTAATGTGTAAGATCTATTGTATGTCCTAGTTGTTCCGCAAGTCAAATAAAGTTCACAGAGTAAAAAGACAAAATATTAAAAGGTAGGGTCAAAATTCTGGTTGGCTGGAATGAGCTGCAAAATAATGGAAGACAATGACCTAGTGGTATTGTCACTAGACTATTAATCCAGAAACTTGCCTAATTTTCTGGAAACCTGGGTTCAAATCCCACCATGGCAGATGGTGGAGTTTGAATTTAATTTTAAAAAAAATCAGGAACTAAGAATCTACTGATGACCACAAAACCATTGTCAATTCTTGGTAAAACTCATCTGGTTCACTTGTTTCCCTTAGGGAAGGAAATCTGCCATCCTTGCCTAGTCTGGTCTATGTGTGACTCCAGACCCACAGCAACGTGGTTCATTCTCAATTGACATTGGGCAACCAGGGATGGGCACTAAATGCTGGCCAGCCAGAAACACCCATGTCCCACGATTGAATTAAAATAAAATGTTGACGAGCAGGGCAGATGCAATTTGAGAGAGAATCCTGATCCACTGAATTTCCAATCTCTTGCCTGCTAAGTCCATCTTTGCTCATGTACAAAAGGTGTTTCGTCTGCTCCATCGGCCAGACCAGGAGCAAATGTGGCTTCCTGGATAGCTGAGGAGTGATTAGGTTTCCTTAGAACGCTGTCCCTTCAATTCTCTATATGACTGAAGACATTTCTTGCTGCGTTGATCTTCATTGTAGTCAGGGCCTTGTGGTGCCTCTATGATTCATTCCCATTCATGCGGAGCAGGCTGCCTTTGCTGAGCCATTATAGGCACATAACTCCCATCGCGTATGTTTAAGTGACTTCATCCCTAGAATGGGTGACAAGAAGCAACAGTGGACCACAGCAGCTGGTGGAAGTCGTGCCAAACTTCTGACTCCTCAAAAGATTCCTGGAGCATTTGTTAGGCTGTTGCTGTTAATCCGAATCTCTGAAAAAAAATAAATCCTGTGATGTTTGATTGGTCTGTCCTTTCCTTGGTAAATTTTGTTCAACATGCCTGTAAATTATTTACAACTGGTACTCATACTGCCCATAATTTATACAATTAATAAATCTTTGGCCTGTTAATGACTTTCCAGTGAAGTTACTTGAGATGGCCCTGACACACAATAAGCACAGGCTTTGATAGATCAGTTATCTTTGGACTCCTGCCACTGTGTATTATACCATTTGCATTATACAGTCATTGTGCCACTTTTCCCAGACCGCTGGCTATCCAAACACTGCAGAAATCAAGACGTCCATCGAACTCAGTCTGAACTTCAGTAATGTTTTGAAGTTAATTCAGTGGAACTGAAAGTGAGAAGTGCTATTGTCAGCAAAGTAAACTGAAGTTCACTTTGCGGGCTCGAAAATCAGTTGAGGAGAACATGAAAGGATGACAGTAGATTGCTCATAAACAGCCCATTGACTTCAATCAAAAGGAAAATTGGTTGTGGACCATAATGTGTTGAGGCATTACTTTCATTTGGTGTTTCTGACAAAAGTTGCATTTCAAGTCTAATAATATATTCCTTTCTGTGAATACTAAGCCCTGACTGGACATTGCTCTCAGTAGATGCTGAACCCTTACTGTACCTGAAAATCTGCAAATCCAGGAAATTAAAAAGTCCAGCAGAAATGTATAATAGGCCATTTGTGATCCACCCAGCAATGTGCCAATTTCCAGCAGCAATTCAATCTTTTCAATTGCCAATCTTTAGGGGGAGCTCCTTAAAGCTCAAGTTTATTTATTAGTCAAATGCAATGAAGTTGCTGTGAAATTTCCCTAGTTGCCACATTCCGGCACCTGTTCAGGTCGAAGCACCTAATAAGCACGTCTTTCAGACTGAGAGGAAACTGGAGCACCTGGAGAAAACCCACGCAGACACGGGGAGAACTTGCAAACTCCACACAGTGACCCAAGTCAGGAATCGAACCCTGGTCCCTGGCACTGTGAGACAGCAATGCCAACCACTGTGCTGCCACTCCTACCTCTGCCACTGATTTAATTTTTTTATTGTCGCATGTATTGACATACAGAGAGAAGTATTGTTCCTTGCACACTGTACAGACAAAAATGTGCCGTTCATAGATTAAATAGGGGAGAAAGAAAGAAGAGCGTGCAGTATGTAGTTTTACAGTCATAGCCAGGGTGTAGAGAAAGGTCAGCTTAATGCGAGGTAGGTCAATTCGAAAGTCTGATGGCAGTAAGGAACAAGTTGTTCTTGAGTCAGTTGGTATGTAACCTCAGACTTCTGTATTTTTATCCTGATGGAAGGTGGTGGACGGGAGTACGTCCAGGGTGTGTTGAGTCCTTGATTCTTATGGCTGCTTTACTGAGGCAGTGGGAAGTGTAGATAGAATCAGTGGATGGGAGGCTGGTTTGCATGATGGACTAGGCTATGTTCACAACCCTTTGTAGTTTATTGTGGTCTTGGGCAAAGTAGGAGACATATTAAGCTGTGATGCACTCAGAAAGGATGCTTTCTATGGTGCATCTGTAAAAATTGGCAAGTCATAGCTGACATGCTGAACTCCCTTAGCCTCCTGAGAAAGTAGAGGCATTGGTGGGCTTTCCTAACTATAGCATCGTTGTGGAGGGACCCGGACAGGTTGTTGATGATCTGAACACCTCAACTTGAAGCTGTCAACCATTTCCACTTCATTCCTAGTGATGTCGACAGACATTTCCTCCACTGTTTCCTGAAGTCGATGGCTAGTTCCTTTGTTTTCCTCACTTGCTGGGAGCTGAGGATAGGAACGGAACCAGTACGTAAGCAGTGGAAGTACAGCCCTGGCCAAATGTCATAAGGTTCAAAATAATCCCGATGTCGCAGTCCTGACACAGCGTTACTCCAGATGTTACACTTCAATTGTCAAATTTCTAGAAGAACTCCATCTTAAACTGACAAATTTTAACAAGAAATGTTCAAGCTAGTAACTTGAATTTGTGCTTGATAGCAATTAGGATCGTAGGACCAGGTGTAGTCCTGCATCCTATTCCACTATATATCACGGCTAGCATGTGTCCTAACTCCACTGCCCTTGGCTCCACAATTGATCCATTGAATTGCACATATTTGTAGCAAATTAGACTTTGCAGCCTTAAAAGCACTGGGCAAGTTGATCACAGATCTGTCTATGTAGAAGAATAATAATTATCACACAAAAGCATTCGCTCCAGCAGTGCTTTCATAGCTGTGTCTGAGAAGCAGGGGGCTCCCTGCCCTGAAACTGACCTCGGATAATTTTAGGTGAAGAATGTGTTTGTGTGCAACCAAAACAATTCAGAGAGTGTGTGACCTGTTAAACGCAGCAGTAGCAGCATACACTTTCCTAGTCTTAATGGCTGAATTACCAATCAAAGGAGAACAAAATCAACTTATTGCAATTTCGCTTCTATCCAATTTAGACAGTGATCCATGGAATTGTCCTTTTTTTTTCCCCCAATCCTCTGCACCATACACAGCCCATGGTGTAGTTCTGTCTGCTTTGGGAAGGTCAATTAAAGCTTGGGTTACTGTGTTCTTGAACGTGGTTCTGATCCACAGTGTGCCTATTGGCTGCTGTGGTTGGTTGTTATTACAGTGACGTCATTTCGAACATAATTTTTGGCTGTGTTGAATTCCTGAGGACATTTATCCACCATGAATGCAATTTATTTATTCTTTACAACATCTTGCTTTTTAAAAATATAATTATTGAGTATGGAATCATAGAATCCCTGCAGTTCAGAAGGAGGTCATTGGACCATTGAGTCTGCATCAATAACAATCCCACCCAGGCCTTATCCCTGTAACCCCACATGTTTACCCTAGCTAGTCCCCCTGACACTAAGGGGCAATTTAGCATAGCCAATCTACCTAAGCCACACCACTTTGGACAGTGGGAGGAAACCGGAGCACCCAGAGGAAACTCATGGAGAATGTGCAAACTCCACACAGGCAGTCACTACCTGAGGCTGGAATCGAACTCTGGTCCCTGGCGCTGTGAGGCAGCAAATGCCACCATGCTGTCATACAAAATGAGGAGCTAGCATTCCCAGGCTACTAGACAAAAAGGGTTCCATAAATTTACTTCGGCACCTTATACATCTAAAGAATCCCTTACCATGTTTTAGATATTAACTGGCAAATTATTTTATTGAACAATAAGTGAGCAAAACAAAATTATGCAGATATATGAATAGTAGATTCTTGGTTTTGATAGTTCCTAAAGTAAGGAATATGGGAATGTTAATCCCAATCCACAGTTTTAACTTTTTTTTTCTGATCATCCCTTACATTTTTATGCAACAACAGGACCTCCCTGAGTTAGCCTTGCTGAAAGTGCCAGACTAACTTGGGGATTTGCCGAGGCTGCTAATTGCTTCAAAGTAATTAATTACCAGGCCACAATTGAATAGACTTACTGAATTAAGAAGGAGGTGCGAGTGATACATGTAACGGACCAAAGTACTTGGAGTAACAGAATGTTTTGTAGCTTAATTGGAGTCACCGCTTAGGAACAATAGTTGTCTTTGTAACTTAGACTGCAATATAAACCAGGGTTTTCCAGTCCCAACAGCGGTGCTTAGAATGGTGTGTGGGAAATGGGGCAACAACGTGGCAGGAGCCGAAAAGTCAGTTTCCCACCAATGTGAATGACAGTGGAATGTGCCTGTCTGTCCATCATGGCAGGTGACCATTCCTGCCAGAAATTGGCATGGAGCCGTTTAGTGTCCCTTTAATGGGATATTGATGAAGCCCGACCAGAATTTTCCCTCTGCTGTCCAATTACCTGTCCTGCCAACCAAAAGTTAAAGGAGGCAGCCTCTTAAAGGGGAGGTACCACCCAAAACACAAATACAAAGCATGAAGGAAATTTAAAACCTCAAAGCCAAATGTGATTAAAGGGGTTGATAATATATCCCAACCCCTGTGGGGTCCAATGAACACAGAAGGCCTCAACAGCGCCCTGGAATGCCGCGTGCTTCTTCCCCAGGTACACTCGACAGCGAGGGGACGACAGTACTGGGATGGACAGTGGGTGATTTACTATGCAGTGATTCGTGCTGACATATTTGTATGTGTGGCTATTTAATGAGAACCATCAAGTGCAGCAGTTGGCTGGTACAGGTTCCTTGATCCCCAAGATCTCTGGCTGAAAGTGTGGGGGCCAACAAGATAGCCACCCTGCCAGAACTAGGTGCTGGGTGACTCGGGTAGAAGCCCCTCGCCACTTCGGGAGCCGTGTGACTTTGTCTCCTGGGTTACTGTGGGTTTCTTACAAGAGGCACACTGCATACTTTCTGTCCTGGGGCACTGAGAAGTTCTGGAACCTGTGTTGTGCTTCTCTGTTGCTGCTGATGTTGAGGCTGGCTCTGGACTTCTCCATGTCAAAAGATTAGTGCTACCTTCACCATCACATTTTAGTGCTCAGAGTGAGCAGGGGTGCAAGGCACACCCATCCACTCCCTTAAGATTCTGATGAGGAAACCTTTCAGCCAATGCTCCTTGTTTCAATCCAAGTCCAACTCTGCCTTCAGGAAGGTGTGCACGTATCAAACTGGCAGCGACAGATACGACCAGCGGTTGTGGGCCAGCTGGACTCTGTCACGGCGACCATGATGATCCAATAAAAGGTCCCAGAGTGGATGAGGGATGACATGGGGTGGGGTGGGGATGAGGAAGTTCACTGCCTCACTGCAGATAGATTTCAATTCATCCCCCGTGCCCACCACTGAGCAGCTGCCCTCCTCTGGGCAGTCCCTTCAGGGTCGGAGTCTCCCACTGCAGTGAGTGTAACAGCCAACAAGCCCTGACCCCGCCTCAATCCTACCGCCAGGATCAATGACTTAGAGATGCTCTGTGGGCTCTGCCTGTGATTCAGGGCCAGAGGATGGCAGTGGCTCAACTCATCAATGACTCTGTCACAATTCTGTATCACCTCTGACTAATGTTCCCCTGGTTCTCCCTGCCCGGGCAGGGCCTGGGGGCTGAGTGTGGATCTGGAGCCGGGACTGGGCCTGCAGGGTTTTGTGGATCTGGAGCTGGGACTGGGCCTGGGGCTGAGTGTGGATCTGGAATCAGAGTTGGGCCTGGGGGCTGTGTGGATCTGGAGCCGGGACTTGGGCATGGGGGCTGTGTGGATCTAAAGTCTGGGCTGGGCCTGGGGGCTTAATGTGAATCTGGAGCTGGGACTGGGCTGGGTCTGGGGTGGGCCTAGAGCAGGCCCTAGGTCACGCTATACATAATAACAATGCATTATATCTTAGGAATTACAGTTTTCCTCAATAGTACAAAACACTGACTGCTATGAGACATTACTCTTTTAAACATGTCACGGTGCACAGGTAGTTGGCAATGGGTTAAAATCTGTTCAGCTGGATCTGAGCCAGGCCTTGGAGTTGTGTGGATCCATGGACGGGGCTGGGCCTGATGGCTGAGCGTGGGTCTGGACCCAAGGCTTGGCCTGGAGGCTGAGTGTGGATCTGGACCCGGAGCTGGGCCTGGGGGTTGTTTGTGGATCTGGAGCCGAGACCGGACCTCGGGGCTGTGTGTGGATCTGGACCCAGGTGTGGGTCTTGGGGCTGACCATGGATCTGGACCCAGGTTCGGAGCTGGGGGCTGAGTTTGGATCTGGAGCTGGGACTTTGTGCGGATCTAGTGCCTGGACAGGACCTGGGGGCCGAGTGTGCTTACAGTGCCTGGGCTGGCTTGGGGCCGAGTGTGGATCAGGAGCCTGGGGTGGGCCTAGAACCAGGCTAGGACTGTAGCTGAGTGTGGATCCAGGACCTAAGTTGGGGCTGAGTGCAGAACTGGAGCTGGGACTGGGGGCTGAGTGCGGATTCGCTGTCAGGGCTACAGCAGCAGGTGTATGGATCCTGACAAAACTTCATAGAAGAAGCCATATTTACATGGCTTTATTGAAGGAAGAGGTGCTCTCTGATTGACGTCAAAAATCCAGAGGAAAAGGAAGTCTTGCTTCTAATACCAACAAATTCAAATTCAGTTTGCTAACTGCATAGGAACACTCAGTAAAATCACATTTGTATTTTAAAGTTTCAAATTCACAAAGGTGATTTCAATAGGAGGGAAATTGGAAAATTTCATCTTAAGTATATAAATCAGTATGAAAAATGTAAACACAGGTCACACTATACATAATAACGATGCATTATATCTTAGAAATTACAGTTTTCTTCAATAATATAAAACACTGTAATGAGACATTGCCCTTTTAAACATGTCTCAGTGTGCAGGCAGTTGGCAATGGGTTAAAATCTGTTCAACTAGTTTGTGCCAAAAATAAGCTTGCGTCATATTTGGAATGGGAACAGTTTACTGCAATACAAATAGAAGAATTAGTTCTGCCTCTCTGATTTCATACCGTACATTCAAAGCCAGCGTGTAAAATGCTTCCAATTTTGAGTATGTACCTCAGTACAAAGGATCTGAGAACAGCTCAGAGAGGATTGACGTATGCATGGTATGAGTTTGAGAGATTCCTGGTAGGTCGCAAACCGATTTCCCTGATCCCTCAAAAGTGTTTAAAAAAAAAACCCAACGTTTGTTTCCTATTCTGCATTGGCCAATAGAAGTCAAAATCCCTGGACGTTATAAAAGTCCGTCGTAGCCTCTCCGGCGAAGTAGAAGGAACTTTGCTTCGGAGTTTGACCTTAGCTGTGGAGGCTGTTTTGTAAATAACAATGAATGGGGGTAACCCTGGCATACTTGTGCACAGCAATTAGACAGAGAGTGCAGATGAACCCTTGTGCTGATCTGAAAGGATCTAGAACTATGAAATCTGAGATTCATGATGGCCTTCACCATTATTGGCTGTGCCATCAGATGTGGACTGTAGACTCCAATGAAGCAAGTAGCAAGACTTCTGGCAGTGCTTTGTCTTGAAATGAGTTTTCTGAGACATTGTGCTGCAATTCTCGGGGTCCATTCACTGTGGATGCAAATTCTGTTGTGAGGGAGTCATAACGGGATTTGTGGCAGCAAGATCTCAGTTTAAGATCATCCCTGTACCCCACTAGATTTGATTAATTTTAATATTCTATGGCTTAACCCTGCTGCTTCCAGCAGCGTCAGATGTTCTCCCTTCGAAAATGAAAACCAGTCATGATGAGCGTGTCAGAGGTGTGGATGTGAGTGTAGCTCCCAGGTGGTGAGGGATGTGGCAGGGCAGTGCCTCTGGACACCCTGCTAGTGCCAAGCCTGGCATGGGGGGGTTCTGCATGTCTGCCTAGGGCCCTGATGTTCTTGGGGAGCGGGAGATTGGGGAACCCTTTTAAAAGCGGTGTCCAGATCTCCGAATCCGCGCATTGCCAGTGTGCTTAGACCCTGCCCCTCCAGCTGGCTGTATGATCCTCCCCAGCACTTTGAAATTGCACAGAGGCCAGAAAAGGCAGCTGTGAAACTGATGAGTTTCATGCAGCTTACTTGCCTGATCCAGCATTTTGGGAAAATTACACCCTGCATTCTCCAGGATAACTTTGCACAAGATGTATATATTAGTTAAGCTCATTGCCTACATGCGTATAACATTACAGAATATATTTTCTACTTCTCTTTACCCTCTTAGGCCAAGCGCAGGGCATTTTTTTTTAGTGTGTCTCTACACCCACACTGTTTTGGGGGAAGAGGCGGAAGAATTCCCAACGGATTATCATTCATTGAACTGCATTATGAACATTCCTTCTGTGGCCAACAAGTGCTGGCATTGAACCTGAACCTGGAGGTTCTGGTCCAGAAGTAGGGGTACTGCCATTGTGCCACAAAACCTCTTGGAAGGGCAATGTGCTAATGGAAACCAGCTGTCGAAGTACTTTGTAAACTACAGCTGTCTTGAACCTTTGACTTCTGCTAAACGACTAGCAATGGGTCTCAGTGCGCTACAGGCAATGTTGCAACACCTTCTGCAAGTAGAGGGTTACCAAGCAACACAGTGTGCGCTGGCAAAAAGACCAACGACAAGCAGTAATCCCACTTCAATTACTTTGATTGGAGTACCAAACTATAATGCACACTTTCTCCCAGCATCAGTTTTGAAGCATTTCCAAAGCAAGGCTTAATCACGTGTTGTATTGTACTCCAAAGATTGCTAGTTATTAATGCACCATTACCGTACACTTAAACACTGATGGTGGTACTAAGCTCTGCTTAACACGTGAACACAAAGGACAGCTAAAAGTGACGGAGATTATCGTGGAGCTGTTTCATATTTGCCATTAGAATTAGTGGTAAAATGCAGAAAGAATTGATGAGATGTGCAGTAGTGAAATAGACTTTCAGACCCAGTGAATAACTTGACTAGGAATTCATTCAGATATGTTTTAACAATTAGGACAACAGAGAGACAGCTGTACATAAGATAGACAAATGGAAATTGCACTCAATCATGCCATTAGATAAACCTCAGTGCTTTGTAATGAATTACTTTGAGCTCTTGGCATAGTTAACAATGCAGTGTGCAACTTCCGCAAGATCCCACAAACAGCAATGAGTGAGAGTTGATCCACTCTTCTCTGTGGTCAATTGAGGGAAGAATCCAGGGCCTGGAAACACGCGCAAAATGTTATCGGCCCCGGAATACGATGTTAAGCTGACCAACTCACGGGAGGCCAGAGCGAAATGTGCGCTACAGAAGGCTCGGTGCTGCTGGAGGGGGTGGGCAAAGGGCAGGAGGCATGAAAAGGGAGGATGTGGGCTTGTGCTTTTAATGGGTTCCCTCAAGGCAGGCAACTGCAGCAAAGCTGTCTCAGGGAGCTGCAGACATCTACAAATTAAATGTGATGAAAAAACACAGCAAACTGTGACTAGGCAGCACGTTCAAACGCCTGACAGCAGAACTCAGGAAATCTCAGTCTCCAGATACCTTTTTAAATTTTACTTCAACTCTGATATTTTTATTCTGCCCTGGATCAAAGTTGTAAGCAAAACCTGAAGGCCGCTTGGCCAATTGGCCGATCCACCAACTGTAAAACTGAAATTGCCTTAATCGACTTCTTAATGGACCTGATTGCCCATTTAATTGTCAACCAGCACGCTGCTGACTCCTGTGCCCTCCCACCAATTGAAATATTGTGCGAGGGCCACAGGGATGTACACCCCAAAGTCCTGCACCTGATTTTAACCATTTCTGGGTCAGACACGCGCCCATCCGGGAATGTAAAGACCCTTCTGTCAGAACAAAACCACAAAGTGGCACTGAAACATTAAATGAGTGGAGAAGAATAACTAATAGGTGTTAGGTGTTGGCTCAATTGGTTTTATACCTGAGAACCATCGGCTTGTGTTAACCTGCGGTATTAAAGGATGAGGAGCGATATGGAGTTAGAATTCAGATCATCCACATCTGAATGGTGGAACAGACTCAAGATCCTGAATAGCATATCCTTGTTTCTATGTTCCCAAAGTAGTGCCATGCAAATTTAAATGTCTGCAAGGAAATGTAGATTCTGTTTAACTTATCTGAAGGACATCCGAAGTGACAATGTACTGTGCTGACATTGTCTCGGCATCTCAGAAGTGTAAGTCAAACTCACAACCTTTTTGACTCTGGCTAAGTGAGTAGCAGTTTCTTCTGTATAATGCCTGCAAACGTAAATGCATTTCTTTGCATTATGCATTCATTTTAAACTTAGAAGATAAAAGAAATATTTCAAATTCATCTGATGCAAACAACAAATATGAAAAGGATTCTCTTTTGTGAGCCAAATTTCTTCTACATCCAAATCTTTGTACGCAAGGTATTCAGTAAGCTGCAGACACTTATTGCGGATTTGTTAAGTTCAGGATACTGACTCCAGTTTATTATTTTAGCAGGTAGGTGATTTAGCATTTGTAACTTGAGTCTGGGCCAGAAACTCCCTTACATGTAGACAGTGTTTATCACTGCAAAGAGCGATCTGGCACCAGTGTCTTTCATTAACAGAGTGTTAAAGTCAGGAATTAAATGCAAGTGGGATTTCATTACAGAGGAGAACAGGGAACTGCTTTTATTATTTTTGTTCCCAGTAGCTACTGATGTTTTGTTTAATGCTTATGAGATGAAGCTATAACCTGCTAATACTTTACTAAATAAGTAAGTAATTAACCAGTCAAGTGATTAAGTTAGACGAGGCAGACATGGCAGGACAAGTGATGTACTGTGACTGCAACCTAAGAGTTGGGATTCTCTGGCCTCGCACACCCTGCCCTCGTTGCCAGCGAGAATGGAAAATTTAGCACTTGGCAAAAAATTCATTCACTGCAGTGGCATCAGAGAATGGGATGTTTCTGCCGATGGGAGTTGTGGAGAGCATTGCAATCTTGAACAACCATCCACCAGTCAATGGCTGCTCTTGAGAAACTTTGTCTCAGAGTTGTTGAGCTGGAGTCTGAGCTCAGACACTGCACAGCATCAGCGAGGGGGAGATTTACCTGGGCATTTTGTTCCAGGAGGCAGTCAAGCCTTCTGGGTTAGGTAGAACTTTATAGATGGAGGAGTCTTTGTCCTTGATGTTGACCAACAGATATGAAGTAATTTCTACCTAGTGTGGATAAGGACAAAGATAAAAGCAAAATACTCTGGATGCTGGAATTTGACACACAGCCAGAAAATGCTGGGAAGTCTCAGTAGGTTTGACAGCATTTGTAGAGAGAGAATAAAGCCAACGTTTTGAGGCTAGATAATCCTTCATCAAAGCTGTCATCAGAATGACAAGGGCAAATTGACTAAAGTACTATCATGCAGGGTACTATTCAAATAGGGGAGTGCAAAGGAATGTAGGGTGGATTCTTCGGCCTTGTCTATGGTGGAACCCATTGCGGGTAAAAGCGGAAAATTTGGCATTTTGGCCAAAATTTTATTCAGTTCCAGTGGCTCTGGAAAATTCCAGCTGTGAATGATGATGGAAAAGTTTGGCTAGGGCATTGTAAAGTTAAGTGGATAGATACTGTTATCTGCAAAGTGGCTGGGAGTTCTGAAGGTAGAGTTGTCTGTTCCTGAAGGTTAAAGATATCTCCTCCCAACTAGAAATGAACCTGGAAAGGAAAGGGACAAATCCAATTGTAATGGTTCATGTAGCAACCAGTGACAAAGATGGAACTGGTAATGATGTTAATAATAATAATGAAATAAACATTAAAATTATAACGCCGAGCCTCAAAGGTAATAATCTCTAGTTTTATAAAAGGGATTTTTATTAGAGTTTCTTGTAGTTTTAGCTTGCAGGATAGATAAAGAGGAACAAATAGTTGTGCATTTGATAAAGTGCCATACAAAAGGTCAGTAAGCAAGATAAGGGCTCTTGGAGTTAATACTTTAGAATGGATAGAGGATTACTAAATGGACTGGAAGCAGAGTTAATGAGAAATGGGCATTTCAAGTTATCAGGCTGTAACCTGTCACAGGGATCAGTGCTAGCTATTAACAATCTACATTAATGACTTTAATGAAAAAATTGAAAGTACTGTATCCAACTTCACTGAAGATGCAGGGGAAGTGATGGTCTAGTGGTACAATCACAAGATTATTAACCCAGAACTCAGCTAATGTTCTGGGGATCTGGGTTTGAATCTTGCCACGGCAGGTGGTGGAATTTAAATTCAATAGAAAAGATCTAGAATTAAGAATCTATTGATGACCATGAAACCGTTGTCGATTGTCGGAAAAACCCATCTGGCTCACTAATCACCTGGAGGAAAGGAAATCTGCTGCTCTTATCTGGTCTGACCTACATGTGACTCCAGATCCACAACAACATGGTTCACTCTCAGCTATCCTCTGAAATGGCCTAGCAAGCCACTCAGTTGTATTAATCACTGACAAACTCAAGGGCAACTTGGGATTGGTAATAAATGCTGGCCAGCCAGCGATGCCCATGTCCCAGGAATGAAAAAAAACAAAGCTAGGTGGGACTGTAAACTTTGAGGAGCACAAAGAGGCTGCAAGTGAGTGAGCAATGAAGGTGGCAAATGGACTATGATGTGGGAAAGTGTGCACAAGTTTGAGGAAATTTGCTTTTGTAGTAAAAATAGTAAAGCAGAGTATTTCTTAAATGGTGCAAAAATTTAAATGCTGATGTTTAGAGATACTTGGATATACTCTGTGGAAAAATACAGTTATCGCGCAAAGACAGGTAGCAGTTAGGAAGACAGATAGCATTTTGGTCTTTATTGGAAAGGGATTGCAGTTTTGGTCTTTATACTAAAGGACAGTCATGCATGTGAGCAGGTTCCAAGGGGTTTGAAGAAAGTTCAAGAGATATGTTCTTAGGGTGAATAGATAGAGGCTGAGAAACTTGGGCTGATGTTCTCTGGAGTTTAGAGGGATGAGACGTTATCTCACTGAGACATATAAGATTCTGAAAGGGTAGTTAGTGACAGGTTGTTTTCCTTGGCAGAGGAAACTGAAACTTAGGGGCACATTCTCAAGATAAGAGGACTGAGATGAGATCAGTGTCTTGAGTCTTTGGAGTTAAATATCCCAGGGACTTGTCAATGCTCAATTGTTGAATATATTTGAGGCTGAAGTAGACAGATTTTTGGCCTTTTTGAGAATCAAGAGATATGATGAGTAGGCAGGAAGTCAGCCATAATCATACTGAATTGCAGAACATGCTGAAGGCGCCATATGTCTGCTCCTGTTTCTTCTGCAGGAATCATGTTCTTTCTTGAAGACATTTTTTAACATTCGCTGGTTTAAAAAAAAAAGGAGGGTGTAGCCAGAAATGATTACACTGATGTGTTCTTGAAACCAGGGCAGAGGCGATTGGGAGAAACAAAAAACTTCATATGCAGTAACAAGTGAAGGTGATGGATGTTTTGAACTGCTACAGAATGCTGAACCTTCATGGTTATTATAGTGCAAAATGCTTGTATGACCACTGCTTCGTGTGAATGCAGCAAGGATGATATTCCAACATTGGGGGGACTGCTGTGTTCCATTAGCTTAATCAACATCCTGGTCCATTTCCAAACAAGATGGTGCCTGAGTGTGGGAACTTCATGCAAGCTGTGCCCAGCATACCCTCTAATTCTACCTTTTACTCTCATTCTACACCTTAGCTACATTCTGCGCTCTCTTTCCTTCTCTACGAATGGCATGTTTTGTCTGTATGGCACACAAGAAACAATATTTTTCACTGTTTGTTAATATAGTGACAATGAATCAAATCAAATCAAATCATGAAGTTTCAAACAAATCTAGCAGTTCCTTCATGATCAACATGTTTCGTATAATGTCTCCCTTAAGCAACATACCTGCCCTGCCCACGAGGGGAAAACAGTGGTAGTGGTTTGCACTGCTGGCTCACAGCACCAGAGATCCAGGTTCAATTTCCGGTTTGGGTCACTGTGTGTGGAGTTTGCACATTCTTTCTGTGTCTGTGTGGGTTTCCTGCAGGTGTTCTGGTTTCTTCCCACAGTCCAAAGATGTGTGGGTTAGGTTGGATTGGTCATGCTAAATTGTTCCTTAGTGTCAGGGGGATTGGCTAGGGTAAATGTTTGGGGTTATGGGGGATAGGAGTGGGATTGTGGTCGGTGCAGGTCCTCTTTCACTACCAAATTCTATTCTATGATTATAGAACAAGATCAACCTAAAATAAATCGGAATTTAGCTTGATTTTTTTTCAGACCGTTTTGATATTTCTCTGTTTTCTTTTTGGCTCTTCTGTACTTCACTGTTTTCTTGAAGGAGTGAGCATCTTTCTGCTTCCCAGCTTTTACCATCAGTGCAGCCACAGATATCTCTATTAAACTTTAACAAATGGTCATTGACCAGACTCTGTTTCTCCTTCCACCTGCTGAACACTTCCGGCATTCTCTATTTTCATCTCAGATTTTCAGCATCTGCAGTGTTTTGCTTTTGTACCTCCTTTCATCTACTGGATTTGTGCTTGTCCAGTAATGTTGAAATGATTCAGTAAAAGTTCAGCGATAAAGCAATATGAACAGTGTGCTATGTTCTCTTTGTTCAGTCAGACAAATGGATTACCTACCTGGTATGATGCAAATGACCTTCAAGTTACTGAATTGTTATCCTAAGATGTATCTATTAACACTGGCAGCTGCCTTATTTGGCCAAGGACGTGGGGACACAGAGGATTATCATTTTTGTGTAAACAATTCATTTTGTGCACATTTCTCTGATTGCCACGGCCTTCCAGAATATTTAATTGGACACAGCCGCATGGTTCTTAGTAACTGCACAGCTGCTTTAGGAGGATCCATCTCCAGTATGTTTGAGTTTAGAGGTTTTTCTCCAGATTCTCTCAGCTGTTTGTCACATCTTGTAACTGGATCTTACTGAGAATTTAACACAACATCCAGACTGACTCTGGTGTGGTACTGAGGGGGTGCTGCCGTCTTGGAGATTCCATCCTCTGATGTCCCTTTCTGCCCTTTTGGGTGGACATAAGATTATATGGCACTTTTCTGGAGTTGACAGGAAGAGTTTTCCCTGGTGTTTTGGATTTTTTTTTCCCTCAAAGCATGGGTGCCATGTTGGCAGAGTGACCAGCACTGCTGCCTCACAGCATCGGGGACCCAGGTTCAATTCCAGCTTTGGTCCCTGTCTGTGTGGAGTTTGCACATTTTGTGTCTGCATGGATTTCTTCTGGATGCTCCTGGGTGGGATTGTGGTTGGTACAGACTCATTGGGCTGAATGGATTCAATGATTCTACATGGTCATAGTCATATTGCTTTAAGTAGGACCTTCCTCTGTGTGAGAAAGGCTGGCATTTTTCATTCAGGGTACTAATGTTTCCATTTTCACAATTAGTCACTTGCTGTAAAACATTTTGGGGCATCCTGTGGTTATGAGACTGTCTATATAAATCAGTGTTTCTGGGCAACTAGTAGCAGTTCTTTGACAGCTGGAGAAAAAAAAAGCTGGTCCATGATGGTTTAGAGAAAGGTATTCACAAACTGAATGAACTGAAATGAAAGAAAGGTGTCCTGCAGTATCAACCCAAAAGGTAGATTTCACATTTCCATAACCTGATTCAAAGTATTATCTATGCCTTGACACCTGCTGAAACAGGTTAGTTCTGCCTTTTGGTAGCCTGGAGTGAATTACAGACCTATTACATTGTATAGTTCTGATATTGGACAGCCAAACAATAAGTCTTAGCAATCCTGAGTTATGGATAACCTGGTACTTCCATCAGCTCCTACAAGGGAAATGATGACCCAGGGACGTAAACAAAGATGGGGTCACTCTAAACCGGAGGTACCTGTCGTCTTCTTTTTTGGGGACTTAACACTTCAGTAGTCACTAGTATACTGTGAAGAATGAGTCACACTACAAAATAGCATGAGAACCTCATCCAGTGGGATCCAAGGCTGTCAACAGGACAAGTTAGTTTTGTTAGCTGTTTATGGTTCTAATGGCTCCTGACCCTTCATGTTCAGGACCCGTTAGGAGCAATGGCAACAAAAACAGAAAATGCTGGCAAATCTCAGCAGGTCTGACAGCATTTGTGGAGAGAGAATAGAGCCTGTGTACATTCTGTCTCCACATGTACCGTCAGTTTGCCCTGTGCAGCTGAGGTACCCCCCTATAGACTCCACAGGCAATGCTGCAAGGTGTTGGTGGATTATTACTGGGATTGCAATCTGTGAATGTTTTGGACCAAGGCTCAGCAGGTAATTGGAGAGGAAGAGCTGACTATGGAATCGGAGACAAATATTCTTTGCTATCTTTAATGCCACATCAGTTGCAGTAAGCCAAATTTCGACAAGGTCAGGAAAGCTGCTATTTTCTCCAAACATCTTGCAAAATAGTTCAGCCAGTAGCGCAACTTTGGTCTGACAAAAGAAAATAAACCCTGAGGCATACCTGTATCAATCACTAACCAACTGTACTGTGTATCTCTACACCAACTGCTGTAGTTTGTCAAAGGACAATTAATGTTGAGATGTTAGCAATCTGTTGTCACATGCAGGGCAAAATTTATTGTGACATGGGAAGAAAGATACACGAGGCAATTTAGCACCAAAATAGTTCTTGTGTACTACAAACACAAACCTTTCTGTTCACCATTGTCACTAGCATTGTCACTAAATATTTCAGCATGGCCATGAATTAAGAGTGTGGTTGTGCATTCATCAAGAGATTGAAATACTATACTGAACCTGTCAGGGGCATCATATCTCACTATCTGTGATCAATTGTCAGTTTGAATACATCTGATATTGTAATCTGATTTCAGTATTCTTAGCCCATGTAATCTAATTAGGCTAAAATGAATGAGCTACCAGGAATGTATTACCCTGCCTAAGGTGTGCAATAAAACAGCCTTCCGATCTACTTGCCCTTTTTGAATATGTTGTGCCAGAGTCTCTACCCAGTTCCTTTTATGAAAAGGTACACCGTTCTAATTTGGTGGTTCAACACCGGTTCGAGGTATTTGCATATTATGAACCCAAGTAAATGGAGTCCCGAGATTTTCCAGCACAGGTATATGTCGAGAATTTGTTGAGTTGATTCTTCAACCTTCAACTCAAGCTTCTGCACTTCATTGGGAGTGTCAGCTGTTAATGGCGAGGTCAATGAAGTATCTGGGATCTCGGTCAATGGCAGAGCCAGTGATCTCTCTCCTTAACCCAAACATTGTTGTGGCAGTCCAATGATTGGCAGTTAGACTGACCTTTGCTCATTTAATGTTGGTGATATTTTGCCCTGTGTGTTGCTAGAAGTGGGAGATTGAATCACTGCAGCACCCTCTGTGGGGAAATCTGTAATCTATGTGATCACAAGGTAAGCAGCTCTGTGGGGGGTAGCGGTGGAAAGGATAAGCAACATTATGCAGACCACACTGACATGGGGGCAGATATCAATGAAACAGTCCGTAGCACTGTCTGATACTAGGGAACTGATATTTGTGTATATAATGCTGTTTGGATGTGAGTGTGTATCTCCTTAAACAATCAGAGTGAAGGATTCTGATATTTGCAGTTTAATAATTGGATGGAAGCAAAATTTAGAATGAATTCAATGGCAAATCAATTTTACTGTTTAATAGTGAAAACCTCACTTTTTTTATTGGTCAAACGATATTTTGTGTTAAATTGAACTCAATCGTCAGAATATGGTATTTTGTATGTTTATGAATGAAATGAGGGTTGAGAACACAACGGATTAATCTTGCTTGGAATGGCGCATCGCGTGCTGTTAGTTAGACATTTTCTGCACTTTCTAGGTCAAATATAATTTATGCCAGAGTTTGCTGAAGGTGCAAACTGAAAAGTCTACAGTGAGAGCAATGGAATTTCAGTGAATAAAAGGATTTATCCCTCCAAACCATGAGATTGAAAGATTGAGGAAGAAACAGAGAAATGATAGTAACAGAGGGTGAATTGGAGTCAAATCAGATGCAGAGAGAGAAGTAAAGAAAAAGACAGATTGGATTCAGAGAGAGGAAAACAAAGATGAAGATGGGGCAATATGACAGTGGTTAGCACTGCTGCCTCACACTCCAGGGTTTAGTTCCCAGCTTGGGTCACTGTCTGTATGGAGTCTGCACATTCTTCCCGTGTCTATATAGGCTTCCTCTGGGTGCACTGGTTTCCTCCCACAGCCCAAAGATACGTGGGTTAGGTTTATTGGCCATGCTAAATTGCCCCTTAGTGTCCCAGGATGTGTAGGTTAGAGGGATTAGTGGAGTAAATATGTGGGTTACGGGGATAGAGCCTGAGTGAGATTGTTGCCAGTGCAAACCTGATAGGCCGAATGGCCTTCTGCACTGTACGGCTTCTATTCTATAAATCAAATAGCAAAGCATTAATTAAAGGAATTTAACAATAATCAAAACCTGAAAGAATGATCTCCGGACTTTTAATAGTATTTTTGTGTCAGAGAGATTCCTTTACCATAATTAACACTTTGTAACTGCTTATTTCAAGTTGAAATTACTTGATTTAACTTTCTGTGATGGTTTAAGGTATATCTACTGTACAAATCCAGCAATCCAATGCATTAAAATGAGGCAGCAAATAGTGAGGTACCAGTTTTGTGAAACTACGATTTGAGAGCTGCACCTCTGACAGCAACAGTTTCCCTGTTTAATCACACATCTGCCTATATCTGAAGATGCTGTGATGTTTGCTAATAAATAACGTCACTAATATTTTGACAGCAAGTTTTGGGTCAATGAGATTTAATGAAAGAGATTATAATAAAGGAATAACAGAGGGGGAAAAGACAGGGAATATTAGTGTCAGATTAAATACTGGAAGAGAAATAGAGGGAAAAAATAGAATTCACAATATAAATAAAACCAGGCTTTCATTTATAGGGTGGGATTTTATGGCATCGCTTGTCCTGAAACCTTAAATACCCCTGAAGTCATCAGATCTTCTCATGCTCTGCCCCTTGCCCATTCTGATTCCCGTGGCAGGCAGGCCAGTAAAATTCTGGCCATACAATATTTTTCATGACCACTGGATGCCTCATAACCATTGGATGCCTTAAAGTGCTTTTCAGTTGAGTTGACACTTCTGAAGTATAGTCACTGTTGTAAAGTACACTAAGAAGTCTCACAACACCAGATTAAAGTCTAACAGGTTTATTTGGTATCACAAGCTTTCGGAGCACTTTTCCTTCATCAGATGAATCATGAAAACTCAGGTGGTTTGTGGTTTCTGCACAGGGTGACAGCGTGAGTCATTCACCTGATGAAGGAGCAGAGCTCTGAAAGCTCGTGCTACCAAATAAACCTGTTGGATTTTAACCTGGTGTAATGAGACTTTTTATTGTATCTACCCCAGCCCAACGCTGGCATCACCGCATGATGTTGTAAAGTAGGAAACAGAGCAAAAAAGACAAAGGTAAATTCAGAGCTTTCTTTTTAAAGACAAATTTTAAAAACCTCTTGGAATTTACTGCTGCCAGAAATGAGATACCATATTTCAGCTGTTTACTTTCATTGTTTTAGAGATTGAGTAACATAGCCCACACAAAAATCTTGTCATTAAAATAGTCATCATGCCGTTTAATACCAGTCCCTAACTTTCTGCGCCAATTTTACTTTGTTTCAACAAGACAACCAAGGCAATTTCTTGACGCTCATAGAGAGATTGAGGATGAGCTCCAATTTTTGAGAGATTGTAAGTGGAAATTGCTCAGCAATTTGTGGCAATTTGCAATTCACATTGTATTGTTACTGTTACAGATGGGAGAGAAGCTGTAGGATAACTTTTTCTCTTTCTCCTCAGCTTTTTGGTTGTCCACAACAAGATGGAATGTTTTCAAAACCCTTTAGGTGTTGTAAATTTTAAGAGTAGACGTAAAGCAGGACTCTTGGGAAGTTTAAATCAAAAGAAAAATGTTTATTCATGCAACAACTGGAATACAAGCACAAAGAAACACTCACTTGCCTAAAACACAAGATACGAATTGTACAAATAACACATACACTTACTATTAATGGAATAACAAGAAAACCATTCACATGTTTAAATTAGTCCTTTTTAAGATGCAGTCCGTGCAGGTCTTGATGGGGTCCTCTCCTGTGGTTCTTTGAACATGAATGAAAGTAGGACATCTCTGGGTTTTCAGATAAGGATGTGACCAAGCTTCTGTAGAAAAAGAGAGATACTTTTGTTGCAAGTGGAACTTGTTCGCTGCCACCATTCGTTGTTCAGCAACATTCTTTTTTTTTCTCATTGGAGGGAATGGACCCTCTTGTGTCCTATTTATTGGCCTGTAGACTGAGTTGCTGGCCTGTAGACTGAGTTGCAGGCCTCTCTTCCAGTTAGTCTTGATCATATGATGGCAAGGTTCAGTGTTGTCCATTGTCTACATAATGCGCTGGAACAGGGGTGCTTGATAAAATAAAGGGGGAGTGGTTGATAAGCTATCAACTAATCAGTCATAATCACTGGATCATGCTCACTGGAAGACCTTATTTGATATTCCATCCTCATGATCCAGAGAGATTTGGCAGCCATTGTCTGTTCAATTCTCTTACATTGGGCTGGTGAGGGAGGTCAATTTGAAAGGCCCATTGGCATTTTAAGAAACCTCACACACACACTGTCACCCTCCTGCAGAAACTACAAACCACCTGAGTCTTCAGTAGCTATTTTGAGAGGGCACAATGTCCATTATCCCATCGTTCTTCCTTGAGTAAACATTCTCTTCATAGGCATGAAGTGGCCTTCACACTACGTCACCATAAAATGCTAGGTTACTCACACACTAATAGCAGTGCTTGCATTAACCTTGATATTTTCTGTGCAGACTCTGGGTCTTTTTGTGCTGCTGAGCACTTTAGATAACCACAGTGCTTGTTCAAGTTCACAATCACCATCAGTCATTTTTTATATGTAAAGCACACTAATCTATGAAGCTAGTGCGAATAGAATGCAGCAGCAAACAGGCTTGTAAGCTACTCGACCAGTATTAGGAAGTACATGCTGAATAACATTGTGGCTTTATTGGAAAGAAGTTGGCAGGAAAGGAAATCCTGCTCTGGTTACGCCCTTCAGGCACACATGGACATGGTCACCGGCGAACTACAACATCACCTTTGTTCCAAATATTAACTCTCTCAGTGCCACAGGCGGTGCCATGGACATGGGAGGAAGCAGCAACAAACGTGAATGGAAGTTCTTGCATCGGCTGTACCCAGCAAGGAGCTCAAAGGCACTTCTGTACCCCAGGGAAAGGACAAAGGTAAGGAGGAATTGATTCTAACTCTCATTGATTCTAGTATTCGTGACATCCCATTAAGGCTGTTTGCAGGAATATACAGTTGACAGCAGCTAAATCCTCCCACTGTTCTTGTTAAAACATAAGCAGTTCAAATAGTCCTTCACATTTACAAAGTTAAGCTGTACTGCCAAGGTTTATTGTAACCCCATTTATGGCCATGCTTCCTGAGTTGCTGATGATATCAAATCATACCCACGTAGCTGATTTTTTTTTCAAATCTAAAGTTCAAGTTGATAAGTCAGCTTTTCTTGTGCTCAAACAATAAATTGCCATTGATACATCTCCCTCCCCCCCTTCTCTCTCTCTGTCTTTGTGATACACACACACACACACACACACACACACACACACACACACCTTTTTGTTCTTTCTCTCTCCTTCATTTTAATCACCATCTCTCCTCCCTTCCTGGCTCATTGGCTGTAATTCCCTGTCTCTCTGTCTCTCTCTTTCTCTCTTTCTCTTTCCTCTCTGTCAGCTTGCACACATGAACCCTTTTCTCTTTCTCTCCATTTTAATCGCCATCTCCCCTCCCTTTTTGGCTCATTCCCTGTAACCCTCATCTCCCCTGTCATCCCATCCACGTCCCAGATATTGGCACAGGAGGTATGCTGTTTTCTGGGGCTCTAATTGTATGGACACTTAAAGCACAATTTTTTTGTTCTGCGCATGAGACATTGACCTTTAATAGGACAGAGTCCCTGTGGGCAGGTGGAGTCACCTTGCAACTTAGATCACTGATGCCATGTGAGTAAGCCAGGGGCAACAACACTGGCAATGAAGGAATAGAAGATGAACTGAAGTATGCAGACATATTGAGCTGACGCTGTGATGTCACGTTAATATACACTTGAAAGAAATTGCAGAGATTGTGATTGAAATAAAGACTTTATGTAACTACACCAAATTTGCACTGTGTGCATAACAGTCCTACCTCTTCTCACAACTTGTGACCTCTTTTCACAGAATTGTCAGTCCAGTGACCATTACTGTAACCCAGCAGAAGACTTGCCAGTAAGCGGGATCCTATGTCACCAGGAATAAGCGCATAAAGTGAACGCTATTCATTAAATTCAGGAGCCAACACAGGGTGAGTCACACCTCAAAAACAAAAATCTCTTTAGGATACAGTTGGCATTTTAAATGGGGGAAAAAGAGATTTAAAATCTGAATACTAAATCTATGACAATCACTGGACAGGCTGCAGTCAGAATATCAAAGCAAAATACTGCTGGAAATCCAGAAGAAAAACAAAATTCTGAATAAATTCAGCAGGTCTCGCAGCATCTGAAGTTACAGAAACAGAGTTAATATTTCAAGTACGTATGATTCTACCTCAGAGCAGCACCCATAGTCCTTAAAGCTACCATTAGTACTCCCTTTGTCTTGTATCTGTGACATCTTTGCCAATCACTCCTTAGCTCTGACCTATCCCTGCTCCACCTCCTGCACCCCATTTTCCAACTATATAATCTGTCACATTCCTACACCTCTTCAGCTCTGAAGAATTCACGTTGATTTGAAATGTTAATTATCTTCCTCATGCCACAAATGCTGTCAGATCTGCTGAGTTTAACCAGCATTTTCTGTTTCTATTACAGGTAGAATATTGTGTCCTGCTTCAGGCATCCTGTTTTGGGAAGGATGTTAAGCCCATGAAGAGGGTACAGTGGAGATTGACTAAGAGGAGAGAATTCAATATCAAGGAGAAAATGGAGAGAAAGAAAAGGAAATCTGATTGAGGATTTTCAAAATTATCAACAGCTTTTTAAAATAGGACAAAATAAATGAGGGCTGTGCTACCAGAGTCAGTGATACAAGTAGGACCCTGAACAGCACTGATGTATAGAGGGATCCTGGTTTTCACGTCCATAGCCCCCTGAAAGTGACCACAGAAGTAGATAATGTGGTAAAGAAGGTGTATGGCATGTTTGCCTTTATTGGTTGGGGCATTGAGTACAAGAGTCAGGATGTTATGTTGCAGTTTTATAAAACTGTGGTCAGGTTGCACTTAAGAGTATTGTGTTTCATTCTGTTCGCCACATTATAGGAAGGATATGGAGGCTTTACAGAGGGTGCAGAAGAGGGTGCTGTCTGGATTAGAGGGTATGAACTATAAGGGAAGGCTGGACAAACTAGGGTTGTTTTCTCTAGAGCAGTGGAGGCTGAGGGGAGATCTGATAGTCTATAAAAATTGAGAGGCATAGATAGGGTTGACAATCAAAATCTTTTCCCCAGAGTTGAAATATCTAATATTAGGGGGCATGCATCTCAGGTGAGAGACAGAAAGTTCAAAGGACTTGCGAGGGAGAAGTTTTTTTTACACAGATTGGTAGATTTCTGGAATGTGCTGCCAGGGGTGGTGGTGGAGGAAGTTACAATAGGGGCAGTTAAGGTAAGCACTTAAATATGCCAGGAATAGTGGGAAATAGACGAAGGGCAGGCAGAACGGATTAGTTCAATTTGACGTAATGTTCAGCACAACATAATAGGCCAAAGGGCCTGTTCCTGTGCTGTCCTGTTCTGGGTTCCAGAATTCAATGCAACCTATTTGAAAAATATAAATTGAAAAGGGGATCAGAGAACAACAGGGAAATGGGAATTAAGTATGTATATCTTTAGACTGCTGGACCAGGTTTGATGAGCCAACATTTTAATAACGAACCAGAATGTTTATCCTTTGCTTTTATTTCCTATGCTTTTCATTCATTTGTTGGAAAGGGAAAAGAAGAAAAGATAGAAATTTCCTTGCATTTGTTTTACTAAAGATCATTTAGAGCACATATGACACACTTAAATGAGCATATGCAGTTTTGAGGTAAATGTTGGTCTTGTGTCCAAAATTATATACAAATATATTCTTGCGCCAGTTTTCATTTTTGGTACTTAACTTTTCTGATCTTCAGGCTTGTTGGGGGCCATGGTAAGTGGAGGGGTTAATGTGATGGACATGGATGGACTTTCACTCTGCTGCAGGGATAGGATTTCAGACCCCATGATTCTAACCGAAGTGATGGAGGGAAACCTAAGGCTATCCATTTAGGACTTGGATGAAGAAGAATCTCCTCACCCAGAGTGTGGTAAATCTGTGGAGTTCACAACCACAGAAAGCAGTTGTTATAGTGTCAGAAGTTTACAGCATGGAAACAGACCCTTTGGCCCAACTTGCCCACATTTGCCCCATATCCCGCTATACCCATCTTGTCCACGTAACTGTCTAAACACTTTTTTAAGACAAAATTGTACCCTCCGCTACTACTATCTGGCAGCTTGTTCCAGACACTCTCCATCCTCTGAGTGAAATTGCCCCTCTGGACCCTTATGTATTTCTCAACTTAAACCCATGCCCTCTAGTTTTAGACTCCCCTACTTTTGGGAAAAGATACTGACTACCTAGTTGATCTATGCTCCTGATTATTTTATAGGCCTCTATAAGATCACCCCCATTGAGGCCAAAATATTGTATGCTGCCATGAAGGAGTTAAAGGGAACAAAGGATGTGGGGGGAATGCAGGCACAGGTTATTGAGTTGGATGACCAGAATGGCAGAATAGGCTACAAGGGCCGAACGGCTTACTCCTACTTCTATTTTCTATGGACTGAAATTTGGCAAATCTGTGGTTTCTGGATTCTGATTTCTAAGGTTTTCATTTCAAAAGGTGTCTGATGCACAGGCAGGACTGTGTACCCTCACTTATCCACAAAGGAGAAAAATGCAGAAAGATTTAGGACAGCATGGCAGCACAGCGGTTAGCACATCTGCTTCATAGACAGCTCCAGGGACCTGTGTTCGATTTCCAGCTTGGGTCACTGTCTGTGTGGAGTTTGCACATTCTCCTCGTGTCTGTGTGGGTTTCCTCCGGGTGCTCCGGTTTCCTCCCACAGTCCAAAAATGTGCGGGTTAGGTTGATTGGCCATGCTAAATTGCCCCTTAGTGCCCTGAGAAGGGGAGGTTTGAGGAAATAGTGGGTAAAATATCTAAGAATATGGGGGTAGGGCCTGGGTGGGATTGTGTTCGGTGCAGACTTGATGGCCCGAATGGCCTCTTTCTGTACTGTAGGGATTATATGACTTATTCTATTCTATGATCATGTGCTTTTTTGATTCCTGATATGAACATGAATTGTTGGCTGCAATGCTAAGGGGGAGTAGCCTTTCTGATTGACTTACGGGATTAGTCGTGCTGGAAGAGGTCACAAATGGCAAGCTCAGCACAAACTTTCCTGTGCTCTTGGGAAATCACCTGTTGGGAAAAAACATGCTGAGCCAAAGGCAACCCCTTGCTCCCCGCTCCTCCCCCTCCCATCCCGCCCCAACAAGCCTGTGGCGGGTTCCCCAATAGCAGGATGCGCAAACCACACAAAATATAGATATCAGCAGGACCATGTAATCCCAATGGTAAACTCACTTTTGGGAGAGCTTTGTGGGATGGGGGGTAGTTTAGCACTCAGTCAAATCTCTGTTCACTGCAGCGGGACTAGAGAATGCAACCTGTGCGCCACATCGGAGAATCCGGCCCAATGTATTTTACTCTACAAAGCTTAAAAAAAACTGTCTAGGTGTTCAGACCTGTTAATCAATTTTATCATTCGTGTGAATAAACACTCAATTGCAGCCTGACAGCTATGACTTGATTTAACTTTTTGACAGCTTATTTACATATCTTATGCCTTAATTCAGAATATAACATTACAGTGTTTAAAACGAGTCTGCAAATTATGCATACAATTAACACTCTAAGGATATGAGGGAATTTTAGATTAGATAGAGTATTAGAGCTTCTGCAAGAAGTTCATCCTCTGGATATTGGTGATCAAAGACAAAGGGATTCATTTAAGGTCGTCTAGAATTACATCAAATTTGTAGTGTAGAAACCGGCCAGTTGGCCCAATAAGTCATACATATCAACATATGAATTAAGAGCAGGGGTAGGCCACTCGGCCCCCATGAGCCTACTCCACCATTCAATATCTGATTGCAACTTCAGCGCACATTCCTATCTACCCCCGATAACCTTTCGCCCCCTTGTTAATCAAGAGAAGGTCTAGCTCAGCCTTAAAAATATTCAAAGGCTTTGCTTACAAAGTATTTTAAGGGAGAGGTTTCCAGAGACTCACTGCCCTCAGAGGAAGGAATTCTCTTCATCTCAGTCTTAAATGAGCGACCCCCTATTTTAAAACAGTGACCCCCAGTTCACATCCTCCATAATGAGGAAGCATCCTCTCCACACCAACTCTGTTAATATCCCCGAATTCACATGAGCCACCTCCCACTGTCTTTTTTATCTGACTCAATCAATATATCCCTCTATTATTTCCCCCTGGTGAACCTATCTAGTTCCTACTTGTATGAAGTTATCCCATTCACTTCAACTTCTCCAATTGCTCGCTAGGATAATGCAGTTTCTCCTGAATTCCACTCGCTTGCCAGTGACTATCTTATATTTAAGGTCCCTCGTTGTGGTCTGGCTGCTAAGCAGAAACATTAAACCCATACATAACTTGAAGACCTCTAACAGCTCATCCGCCCTTTATGGAAAAGAGCCCAAGCTATTGAATCTATCCTGATGAGTGTAATCTCTCAGTTCTGGTTGCATTATAGTTCTTTCTCAAGTTGTCTTGATATCCCGTTTTTATATAATGGGGTCACTGTCTGTGTGAAGTCTGCATGTTCTCCTCATGTCTATGTGGGTTTCCTCTGGGTGCTCCGGTTTCCTCCCACAGTCTGAAAGACATGCTGGTTAGGTACATTGCCCATGTTAAGTTATCCATCAGTGTACCCGAACAGGGCGCCGGATTGTGGCGACTAGGGCATTTTCACAGTAACTTGCAGTGTTAATGTAAGCCTACTTGTGACACTAATAAACTAAGTTTAAGGCCTATCAAAACCAGTGCTTCAGCTGAAGTACATGTCAGTACCAGGAATCTGGCTGGTTTAAAGCAGCACAGGCTAGTTTGAATTTATGCCAGCCACTCTCAATTTTGCACCGCCTGCTCAGTCGCGCAGCTATTCCATAATTGGGTGCTGACTGCACGTTACAAGCATTGAGATGAGCCGGCAGTGTGAAATTTGTGATCTACCTAAATCAGAAACAACGGGTAGGGGTTTAATGTGCATCACAACCCACACACACCTGTTTGCGGGTGCTATTGAATGTCGTGGCAGCGAAATAGAAATATTATGGGTTCGAAGAAAGCCTAAGTCCTGCCCTTTTTAGAAGTTCACCTTCTGCAGCTGCTTCCTCCTCTTCAGAGAGTTAGTCTTTGCTAGAAACTTTATAGCAAAACCAGCAAACCAAAAGGGAAAGGCTTAAGTGGACAGAGAAACCGAAAATGGGTAAAATCAGAGGACTACATTAATGCCTGCAGCAATTCAGCTTTTGTCACATGAGGCAGCTCATTCGGGACTGCACAGCATGCTTTTATGGTGAACTTTCTCAGGAAATTTATGGGAAGCATAACCTGAAAAATTTGTCAAACAGTCAGTTTTAGTGGCCATTAACAAGTAGTTAATAAGCCAAACTGCACTTACACGTGAAGTGTGCATTACTGTTCATTAATAATGGCAGGAATTATATTACAGCCAATGCCATCAAAAGCTTGTTGGAATAACCTGGTGAAATTACTCTGCTTTAATGCACAATTTCCGGATGCACTTTCGCCTGGAGAAGCTCCAAAGCCAAAATTAACTCTCAGAAGATTCTAGAATGAACTCAGCTTTGAAACAGCACAAAGTCTGTTGTATTTTTAACTATTTAATTTTTGGATTGCGAACCATGTCAGAATTAGTCAGAAGATGCTGTGAGGACGTTCTGAAGCACAAAAACATTTGGACAGATGCTTTTGGGGTGCCTATGAGTAGATTTCCTCTAACCTAATAAATCTATTCATAATCATGATTCATCAAGTATTTACAATATTAGTATTTGAAGGCAAAATCCACATGCAAGATTATTGCCAACAATGTTATAGAATCCTATAGTCCTGAATGAGGCCATTCAGCCCATCGAGTCTGCACCAACCACTATTTCATTCAGGCCCTATGCCCATGCATTTACTCCAGTTAGTCCCCTGACACTAACAGGCAATTTAGCATGACAAATCCACCTAACCTGCATATCTTTGGACTGTGGGAGGAAACCAGAACACCGAGGAAACCCACACAGATGCTGGGAGAATGTGCAAACTCCACAGAGACAGTGACCCAAGCGGGAATTGAACCCGGGTCCCTGGAGCTGTGAGGCAGTAGTGTTAAGCACTGTGCTACCTTGCCGCTCCGTTATCTTATATACATTCTATTAGCTTGCCTCTGAGTTAGAAGGTTGCATGTACACATCCTATTTCAGGACTTTCTTATCTAATCTAAGTTGATCCTTCAAAATAAGGGGAACTCTCTATTCTTGCAGGAGCCTATTAGATTCTGGAGGTTTTGTTCTAGACATCTATCTCAAGCATAGAATCTCTGATAACTCCTGTAAGTAGACTCTCACTCCTGAGAAAGCACAGGGTCCCTTTATGTGCCATAGATAAATAATATCAGTGAGTCAAGAGTCTGGACAGAAACCCCTTGGCTGGATTTTGTCAACACCATGTAATCCCTGACATCGTAACCAGAACTGAGTGTCACTTCCACTTTATTTTTGCATATTCCCGCATGATTATAAGGAAAATTGAGTACCAGTGTCATGTATACGATTCATGGTGGGGAAGATGTTTTGTAGTGTCAGTTGACAATGCTCCATGTACAAATGGCCTATAAAAGATCTTTCTGCTCATACAGGGAGGCTCCATGTATCACTACCAGGACGCTTGAGAGTGCTCTATTCTTTGCAGGAATGAGTGACCACCTGAGGCAGACCAGCCGTACGATTCAGCGATGCCTCTCAGCCTGGTGAAGACCGTACAATCAGGGAAAGGCAGGGTGTGCTCTTTCCTGGAGATGGCGTAAGAAGATCCTTTCATTGCATTAAGGTGGCCTGGATGCAGAGAAGGTAAGTAACCATGGGATCATCTGAAAAGAGCTGGGTCTGGTGCAGGAAATGGATCAACAACCAGCTCTGATACGCAGAAGTGGGTGCTAGTGTTGCATCTTCAAAAAGCCTCTCGTGTGGTCATTGATAAAGAGAGTGGGCAGCTAAGCCAGAAGAGGTAATGCATGATCAGTCTTAGATGCCAATTGAGGCCAAAATGTCTGGAAATTTGCCTTGTGTGTGCACTTGGACTTAACGTGTCAATGACAGGCTAGTATGTGTGGTGGGTTGTTTGTAGACAAGGGGAGGTTAGGTATCACTCTGTGTCACTAACTCTGCACTTTGTCCTGCTGGAAAAACAGAACCACAATTCCTGCAAGCGAAGATGCACAGGAGGAGTTCCAGTCTTGAGGCTTCTCAGAGACACCAAGGAGGTGGTGATGGGGTTTGCTGCGGGGGAGACAATGCAACCGGAGCCAGTTGGCAAGGCTGGAATTACCACATGCAAAGGGAGAGAGGTAGCCATCCTGCTAGTGTATATGGGCATTCAGATGGGTGTGATGAAATATGAAGTACTCAAACTTGGATGATTCTTTTTGGTCTCCATGACAGGTCATCACTATTCAAGGACTAGGCCTCAGACATGGGAGGAGCCAGCAGCTCCACCTTTCCTTTGGGGATGAAGCCGGCAGCACCCCAAAATCTACCTCATCATCCACGACCTCCAGCAAAGTTACACCCACGTGCTCTGTGGAGGGCTACCTGCAGATACTGGAGCACAATCTGGTGAGTAGAAGAGGGAGGAGGGTGTGATGGCTGGGTCCCCTGATAACGGGAGGACTACTGTGAAACAGATCTCTGAACCCTACATTGGTAGAACCATAGAAAAGGTATGGTGGTGAACAAGGCCATTCAGCCCACTGTGTCTGTGCCAGCCAAAAAATAGGAAAAAGAAATTAGCCATTTGTTTTAATCCCATTTTCCAGCACCTGGTCTTGCAGGTTACAGTATTTTATATGCAGATCCATGTACCTTTTAAGTGAGTTGAGCATTTCACCCTCAACACCTCACTTTAGGCAGTGAATCCCTGACACCCCCTGCATCGGTGCATGAGACCCCCAGCGAGCTGAAACTCTCCAGACCTCCATACCTCCAGAGGAGACCCACCACGGTAATCTCAGGCAATGGGGCGTGACACTGAGCAGACTACCTCTAATCTCGGCTTAGAGCTACAACTAGAGAAAGAAAATTTTAAAAACAATGAGCGCTAAAGTGGCACCAGATGATGCTTCCATATCTGTCTCGCTTGTTAAAATATGTGCAATATATGTAACTGTTTGTAAATGTAGACACTTTTTTTGGGTTTCTCACAGTTTGCTGGCTGTAGAGGAGGCAGGGTCATGGACATTATTCCAGAATGCGATGTGTTGCGTTTCCCATGCATTCTTTATCGTATTTTTATATGAATCGTTACTTCTGTGACCATCACTCCGTGGAACGTGGCTTTAAATGCAGACACAGCTGACCACACTTGCTGTAGCACGGTGGCACAGTGGTTAGCACTGCTGCCTCCCAAATGCCAGAGACCCGAGTTCAATTCCAGCCTCGGGTCATTGTCTGTGTGGAGTTTGCACATTCTCCCCGTGTCTGCGTGGGTTTTGTCCAGGTGTTCTGGTTTCCCCCCACAGTCCAAAGATGTGAAGATTAGGTCGATTTGGCCATGGTAAATTGCTCCTTAGTGTCAGGGGGTTTAGCAGGGTAAATAGGTGGGATTACGGGGATAGGGGCTGGGTGGGATTGTTGTCAGGGTAGGCTCAATGAGCCAAATGGCCTCCTTCTGCACTATAGATTCAATGATTATGTTTCCCCCCCTCCCCACCAAATCTCAATTGAAGCACTTGGACAATGGTGCCAGAATAATTGGGGAAAGCAGACTGTGTCATGGGTGTCCATGTACTCATGAGAATTAGGGGTATCAGCATTCACCAGCAACTTTGTGAGTCACAGATTTCCTCCCCATTCTTTTCTAGATGGTAGACAAAGAGTTACTCAGCAAGGGAGAATAGCAGGGTCTGAGGTCTACATCCTGGGATGGCAATAGAGGTCAGGTGATGGGGTAGTGGTCATGCAAAAATGTCATTGCTGTGTGAACCTTGTGTAGATCAGGTTGCCTCTGGCATCCCTTACATGACTCTCCATGGATCTGGCATCCATGAAATTCTCATTTGGATTTATGGGCTTCTCCTCTTGCATTGGTGGAATGGCAAATTGCGCGGAGGGTGCGGAGAGTCTACAGAAGGATCTAGATAGGCTGGGCGAATGGGCCAGGAACTGGCAAATGGAATTTAATGTTGGCAAGTGCGAGGTGGTCCACTTTGGTAGGAATAATGGTAGGAAGGATTATTACTTGCTAGGAAGGTAGAATGGTAGGAAGGAAAAACTGCAGCAGGCGACGGTGCAGAGGGACCTCGGGGTCCTTGTGCATGAGTCGCAAAAACCCAGCTTGCAGGTGCAGCAGGTGGTCAGGAAGGCTAATGGGATGCTGGCCTTCATAGCGAGGGGGATTGAATATAAAAGTAGGGAGGTCTTGCTGCGGCTGTATAGGGCATTGGTGAGGCCGCAGCTGGAGTACTGTGTGCAGTTTTGGGCGCCGTACTTACGCAAGGATATTTTGGCCTTGGAGGGAGTGCAGAGGAGGTTTACTAGGCTGATGCCGGAGTTGAGGGGGTTGAGCTATGAGGAGAGGCTGAATAAACTAGGCTTGTACTCGTTAGAGTTTAGAAGAATGAGGGGAGATCTCATTGAGACATATAAGATGATGAATGGGATAGATAGGATAGAGGTGGAGAGACTCTTCCCGCTCAGAAAGGACAGTAGGACTAGGGGGCACAGCCTCAAGATAAAGGCGGGGGGGGGGGGGTTTAGAACGGAGTTGAGGAAGAACTTCTTCACTCAAAGGGTGGTGAATCTCTGGAATTCTCTGCCCGTTGAAGTGGTGGAGGCTACCTCGCTAATTATTTTTAAGACGCCGGTTGATGGGTTTTTGATAAGCGAGGGGATTAAGGGTTATGGGGAGAGGGCGGGAATGTGGAACTGAGCCACGACAGATCAGACATGATCTTATTGAATGGCGGGGCAGGCTCGAAGGGCTAGATGGCCTACTCCTGCTCCTATTTCTTATGTTCTTATGTTCATTGACAAATCCTCATCGTCTGAGGAGAGGTGATTTTCTTCATGCTTTTCACGTGAAACATCTGTCTGTATTGCAGTGCTATGTCATTACAGTAAGTCTCAGACCAGTACTATTTATGACACCTTCTGGCCTGTGTATCATAGAGCCCCTTCAGACCAGTAAAGACAGCAGAAGAGTATTTTAAGAAGCCCAAAGGCGTGCTTGTGTATGGTTATTGTGGAGGCATGAGCTTAATTGTAACACTGGTCTGCCCTCTGGCGATGCCTCATTGGCGTCATCAGGCATGTTCATGGGATAGATAGCCCAGGTCAATGAGAAACCATGATGTGGAGATGCCAGTGTTGGACTGGAGTAAGCACAGTGACCTGGTGTTGTGAGACTTCCTAATGAGAAACCATCCATGGGGCTTTGAAAAGTTCTGAGAGCCATGCATTGCACACAATGGATGCATCATCATATCTCTTTGGGAGAAACACATTGGTTGTACATTCATGGAGTGAAACGGTTTGTAATTTGCAAATGCAGATGACAGTTACCTGGGAGCTTTTATGGTGCGTGAGTGCAGTTGATGGCCTCTTTGCACTTGAGTCACAATGATGCCACCAATCCTGGCTGCCTCCTTCAGTGGTGATATGGATAAAGTAATTGGCACAATACAGGCCATTGGTCACTTCCTTCAAAGACTATGTGGAGCAGCCTGTGAGATGTCACCTGTCATGTCCTGAAATCCACTGCCAATGTAGAAATTGAGCAACACCGCTAATCTTGAGAGTCAGGGTTCCTGCCAAAGCCATGTGGCAAACTTAATTCCGTGATCTTTCCTAGAATATCTTCAGATATCTCTGGTTTCACCTCTCTGACATTTGGATGTAGTTTGTGTCCACTGGCTGTGTTGACATATTAGTATCTATCTTTGCTGATATATCCCCTTGATGCCTGCGTCCAGAGCAGGCTCCCTCTTTGGTGCTGCTCTTGAGAGCTCTTAATGTTGGACAGCAAGAGCTCTCCTCCTTCATGTTCTCTCCCCCTGGCGCTGAACTTGCAGGAATATCAGCTGAATGAGACAATGATTATGGTGATAACTGCACTGTGTGAAGAGAGCAGACATGCATGTGCGAGCATGCTTGTCTATGGCTCTCATCTATTTAACTAGCTATTAAAGAGTCACTTTAGTCAGCTTTAATCAGTGTGCAACATCAACTCCATCTGCCCAAAGTGACCCTCCTCCTACTCTAATCTATAATCTATAATCCTCGCAACCAAATGAGGTTTTTCAGCCAGCTACAGACAATGGTATGTGTTACATTCCGAATCCAATCTTTTGTTTGCAACTTTCCTTCTGTCACCCTCATCCTTACCTCCATTATCCCTAATCCACCTAAAGATAACCTTTCTTTTCCCCTCTGTTAGAGTTGAATCTATCCCCATTTCCCCGGACCATGTTACCATTTCCTTGCATATGCTGTTTCTTCCCCACCCCCCCCTCCACTCCTCCGTGCTTATGACCATTACATTGCCCTGTCTGACCCTAAACCTCTTCCTTTAGCCTCCTTCATGCTGTTGTGACTCACCCCAAGAGACCCACCCCACCAAAAACCTGAGCTTGACTTGGGACCTGCTTCCAGACTATGTAGTAAAGCAGGCTGCAGGATTGTGAAATGCTCTTGCTAATATATTAGCAAGCAATCTCTCTGGGACTTCCCATCATTTAGCAGGCACCTGTGTGATGTAACACTGGAATCATTTATGACAGCTCCACATAAACTTAGAACCTAGGCATCTTCACTTCCAGCAGGGATGTTGAAGGTGAGTGCTCAGGCGTTCCCTCCAGGGTGTTCACTGCTCAGGGGACACCAGAGAGGAATCAGGGACACAGATAAGTGCAGCTCAGGATCGTGAGTGAGGGTCTCAGAATCGTCATTTCAGGGAGAGCGATCAGGAGGGTCACCTGTAGGCCTTGCCATCCCTTCCTTTTTGGGTGCCCCTTGCTTTAAAGAGATCATGAATGCTGGTATGGCAGGCAGCACTTCCCATGTCCTCCTTCTGGCTTCCTGTCCACATCACAGTTGAGGCAGTGCCCTACCTTAGTGAGGGCTGGCAAGAGGGTGGGAGGGCTTGAAAACAAGAGGCTCAGCACTAGGGGGTGACTATGAGTTGGCTGGGTAGAGGCTGAGCTTTAAAGGCAGTGTGGGAAAATCAGGAATGGGCTGCATCTCCCCTTGTGTGGCCATGGTTGGGGGGGAGGGGGAGGGGTGACTGCAGTGTGATTGGAAGCCACACTCAGGTAGGTGTGAGGATAAAGGGGAGAAGCTGCCTAGCGATCCAAAAACCAATGGTCAGGGGTGTTTGTGTGTAATGGTGGATCTCAATGGATTGTGGAAGGCTGCTCAGCTGTACACCTCTTGTGAGCTGTGAGAAACAGGATGCCTCTGGGAATGTACTGGACTTGCTAATTGCTGGCCTCGTATGATTCAGCTGTACCTCATCTGCCACAAGAGGCTTAACAGCACCCAGCCTCCCCTTAGTAATGATTATGTCAATAAATCCAAACATTTAAAGGAGTCCATCTTTTAACCCTTTGCAGGTGTTTGTCCCAGGCATTGAGCAGACATTCCCAGTAAGGCTGCAACATCACACAGATGACACTGATGTGCCCCCATTGCAAAGCATGATGGTGATGTCTATTCTCACGTAACCCAATTGAGATCATGGCGCAGTGCAACAGGAAGGCCCTGTCAGGATGCAAACACTAGTCACATATCACCATCCGACTGCCCTCAACGTGATACCAAGTTTTTTTGGGGGGGATTTGGGAATGGGAGAATGCAACTGTTTGTTGCCACTGAGATCCTAGAGGGCCCACGTGCTGCATCCTGCTGGAGTTGACAGTGACTGAGGTGGAGATGTGGCTATAGCGTCAGAATGGAGGATGCGAGGGATGGTGCAGAGGCAGCTACTGAGTGTGCTGCCATTGGGTGATAGTCATGATGTGGAAATGCTGGCATTGGACTGGGGTAAGCACAGTAAGCAGTCTCACAATACCAGGTCAAAGTCCAACAGGTCTATTTGGTAGCACAAGCCACAAGCTTTTGGAGTGCTGCTCTTTCATCAGGTGAGTGGGAGCCCTGTTCACAAACAGGGCATGTAAAGAGACACAAACTCAATTTACAAAATAATGGTTGGAATGCGAGTCTTTACAGGTAATCAAGTCTTAAAGGTACAGACAATGTGAGTGGAGAGAGGGTTAAACACGATGTCTGCATCGATATGCGCAACCTGTGCTTAACCGTCTCTCCACTCACATTGTCCGTACCTTTAAGACTTGATTACCTGTAAAGACTTGCATTCCAGCCATTATTTTGTAAATTGAGTTTGTGTCTTTATGCCCTGTTTGTGAACAGAACTCTCATTCACTTGATAAAGGAGCAGTGCTCCGAAAACTAGTGGCTTGTGCTACTGAATGGATCTGTTGGAATTTAACCTGGTGCTGTGAGACTTCTTATTTGGTGATAGTCCCAGAGAGATGAGGGTTGGAAATCTCTCATGAGCCCTCACAGCACCACATTGTGGTTTTCCCTTTACAGTGCATGGTCTGGAGGATTTTGGAGCTTGTTGAGTTGGCTATCCTACTTATTGTCATAGGGCAGCTTCGAGACACTGACATGCCACAGCTTCTGGCCAGGATCAGCTCCCTGCGGAGCTGGGAGAGGCTTGGCCTATCACTGCTCTGTCCAGATGTATTCACTGGGCAAAGTTCCCTCAGTGGGTGTATGGTCCTCCAAATGCCGAGAACTTAGCGTGCAAGAGACAAACAGTGGATTCCCTTGAGATGTGTGCTCGTGCAGTAATGTGGCAATCTTAGGGAATCTGCACCATACCATGCAAGGGGATGGAAATTACAGGGATTCCTCACTGGATTTCAACATAAACTGAACCTGTGAATCAAACACGTTGCATGGACAGAAAGGGTTTCTAGAGTACAGTGTGCAAAATGGTGTCAAACCAGAGCTTCAGAACCAAACTGGGGGTGGAGGAATCAAGGAAAAAAACTGAATGAGCTGGTTATGTAACTACATAGTAAACAAACAGGCTTCAGCAGTGGGAATGGTTAGGATCTGCTGATACACATCCACATGATTTGACATAAGCATAGATTTCCCCAGACTGACATTGCAGCCTTTCCCAAAATTCATATTTATGCTTTATTCTGTTGATGCAGCAATTTTACACATTTGTACAACTAGATGACACGGGTTTGATTCCTAGCTTGGGTCCCTGGCACTGTGGAGTCTGCATGCTCTCCCCATGTCTGTGTGGGTTTCCTCCGAGTGCTCTGGTTTCCTCTCTCAATCTAAAAGATGTGCAAGTTGGTGAATTGGCCGTGATAAATTCTCCTTCAGTGTACCCAAACAGGTGCCAGAGTGTGGCGTCAAGGGAATTTTCATAGTAATTTCATTATAGTGTTAATGTAAGCCTACTTGTGACTAATAAATATAAAAATGACTATTCTAAAACTGTGAACCAGTAAATAATATCAAAGGACATAATGTAACCTAGCCTACTCAATCACAATGATCACTAATTGTGTAAATTGCAGACAAAATCATTAAGTAACTGTTGTGGGAACACGGTATTGCATCATTTACATCAAATTATACATTATAATGTGCATTTCCTCTCTCAGATATCTGTGAAAGGTCCAGAACAATGAGAATGTGCAGTCATTATTATGCTTTTCATGTAAAACAAAGCTGTAATTATAAGTGCAGAATTATTATTCATGCAAATCCACAATATTCATTTTGGAAGTTATTAGTGAGGGTGGGAACTTGGGGGTGTGGGCAAGGCTGAAGGTTTGCCTAGGGTGCCTTGCATTGACAGGACCAAAAAGATCTACCCCAATACTTTTAAACTGGATAGTTAAACAGCTTGACAGCGAGGTAGAGGCCGACAGATAAGGGTAGAAATTCATTTTCTCTGGTGGTACGGGAGAGGTGATATCAGATCGGCCGCTTATTACCCCCATTGTGTGATATTCATTGCACTGCAGTACCTGAAATTAAATATCAGGCATCACTTAGAATAGGTGGCCGATTTTGATATGGTTTGTTTTGTACTACCACTCGAGACAAGTTTCTACCCTGTTGTGTTTTTCTAAGACATTAGCTGATATCTAATGTATATCCATTTATCTATAATCATGATATGTGTAAAAAGTTCACAGATTTAGCAAAGGTCAGTTTTGAGTGACAAAGGAGTGTATAAGTACGACTGCTGCATGTGTTCTAACACTTGTTTTGTCTTGTTTTCATTTAAAGCTGTTCTAAGTAACTAAACCATTTGGAGCTCAAGTATCACTGAAGAGCTGTGTACATCTCTAGTGTTTCAATGGATTGCTCTGTACAATGGTAGGGCATTATTCTGTGTTCTACCCAGGCCCTATTCCTGTAACCTCACATTTACCCTGCTAATCCCCCTGACACTCAGATCAATTTAGCATGGCCAGTTAACCTAACCTGTACATCTTTGGACAGTGGGAGGAAACCAGAGTACCTGGAGGAAACCCACTCAGACATGGGGAGAATGTGCAAACTCCACACAGATAGTGACCCAAGGCTGGAATTGAACCTGGGTCCCTGCCACCGAGACAGCAGTGCTAACCATTGTGCTGCCCCAGTTCACCCAATGGATCTACATAGGATAGCTATAATACAATTTTATTTTATGGCAATCAAAGTTTTAACCCTTTTGAAGTTTTAAAGTTTATTTATTAGTATCACAAGGAGGCTCACTATGATGGAGTTTAATTTAGATAAATGTGAAGTGATGCATTTTGGTAGATCGAACCAGGGCAGGACATACTTAGTTAATGGTGGAGCATTGGGGAGAATTATAGAACAGAGATCTAGGGATACAGGTTCATAGCTCCTTGAAAATGGAGTCACAGGTGGACAGAATAGCGAAGAAGGCATTCAGCATGCTTGGTTTCATTGGTCAGAACATTGAATACAGGAGTTGAGATGTCTTGTTGAAGTTGTACAAGACATTGGTAAGGCCACACATGGAATACTGTGTACAGTTCTGGTCACCCTATTATAGAAAGGATATTATTAAACTAGAAAGAGTGCAGAAAAGAATTACTAGGATGCTACTGGGACTTGATGGTTTGAGTTATAAAGAGAGGCTGGATAGACTGGGTCTTTTTTCTCTAGAGCATAGGAGGCTGATGAGTGACCTTAGGCCTATAAAATAATAAGGGGCATATATCAGCTAGCTAGTCAATATCTTTTCCCAAAGATAGGGGTGCCTAAAACTAGAGAGCATAGGTTTAAGGTGAGAGGAGAGAGATACAAAAGGGTCCAGAGGGGCAATTTTTTCACACAAGGTGGTGAGTGTCTGGAATGAGCTTCCAGAGGTAGTCGTAGAGACGGGTACAATTTTGTCTTTTAAAAAGCGATTAGACAATTACATGGGTAGGATAGGTGTAGAGAGATATGGGCCAAATGTAGGCAATTGGGACTAGCTTAGTGGTTAAAAACAAAGGGGCGGCATGAACAAGTTGGACCGAAAGGCCTGTTTACAGCATGGAAACATCTATGACTCTAAGCTATTGTGAAAATCCCCTAATTGCTACTTTCCGGCACCTGTTTGGGTACTTTGAGGGAAAATTTAGCATGGTCCGTGCACTTAACCAGCACATCTTTGAACTATGGGAGAAACCCACGCAGACACGGGGAGAACATGCAAACTTCATATGGACAGTGACCCAAACTGGGAATTGAGCCCGGGTCCGTGGTGCTGTTAGGCTGCACTGGGCCTAACTGAGCATGTTGCTCGACATTTACACTGCAGCGAGAGAAGGGAGATAGGATGTGGACAAAGAGAGAGATATGCATATCCAGGAAAAGTTGGAAAATTTTGTTTTGTAGCTGGTACTTCCTGAAATAGTGCAGAAAACAATTATTGATAGGTCCCATGGAGATAAATGATGTTTTCCTTGTACGCTGAAGGGTGCTGGATAACTGGTATTTGTTACTTCATAGAAGTATATTTATTTAGGTAGCAATTGATTTTGTACACCCAAGGTAGTTCAAAATCAACAAAGCATGAGCGTATTTTCAAAGATGTGCTCAGTGTAATATGAAGGGGGTACTGCATTGTTCAAAATATCATTATTTGAACCATTAAACCTGAACCGTGTTTGCTTCCTTGAATAGACATATTTCAAGGCCAGGCAGTTATTCTGATGTCCTATCTAACCTCTTAGGTGGGATTCCCTGGCTGTCCAGCCATGTGTTTCTCACTGCTGTCAGTGAGATTTTCCATTGAAATCACCTTGCTCCGCTGGGAAATCCGTGGGCAGAACCAGAGGATCCCACCGGTGTGAATGGTCGGCGAGTTCCGGCCCTTCTCTCTACTAACACCGTCAAAAAAGATTAAACTACTTTTTACCTTGCTATGTGTAAATTGACTGTCATGTTTGCCTACAAAAATGTATAGCTGAGTTTCAAATGTAATCCAAGAGCAAAATGCTGGAAATTTGAAATTAAAAAAACACAAATATTGAAAATACTCCGCACATCAGGCAGCACCTGTGGGGAAAAAAACAAAGTTATTACTTCAGATCAATGAACTTTCATCAGAACCTGAAACATTGGACTGGGTGTTCACAAAGTTGCAAATACTCTGTAGACCTTTAGAAGTGGCAGCAGGAACCCAATTCAGGGATTCCTGATCCAATTCCCAGCACCCCTAATTTTTGTTAGCACGAGATAACGGGCAGGCTGGTGTGGGACCTGAGCCTACACCCTGCATTTCTCACCTGGTCAGCTCTATTACAAAATAGGCATCTCTGCAATTTTCCTGGATTCAAACTTCTTTTTCACTGATGGTTTATGGCCCCTCAACGATGTTGTAAGCCATAGTTTGGATGAAAGAACCTTTTTAAAGACAAGTGCAAAAGTTCTTACCCATACCCGTCCACTCACCCTGCAGCTAACCTCTGCCCCCATACCTTCTATGCCAATCTATGTTTCTCTACCCATGCCAGTGGTTACCCATAACTTCCATGTCAACATGTGCCTCCCAACTGTCTTTGTGACTCCTTGTATTCTCCAGCCTGTGCTCCTCCACACAGTCACAACGGCCACTTGTACACTCCATGTTATTTCAGTATCCACTTTCCCAGTATGCAGCCTGCACAAAACCAATGAATCCTACAGTAACAATGTCATGCGTGAAAAAAATTTAAAAACAGACATTCTTCCACAGCATTCTTAAAAAAACTTCAGATATGCTGTCCAATTGAGAAATGGATAAAGCTGCTTGGCTGAGAGCCCCGGCCCCTATTAGGCTATTTAAACAGCTTTGCACAAGGGAAAACATTGCTTAACTGAGAGCTTTGTCTCTCATACTTTTCTCAATTCTTCAGTGTCTATTTACACAAAGTAAAGAGGTGTCAAATGCTTGCAGTTTCTGCTATTCATACTTTAAAGGACACATTTTATAGAGCTCTAGTGAAAGGAATTCATCAGATGATGAATCTTATTTTGGGCAACCTCTGACTTCTTAAGTAATGCTGAGACCCTTGAATGCTGAGAATGCAGGATCATTGAGCGTAGAGAGTTTCCAGCCTTGTTCTTATCCTTTCCACATCAACTGTGCCTTTTGGGCCAGGGATGTCTGTGGCTGTTCTGCTTGGACTCCTGTTGAAGTTGGAAAAGTTGAGCAATTTTGCAGCCGTTTTTACTAACAGAAATTGAGCCTGTTCATTTTAGGATTAAAATAAAACTGCTGTATTGAAGCTTGAGATAAGGTTGACCTGGTTATGAAGGAAGCCTACGTTTGAAACAGTAAATATAGAAACACCTAGTTTAATTACATAAATTACAAAGTCAAGCGACTTCTCCTCACATACCATTATTTGCGTAAGTGGTGTGAAAAAGTTGAGAAGTTTATAGCTTGCATTGTTCTGAAGCTTTTGCACAGAATTAATTACCTTGCAGGCTTTTGACTTATCCATTGGATGGGATTATAAACAGCAATAAAAACAAAGTTTTGGAAAAACGCTCAGCAGGTCTGGCAGCATCTGTGGAGAGAGCACAATTGAACACATTTTCTAAGACCCTGCTGTGTTTCTCCAGCCTTTTCTGTTCTTATTTCACATCTCTGGCACCGGCAGTGTTTTGCTTTTATTATCAGTAGCAGAGGGCTTATTAGGTACAAAATATCCCTGATCGATATTCTGCAACTGAAATGAAGCAGAGGGTTTGACAGGTTTACTATGTAAGACTGCAGATCAGAAGCAATCAGGAAATTTACATAGAGAAGTTCAGGAATTCCTCAGAACTCCCATTGGTCTCACAGAAGACATACTGAAAGGATGCAGACCAATTACATCAGCTCTGCGTTAGATCTGGGATCTCTGAATTGACTTGTAAGTGATGGGTTTGCTGTTCAAACCATGCATAGGAAATCAGTGGCCCAGGCCACAAGGGAAGGAACCCCTTAACTCAGGATTTCCCAGCTTTACAAGAATATGCAGCGTGACAGCCTCTAAGGTCAGTGAGGTGGAGTAAATAAGGAGACAACTGAGCTCCTGGGAGATGGTGTGGAGTGGCAGATAAGGAGTGGGTGGGGGATTGTGGAATTGGTATACAGCCTGGAGAATAAACAGCTAAAACTTTTATTTAATGGATGATTCAGAACTTTCTCCAACTTAACATAGATAAAATTTAAATAATACTACCAGAAGCATTGTAACAACATCATCTTCCCACTGCCTGTGCAAGTGGAATCCGACCATACAAAGTCCTGATACCCTATTTGATCTATTTGTTAGTGTCATGACTAAAACTCCAACTTGCTTCTCCGCAATATCATCCAATGGGGACACAGCTTCTCCACCACTTCCTTGCCATTGGCCTTTGACTTCTACTCATGGGATCTTGTTGATCAAACTAATCCCATCACTCTGCAGTGAAAATGTTGCCATAAATGCAGTCTTTGTTGTGTAGCATTTCAGTTCAACTCCTAAATTGTTGTTCGCATGATTTTAATTCCATTGAGAAAAAATATTTTCTATCTCAATCAACAAACCCTCTGGATAAACTTGCTGTTAATAATAAAAGCAAAATACTGCAGATGCCAGAAATCTGAAAAAAAGAACAGAAAAGGCTGGGAAGAACTCGGCAGTTCCCATGAAAGTATCTGGAATCCATTTAAATAAATGGATAATAAATCTTGCAGAGCACAAATTGAATGCACTGATCTCTGCCCAAGTTCTGTATATTATCCAGACAGGTAAACCAAGTTCTGGATGTTATCCAGACAGGTAAATCAAGTTGTGTGCCAACTTTTTAAATAGTTTAAAGTTTGTTTATTAGTGTCTCGAGTAGGCTTACATTAACATTGCAAAGAAGTTACTGTGAAAATCTTCTAGTCACCACATTCAGGTGCCTGTTCTTTTACACTGAGGGAGAATTGAGCATGGCCAATGCAATTAACCAGCACATCTTCCGACTGTGGGAGGAAACTGGAGCACTTGGAGAAAACCCATGCAGACATGGGAGAATGTGGAGACTTTATACAGACTGCGACCCAAGCCCTGAATTGAACCCGGGTGCCTGTGAGGAAGTAATGTTAACCACTGTGCTACCGTGCCGCCCTAATATTTACATTGACCAGTGAGCAAGACAAATTTCCCTTGTAGGTCTGCTACAAGTAAACCCCAGTAAATAATGTAATCCTTGCAATGTTACTGCATTATTCAATTTGCAGTAACAAACTTCTCGAAGCTTTGTGGATGCCCTTGTGGATAGCGACTGGGTGAAATCAATAGTGCAATATACCTTGTGATGCAGCAGTGTTATCGAGCCTTCATGTTTAATCATTGCAAATCAATTTCTCTCTCTTTTTGACACAAATGTTAAGTTGTGCCACGTGGAAGCTGGAACATATTTAAGTATTTCTTCCATAATTTTCTTAAGTAACTTAGCTGATTTTTGGGGGTGTAAGAGGAGCTTCACATTTCAACTGCGTCCAGTTGAACAAGGTCTTGTCCCGGTCCATCTAAAAAGTGGTCTGCATCATTGGTTGTACAATTCACCAGTGCTGAAAAATCTTCTTACAATTCCTGAGAGAGAAACTGGGGGACAATTCAAACGCAGGTGTATTGTGTCCTAGCTGTGTTTTATCGGTGATGAGATACTCGGTGGATTATTAAAACAATCGTTGGCTGACAAACGAGTGGCAAGCTGAAAGGCTGAGCAAAAGCCAGTCTGTGGAAAATGTATTCAAAGGTAACAAGAATAGATCTGGAGTCCAATGGTGGAGACAGGTGCTGACAGTGTGGTGCCCTTTCTTTCAGGTGAGCTTTTAGCTTCTAGTTGAGCTTGCAGTTGTGTAATTTCAGTGCATTGATATCAATGTGCTGTTAGGCGACATATCAATTTCAAGCCCATTCCGCTGTTGTAAATCAATATGTTCCCAGCTTGTTTTAGGTTCATTACTGTTCTTCTAAAGTTACAGGAATGGCTCCACCCCTACACAGGTACCATTTTATTCCACTGCAGTCGGGGTTGCAAAGGATGTTAGAGTAAACCCCAACACTTTTTTTGCAAAGTTTGACAGCAGTTCTATAACATTAATCTGGGTGAGGCAAACTGGACGGCATATTAATTTAACCGACGCTTAGCATTTTACCAGGCATTAACAGCAGCATGGTTTTGCACGTGACCAGTTTGACAGCGGCTGTGCTACGTGTTTGCCTCTGACATCAAGCTGTTTGCCCATCTGGTGGTTTGTCACCGCCTCCGTGCTGCAGCTTCCGAGTCAAGCAGATGGAGATTGTACACTTCATGCTGCAAAGTGCGATTTCTTTTTTGCTTCAAGGGCACGGTTACAGTTGGAGTGCTTTTATTTAGAGTTTGCAGATCCTTCACATGTTGAGAGAAGGAAGAAGAAAGGCTGACTCTACTTGGCTCTGTGCAGTGGCAGAAGTGTGATTTGTTTCAAGTCAAATAAATCTTGATTACTCGACTAAAATAGTGAAAATTCCCAAAAATAGAATGTGCTCACCACTGAAGTGTGTAGGAAGGCTTGAATCTGCAGCCTGTGTTCTCTGTGCAAACTTTGCATCTAAGCAATATGTGAGTACAATTTATTTAAATTAGACAATTGTAACAGTAGGCTCTCATTTAAATAAATCCTGATGAAGACCCATTCGATAATTGCTGAGATTCATTTGCTGGCCAGTAGGTGGGAGCGGGAATATGGGGTGATGAATTGGTTCAACTGATTTATTTGTATGAGTCCCACGGTGGCACAGTGGTTAGTACTGCTGCCTCACAGCACTAGAGGCACGGGTTCAATTCTGGCCTTAGGTGATTGTCTGTGTGAAGTTTACACGTTCTGTCTGTGTCTGTGTGGATTTCCTCCCAGTGCTTCGGTTTCCTCCCACAGTCCAAAGATGTGCAAGGTAGGTGGGTTGGTCATGTGAAATTGCCCCTTTGGCCCGGTGGTTAGCTCTCCTGCTGACGGTGCTAGGCACCAATTCCTGGCTTGGATCACTATCTGTGCTGAGTCTGCACATCCTCCCCTATGTCTTTGTGGGTTTCTCTGGGGGCTCCGGTTTCCTCCCACATTCCAAAAGAGGTGTTGGTTAGGTGCATTGGCCATGCTAAATTCTCCCTCAGTGTGCCTGAACAGGCAGTATAGTGTGGTGACAAGGGGATTTTCATAGTAACCTCACTGCGGTATTAAGGTAAGCCTACTTGTGGGTTAGATGGATTACCTGTGGGAAGTGTGTAGGGTTACTGGAATAGGGCAGGAGAGTGGGCCTGGGTAAGATGCAGACTCGGTGCAGGCCTCTTCTGCACTGTAGGGATTCCATGAACAACAAATTGACTTCAGTCCTCAGGCCACTTCATTTGGACACATGAGAAAAATGTACCTGGGCAATCAGTGGATGGAGATGTTCCATATTGCTGCTTGTATGCATCCACAAAGATAACCTGGTGGTAAGTGATCAGGGATGGCCGAGGATTAATAGTAAGGTGTGATTTTAAGGGATCATTGAGGGGTCTGGAGAAAACACTCCTTCTGTTCACCATTGTGCACCAAAAGTTCAAAAAGAAGAACATTTATATCTTGACCTCTTCTGATCAGTTGGCTTCTGTGCCATAATTCAGCATGTAGAGATGCCGGCGTTGGACTGGGGTAAACACAGTAAGGAGTCTCACAACATCAGGTTACAGTCCAACTATTTTATTTGATAGTAATCTTACAAGCTTTTGGAAACGGTGTTCCTTTGACAGGCACGTGGAAGGTTCTGATCAGAGAAGGGCACACAAAGTCACACACGGTTTACGGAATACTGATTAGAATGCAAGTCTTTACAGTTAACCTGAATAGCAAGTTAGCTGTAAAGACTTGCATTCTAATCAGTATTCTATAAGCTGTGTGTGACTTTATATGCCCTTCTCAGATCAGAACCTTCCACACACCTGATGAAGGAACACCGTTTCTGAAAGCTTGTAAGATTACTATCAAATAAACTGGTTGGACTCTAACCTGGTGTTGTGAGACTTCGTATCATAATTCAGCAGCGGACTGAGAGACTCCCCTGGCTCACCGTTGTTATTGCGGTGCAGCACCAATGATATTATCAGACTCTGAGTTTTATGGCCTGCTTCGAGCATCAGCCTCATTGGCAGCATGAATGGCTGGTGCTAATATAGTGAGAAGTCTCACAACACCAGGTTAAAGTCCAACAGGTTTATTTGGCAGCAAAAACCACTAGCTTTTGGAGCACTGTCCCTTCAAGGCAGTGCTCCGAAAGCTGCTGGCTTTTGCTACCAAATAAACCTGTTGGACTTTAACCTGATGTTGTGAGACTTCTTACAGTGTTTACCCCAGTCCAACGTCGGCATCTCCACATCATGGCTAATATAGTGACCAGAGTTATAGCAACTTGGAGACGGGATTTAAATTTACAAGACTTACTTCCCTAATCTGATCCTTTCCCTCCTTCGAGAAGAAAGGGTCGGAATGCTAGGACGGGTAAAAGATGCACCAGATGTGTTAGTACCAACAACCAGAGATAAGTTAATGGGGCGATACATTTAAACTTTGTGTGTTCCTTGAGGCTGTGTGGTACACATGTAGTCCATGGAGACAATTGGGACATCTGCTGTTGTGGAATGATTATAATTAAACTGGAAATCTGATTTTAGACAAAATAAGGAATCATAATTCATTCCTATGGTGGTGAATAATTGCAAACAGCTTGAAAGGAATGGAATATTAATGAAACACCTAATTGAAATGTACAGTGAAAAATAAATATTGAGATGCACCTAAAATGCTGAGCCTTTGGGCAGAATCTTACCGGAATTTGGTAAAGTATCAGAATGATAGAATCATAGAACCCCTACAGTGCAGAAAGAGGCCATTCAGCCCATTGGGTCTACACTGTCAACAATCCTACCCAGGCCCAATCTCCATAACCCCACATATTTACCCTGCTAATCCCTCTAATCTATGCATCCCGGGACAGAAAGGGACAATTTAGCAGGGCCTATGTGCCTAACCCGCACATCTATGGGTTGTGGGAGGAAATCGGAATACTCGGAAGAAACCCATGCAGACACTGGGAGAATGTGCAAACTCCACACAGCACTGTGAACCCCAGTTTGCTTCTCAGCTTGGTTCACTGTCTGTGAGGCAGCAGTGCTAACAACTGAGCCACCGTGCCGCCCATGGGCCCAGTTCTGGTGAGAAAATTGGTGTGGAACTTTCCGGCTCCACTGGCCACTTTTCTCTTCAGACCTTGTCACTTTAACTGCTAAATAAAAGGGTGGGCATGGTTTGTGCCATTATTCTGGTGGGATGGGCACTCCTAGAGCCAGGAACTGGCTGCACTGTGATTGGGGTACCATTTAAAGTGTCACAGAAACAAATATTGATCTCTTTCCCCACTCCACCTCTCCTTCCCCCCACCCCCACCCCCCCCCCCCCCACCCAAACCGTAGAGGTATTTGTTGCCTTCTCCAAATGGCAGTGCCAACCTGTGTGCGCCTAGGGACATTGCCAGGGCATTGCCTGGCCATGCCCCTCTCCCCCAGGGGCTATCCCTACGACAGTTTTCCCATGTCTGGGGGAGCCTGTTATAAAACTTGCTGAGGTTTGGAAGTCTAGTAAAGGGGGAGGATCTGGTGAGGGGCGTTCTTGATTAGATTCAAATCTATTGTAATGAATGGAAATCAGGTTGTTGCTTGTCGTGGGCACAAACCTGATTACGTCGCTGACAATGAAAATCAAAGACTGTGATCTCATGGGCAAGATTCACAACTCCTGGGTTTTGCCGGATCTTGTGCCCCTGCAGGCAATCTTGTGGATGGAGAGCATGGGCTCAAGATCCTGCCCTCTGTCTCTTCTCAAGCAGTAAACTGTCAGAAAATTCACCTTTCCAGGACCGAACAGTTATTGTACAGAATTTCCTAATTTCCAGAAAAAGATCTTGGTTCAGTGGTCAGTTTGGGTGGATTACACTTGGGTACACTTTGCATAACGTGCAATCATAGAAACATAGAAAATAGGAGCAGGAGGAGGCCATTCAGTCCTTCAAGCCTACTCCACCATTCATTATGAACATGGTTGATCATCCAACTCAATATCCTGATCCCGCCTTCTCCCCATATCCTTTCTTCCCCTTTGCCTCAACAGTTATATCTAACTGTGTCTTGAACAAATTCAGTGTTTTGGCCTCAACTACTTTGTGGTTTCAAATTCCACAGGCTGACCACTCTGGGTGAAGAAATTTCTTCTCATCTCTGTCCTAAGCGGTCTACCCTGTGCCCTTAGACTGTGACCCTGGTTCTGGACACCTCTACCATCGGGAATATTCCTCCTTGCATCTACCCTGTCTAGCCCTGTTAGAATTTTATAGGCTTCTGTGAGATCCCCCCCTCTCTTCTTCTGAACTCCAGCACATTCAATCCTAACCAACCGATTCAACCTCTCCTAGTATGTCACTCCCACCATTCCAGGAATCAAATGAAGCCCTTTAACTGCACGGGTCCTCACAAAGGATGAGTCATTTAGCCCAGGAGTCACTGAAGATGGAAAAGCTACTTGGTGTAGTCTCCTCATGTCCAACTTGGAAGGCCCCGAAAACTGAAGCTTGTGTGGGTGGCCTCCAGGCCACTTGATATTCTATTAAATTTCTGCCCGGTGTGGATACAATGTTAACCAATAGGATTTCGATTAGGCCAACTTACCTTACTACCCAAACAAACCTTCCAGAGTTAACACTGGAGCCTCAGATTCAAAAATATTTGAATATCCTACAATTAAGTGAAGAAAGCATCCTCATCTGTGTTTATTCATTGCTCACTTCCTATTCCCCAAACCTACAGTTTGAGAATTAGTTTGATTCAAGTAGAATTAATGGACATATTGAATTCAGCTGGAATACATATCCATGTTTAAGCTGCAGCTGAACTTGAGCTCCTTGGCACTGGTTTTTCTCATTAGAATGCATCATTAACATCTTTTGCCGGCGCAGTCAGAGCAGGGGAAAGGAATAGAGACCTGTTATACCAGGCTACTATCCTGTTTACACGTGGTGTCTTTACAAGCCAAGACAGATGGAGGTGGGGCGTGTCTGCCTGAAAAAGACTCAAAAACATCAGTTCATTACAATGATACCAAAGCTGCAATGCCTGTCAAGCTATTCCCCCTTCATTAACGTTACTCATTAGGAAGGTAAGAAAATGCTAACAAAACTCTGTGGTTGACAGTTGCTAGGGTGCACCTGGGGTTCTTAGCTTATTAGAGAGAGATAGCAATTCTGGTGTTGTTTAAAGGTAGTTTTATATTAGGCTGCACTATGGGACCAGCAAATTTAAAAAGAGTTTTTTTACCTCTTGGCTTTCCTTTGCACAATAGGTGTTTCCTTTAAGGCCCTATTGTACTTTGGTTGCTTGAAGCAACAGGGGATGGGTGAGGAGGTACCTTTGGATGCTGCAGAAGTGAAACAACATTGTAGAAGGAGAGTTAGTACCTGCCGATACTCAGGCAACAGATTAAATCAGCACTGATGCAACTACACATATGGAGATGAGGGAGCAATTCTTCTGGGAGGTTCCAAGGCAGCAAAGAAGTGGTAATATTCTCCTGGAGGATCTAAACTGGTGGCAGTGAAGGCAACAGTCACCATGATTTTTTTCGTTGTGTCTGACTCATATTAATAAATGCTAGACCATTGCGTATCAACGTGCAATGCAACAGCAAGTCAGGCAATGGAGAGAAGTTTAATTTTTAATCAAATTGTATATTCCCAAAGTTCAGAAAGGAATTGAGGCCACTTATTTACTCCAACAAAGAAGAGCATCTTAGGTATGAGCCAGAAGGCTTTTTGTTTGTCCAAACTCAAATGAAATCCCATTCGCCCATCACCCTTGTGTTCTCTGATCTATATTGGCTTTGTGTTTGACAGTGATTCAGTTTTAAATTTCTCATCCCTATTTTCAAGCCCCTCTGTGGCCTTGCCCTTCCCTATCTCTGTAACCCCAAGCAGCCTTACAACCCTCTGAGTTAACACTACTCTGTCAAATCTAGCCTCTTTGTGCAGCCCAATTTTAATCGTTCCACCACTGGCAACCATACTTACAACTACCCAATGCCTAAGCTCTGGAATTCCCTCCCTAAATCTCTTCACTTTCCTCTCCTTCATGAAACTCTGTAAAAGGTATCTCTTTTCAAAGCTTCTGGTCACTTGTATTCGTAGTGCTTTGTGTGACTCAGTATGTCACATTTCGAATGAGAAACAGCTTGGAATGATTTACTATGCTATATAAATGCAAATTGTTGTTCTACTGCAACCATGTTCACCCTGCGAGTGTGCCAGGATCCTGCAAGTGAATTTCTAATTTTCCAGCCAGCAGTTATGATGCGTTCATTATAAATCGGCATCAAATCTTATTCAATACCCAGTCTATGAAGGGGTTGGTCCTTGGAAGGTCAAACACCTGTGAAACTCATAACCTGGACACTGGGGCAGAACATGTATGATGATTTCCCTCACTGAACACAGACACCAATTCTGATACTGTAATTGGTTAGAGTGCATCTTCCATACAACCTAATTAACGTTTGCAGGAGTTTTGAAGCATTCTCCATGGACCTGGCAATTGGAAAGTAGCATGCAAATGGAGCAGCTGCGGTGAAAGGTCTTCTGAGGATCTGCTGAAAGATGGTGCTGAGGTACCTAAGGAACCTGGCAGACAGTTGCCAGTGTGCTTTGGCTGATATTGATGTGATGCACCTTATCCTAATGTCCCCGAGGACCCTTTGCAGCTCCAGCCCTCTTTGCATCTTCCCTGTCCCTTGCAATGATTTGCAGACAGCACCTGTGCCAGCATTCCACATGTCTACCAAGCAGAACATGTTTCACTGTACACATCTTTTCCCCAGTCATACTCTGCCACTCCTGTGCCAGCATGCTTCAGGTTCCAAACTGCGATGTGCCTGCTATTAAACACCATCTGTTTTTCAACTACCTCGTCTGCTGATCTTTCTCAGTGCTATCACAATGGCTAGAGTTAGGTTTTATACTTTTGATTCTTGGGCATTGCTGCCTAGGCCAGCACTTTTTTTACCCAGCCCTCCCTTGAGAAGATGATGGTTAGCCACCTCCTTGAACTGCTGCGTGCGATACAGGTACATCCATAGTTAGGAAGCAAGTTCCAGGATTTTGATGCAGTGACAATGAAGGAATGATGATATAAACCCAATTCAGGATGATGTGGGGCTTAGAGGGGAACTTGCAAATCGTGGTGTTCCCATGAATCTGCTATCTTTACTGTTCTCAGAGGTAAAACTCATGGGTTTGGAAAATGTCTGAGGGGTCTTGATGAGTTGCTAAAGGGTATCTGCCAGATGGCATACACTGCTATCACTGTACATTGGTGGTGGAGGGAATGAATGTCTGAGATGGTGGATGGGGGGGCAATCAAACAAGCTATTTTGTCCTGGATGGTGATGAGTTTCTTGAGTGGTGCTGAAGCTGCACTGATTTAAGCAAGTAGAAAGTTTCCATCACACTCCTGACTTGTGCCTTGTCGATGGTGGACAAGCTTTGCAGAGTCAGGAGATGAGTTACTCGCTGCGTAACTTCTAACCTCTGACTTGCTTGTGTAGCCACACTATTTATATGGTGGCCACTTGGCTTTTGCTTCTGTTAAGGAGAGTGATATTGAGTGGTTGAATGGTGTATGAGTTGCACCTAGTTTAGAGGGTCTTGCAACAGCTTTGCCTGCAGAAAATGGAAAATGCCATCAATTGGTTGCCAACATAACTTACTGCCAATCAATTTTCATTAAAATGCTGACAAATACTAGTTAATGCAAGCTTTCAGTCAATGATAATAGCCATATTTTTTGAGGTGTGGAGATGCCGGTGTTGGATTAGGATAAACACAGTAAGAAGTCTCTCAACTTCAGGTGAGAAGGAGCCTGAAACTCAAAAGCTTCAGCTGCCAAATAAACCTGTTGGACATCAACCTGGTGTTGTGAGACTTCTTACTGTGCATATTTTTGAGATCAGTGCTGAACCGATCAGCATGGGGTTTCCCTTGCCATGGCATTAATTTTATTCTGGTACCAACTATAGGGATCACTGGCATCTAGCAATATTGATGTCATCAAGCAGGCCTAGCAGCCAATTGCATTGAATAATTCTCATGGACAGCAAGCCAGTAAGAAACAAGACAGTTTCATCACTATTTAAAATTTTACAATAAAGATTGAGTCATATGCTTGGGATTTAGGTAGAATTGAAATATCATAAGTAAACTTGAAAAAAAAATTAAAAATGTATAGAATATTTAGCACGGAATGTCAAGACTCGATATTTCCCAAATATAAAATTATCAGAGCCAGAAATGCTGTTCAGCAGTATTGACTTACTATGCCATTGAAAAATCAATTACACCTCATTCAACAAGATGTTACCTTTTCAAAAGTTCTGACAGTGAATCTTAGAGTGCAAAAAGTAGAGGTTCACATTGATTCAGTGATTTTTACTGATGTTTATCTGTGAGGACTCTTCAATCGTGCATCTGGTGGAGGAATGAGGAATCGCTGACAGCACCCTTTACATTTTTTGCATTGTAACTACGCCTGTTGGGTGTCCAGGTACTCAGATCACTGAAAGTTGCAACATGGGTGGAGAGGTAATCCAGAAGGCACGCGGCATGCTTGCCTTCATCGGTCAGGGCATTGAGTTTAAAAAATTGGCAAGGCATGTTTCAGCTTGATATAACCTTAGTTCGGCTGCACTTGGAATATACTGTTCAATTCTGCTCGCGACATTACCAGAGGATGTGGATGCTTTGGAGAGGGTATAGAAAAGACTTACTAGGATGTTGCCTATTATGGATGGCATTAGCTATGAGGAGAGGTTGGAGAAACTTGGTTTGTTCTGATTGGAATGACGGAGGTTGAGAGGTGACCTAATAGAAATCTGCAAGATTATGAGCGGTGTGGATAGTCAGAAACTTTTTCCCAGGGTGGAAGAGTCAACTACTAGGGGGCATTTGTTTTAAGGTGCGAGGGACAAGGTTTGAAGAAGATGTAAGAGGCAAGTTTTTTTTTACAGAAGGTAGTGGATGTCTGGAACTCGCTGCCGGGGAGGTAGTGGATGCAGCTACGATAGTGACTTTTAACGGGCGTCTTGACAAATACATGAATAGGATGGGAATAGAGGAATATGACCCCTGGAAGAGTAGCGGATTTTAGTTCAGACGGGCAGCATGGTTGCTGCAGGCTTGGAGGGCTGAAGAGCCATATGTGTGGATGTCGGTTTCAAAGTAATGACAGCAACCTCTGACAATTTTACCATCGATGCTACCATTTGGGCCATTATCATTGAGGTTGGAGAGTGAAGGCAGACATGTATTGATCAAATCTTGCACTGACACTTTGCCTGTTGCCTCCAATGCAAGTCTTGCATTTCAAATGACTGCTCCTTCATGGGGGAATGAAAACATAGCTTGACCAGGCCTCCACCTGTTAACATTTTGGCAGCACAGTGGTCAGCACTGCTGCCTCACAATGCCAGGAATCTGCATTCAATTCCAGCCTCGGGTGACTGTCTGTGTGGAGATTGTACGTTCTCCCAGTGTCTGCATGTGTTTCCTCCGGGTGCTCTGGTTTCCTCCCACACTCCAAAGATGTGCAGGTTAGGTAGGTTGACCATGCTAAGTTGTCCCTCTGTGTCCAAAGATGTATAGGTTAGGGGGATTAGTGGGGTTAACAGGATGGGGCCTGGATAAGATGATGTGTCGGTGAAGACTTGATGAGCCAAATGGCCTCTTTCTGCACTGTAGGGACTCTATGATTCTATTCCATGATCATCACCATTCACCTCCATGTGTACAGAAAGTCAGAGACAGAGTCACGTATTGTGTCGTTAGCTAGTCATTGCTTGAAATCAATGCATTCTTTGCTGACAATGGAAAGACACCAACATGCGATATGCATATATTGCACACATAAAGAACTGGCAAAACATTATACAAACACAGAAAGCTGGACGTGTGTATAGGGAATTCAGTGGTCATGGAGGCTGAGTTAAGGGCATTGGCAAGCAATTCCAAAGACCATCAGTGATGCCAGGCCAAGTGTGAAGCTGGAGTAAGTGGGATACCAAGATTGTGCATTAAGTTCAGCCTGACTGAGCAGTCAGGAAAGGAGATGGAAGAGGCGATGGGAGAAAAAAAGTACCCAAATTGTGGGAAGGTTGTTTTAATTAGCAATTAATGTTCAGTGCTAGCCTCCACAAATAATTATCCATCCTGTCTTCTTGTCAATGTCAGGCACCTGAACTCACAAAACCTCCCCATAGGTTCAGTAAGCAAGTACTGAACATCTGCCTATGAGACACAATGCCTCAAGTCCAGCACAATTCACCTTCCCTCAGATCATCTTGGGGATATAAGGAGCTGAGAGAGCCTCTTAGATAGATTGCCTCTCCAGAAAGCGTGGGCTGCTTGGTTGTGATATTCCTACAAATCACTTCCAAGTCCTGCTGTTGTTTTGTTTATGTCAATTCAGAACATTTTATACTTCAACTAAATTTGGCTCTCCTGTATAAAGCTGTTAAATAAATCAGTGAGAATTGTAACCTTCAAACTGTAGGGGGTTCAATGCCCTTTTTTCTGATCTCAGCAACAAATATACACTGAGTTCAGCAAAGCAAGTAAACCATATGGCACAGATTTCCACATGAGCATCATTTGCAAACTATTGTTCCAAATTGATCTATCTCAGCACTGCTGATCTGTAAGAGAAAGTATATTGAGTAGTGTAGCGGTGATCTCAGCAAAACAGCCCTAGCCGAATTTATATGAAAAGTATCAAATTATTGCTGCAGTGTTTGGAAAATTTGTTATGAAGGAATATTTTGAGTGTGGAAGAAGGGAACTATTGGAGATTTTCACAGTAACTTCATTGTCGTGTTAATGTAAGGTGGCAAATGGAGTTTAATGTGGATAAATGTGAGGTGATTCACTTTGGAAGGAGTAACAGGATTACAGAGTATTGGGTTAATGGAAAGACTCTTGGTAGTGTGGATGAGCAGAGAGATCTCGGTGTCCATGTGCATAGATCCCTGAAAGTTGGCACCCAGGTTGATAGGGTTGTTAAGAAGGTAGTGGGATTGAGTTTTGGAGCCATGAGGTCATGTTGCAGCTGTACAAAACTTTGGTGCAGTCGCATTTGGAGTATTGTGTAGAGTTCTGGTCGCCGCATTATAGGAAAGATATGGAAGCATTGGAAAGGGTGCAGAGGAGATTTACCAGGATGTTGCTTGGTATAGTGGGAAGGTCTTATGAGGAAAAGCTGAGGGACTTGAGGTTGTTTTTGTTATAGAGAAGAAGGTTAAGTGGTGACTTAATTGAAGCATACAAGATGAACAGAGGATTAGATAGGGTGGACAGTGAGAGCCTGTTTTGTTGGATGGTGATGGCTAACACAAGGAGGCATAGCTTTAAATTGAGGGGTGATAAATATAGGACCGATGTCAGGTAGGTTCTTGACTCAGAGGGTAGTAAGGGCGTGGAATGCCCTGCTTGCAGCAGTAGTGGACTCGCCAACTTTAAGGGCATTCAAATGGTCAGTGGATAGACATATTGATAATGTTGGAATAGTTTAGGTTAGAGGGTCATTAGATTGGTTCCACTGGTCGGCGCAACATTTGAGGGCTGAAGGGCCTGTACTGTGCTGTAATGTTCTATGTTCTGTGTACTTGTGACTAATAATTAAACTTACTATTGTTTGTGCATGTATGTGTGCATGCATAGGTCTCTGTCTCTGTGTTGCGGAGGATCTTCTCCTCTGGGTGCCTTAGGGCACTTTTCATATCAATGCAAATCTGTAAGTATAACACAACCTGCATTATCAGATCAGGCTATGTTGTACATCGTTATTTGGTCCATCCAGTGGTGAATTGGATGGATTTACACCGATGTATTATAGTATGGAAACTAGCTACCAAGCCTTAGCTAATACATTTAACTAGTTGTTGGTCAGCTCCTTGAAAGAACTGACACTTGATCCACTGCCCTCCTCTTTCCCAATAACTGGAAAATTGCTGCTTTACAAATATATATTCCATTCCTGTAGAAAGTTGCAATTAAATTTATTTCCACCACCCTTTCAGGCAGTGCCTTCCAGATCACCACAATTCACTGAGCAAAAAACATTCTCCTTATTTCTCCCTCACTTTAATTTTGTGTCAATTATCTTAAAACTTTAGTCAGCATTCTTCGTTTTTATTCCAGATTTCCAACATGCGTTTCTCTTCTTCCTATTTCTTAAAATGTGGTGATGGAAACCACTGATCCTGAAGATTTTTGTTTCTCTTTAATACCACAATTTTTTCACTATTTTGTTCACATTAATTTTGGTGAGTCCCTTTTGTTCTTTGTAGCTCTCCCAGTTCCATTTTTATATGCTTATTTTGCTTATATATGCTTATATTTAGCTCGATGTTGTCCCTTACCTCCATAGCTGTTTTGGTTTGGTAGTTAGAGCTCTTGCCTCTGTTGATTATAAACTCTAGGAGTATTTGCATATTAACAGATTTGCTTACATTATATGGAATGGTCTCACCCTCTTTCCATTAAAGTCATCTTTACCTAAATGTTGAACCTCCTTAGATCCATGCCATGCACTTGACCTGGAAGCACACAAAATCACACAAGAAGACATTGTGCATGTATCCAAATGTTTTTATGCACTCGTGTGACATTTTGGTCATGCTTCAGCCTCTCGCACACTCTCGTCGACAGTCAGCCATGCAATTTAGCCCATCACAAGACTTATTGGAAGCAGTTTTACATGTCCTGTCTGCTTTTACATTTGGTGGGCAGGCAAATTGGCCAGGTGGCCATGATATTTAAGGTGCAACATTGATCCAAGGCTGAAATAAAATTTGCAATTGTGTCTGGGAACTGTGCTTGTGTGCCATCTAGATGCTCCTTTCATAGTTTTTCGATTACTATTTATTTTGTAATAGTCCACAGCTCCCTTTTTTTAAGACACAGTAACCTTCCTGCCCTCTCGGACAGCCTGTTAATGGGCCAGCATTACGTTCTGGAGTCTATCATGGCCAATGCATTTTGTGCCCACTTTCCCATCAAGTGTATGCGTCCAATGAGCAAAAATATCAGATCCCAGTTTTTACATTTCCAGCATTGAATCGTAAGAATCCCTACAGTGCAGAAGGCCATTTGCCCATCAAGTCTGCACCGAATCGCCAACAAAGCATCTCATCCAGGACCACCTTCACCTTAACTTCTAACCTTTCACATTTAATCCCCCTAACCTACGCATCTTGGATCACTAGAGAGCAATTTAATTTGGCCAGTCCACCCAACCGTCACATCTTTGGACAGTGGGAGGAAATCGGAGTACCCAGAGGAAACCCATGCAGACACGGGGAGAACGTGCAGGTTCCACAATTCAAGGGAAGTGATAACATGGAGGGAAGAATTATTTTCCACACTTACAGAGGCTATAATAATTCAAAAGTATTTGATGGTTCATTCATGGCATGTGACAAAAACAAACTTTGCCAAAAAACAGAAACTGGTAAAAGTAAATGTGGAGGAAGGCAGTGGAGTCGATGAGCAAATGACAGAGCTGTGTGGCTAACATTGCAGGGGAAATGAATATTTTCAACTTCCCCTTTTATTCTTGTTGCCATGACAGCTGATAAATAGAAGCTGTGCTGAATGAGGTGGGCGCAAGAAGAGTTTGTCATTTGAGAATGTCTTCCCTCAGGATAGTATTGTAGTGTACCTGGTGCACAGTATGATAAGGAAAGCAGGGTGAGAGGGGCTGTTTGTCAAATGTAAACATTAGCGTGGACAAACTGGCCACATGGTCACTTGCTGTGCTGTACATTCTGTGTAATTTGATGTAAAGGGGTGCCCAGACTGATCATTATGTATCCACTCCACAAAGCTGGGAACAGATCGAAGAAGATGACGAATCCTCAGAAGCCGTCAAGATATTCCAACAGTAACGTCTCTCAGGCAGATAACCCAAGTATGCATTGCCATTAAGTGTTAGTTGCAAAAGTATATATTTGCACTGAAAGATCCTATATTATAATCTTTCAATGCAAATCGAGCACCTGTACTGGATCCCATAAATCAGAAGGTCATGGCTTATTCTGCATACTTGCCAAATAACAAGATTGTGGCTGACCTAATTGTGGCTTTAATGCCACTTTGTCTGTTTCTCCATTATTTTTGACTGTCTTGTAGAACAAGGGTGTAATTTTCTGGTCATTTGCACTGGTGAGATTTTCTGGTCCCATTGTGATGAATAACGATTTGTCTGAGTGCCAAATTCTCCATCCACACTTGCAGCGGCAGCTGGAAAATTCTGGCCTAAACATCTGCCTAGCTCAACCTTAGAAAGATTCAATTACCCAACCTCCAGTGCTCTTTATGGAAGGGTATTCCAAAGACTAATGATGCTCTGAGAGAATAAATTCCTTCTCTCCACATAAAATGGGAGACACCTTGTTTTTAAATTGTGTTCTCTAGTTCCAGATTTCACCCACTAGGGTAAACATCCTCTCAGAATTGACCCTGTCAAGCTCCCTCAGAAACGTATATGTTATAATAAGGTCACGGATTCTCCGGCCGCACTCACCCCAAAACCAGAGAATCCTGCCCAAGGTCAATGAACCTTTGCTTGGTCCACCCCCCACCCCCCCCAACTTGCTATGATTCCTTTGGTGGGCGGGGCAGGAGAACTCCCCCTCCCTCACCTCTGTTGTAGCAGTCCGGATGGGGTGTCATTAGAATCAGGGGCAGTATACCCCCTTGACAGAGTTGGCAGGGTTATTGGGAATGGAAACCTCTCTGCTGGATCAGGATCCACAATTTGGTCTCATGGCCTCCCCAAACTATCACTGGGATGGTTCACTAAATAATGCACGGGGAGCTGCCTTGACACGACTCCTCCCTATTTTTTCAGGTCCTGGCAAAACACGGCCCCCAGTGTGTCAGGTTGAGGACCTTGCATCAGAACTAGAAAGGGTAGAGGTGTGTTAGGAGTTTGAAGAAACTTTTCCCCAAGCTGATGATAGGTCATTGGCCTGAAATGTTAAATTTGTTTCTCTCTCCACAGTTGCAGTCTGACCTGCTGATTTTATTGCCAGCATTTTCTGTCTGCACTTCAGATTTCCAGCATCCTCAGTACTCTGCTCCAGAGAAGTATGGTTGGTTGCAATTTAGCTTCATAGCTGCAAGTACACTCTTCTCCCAGGAAGTTATTTAAAGGACTGTAATCATTCAACAGTTACTGTGTTTGTCTCCAGAGGTGTCCCTGAACTCAGAACACCGTGCCCTCTCGCGGTACTATGCGCTCAGGGGGCACTGGCGACAATGAACTTCTGTGTGTTAGACCATGGTTTTGCTTGGCAAGACACTACACCGGTTTGACATTACCGAGCACTTTGTCCATGAAATATTGCAGGAGTTCAGAAGAAATCTCCACACTGAAGATGCATGGCAGCATTCAGTGTGCCTGCTAGGTGACAATTTGTTCATAGCTTTTGCAGTTCCTCAAGCGTGACATGTTGAAACGTAATGCAAGAAGAGGTGAACAATCTTTTCCAGCGTGACCCATTATCACCTATTCAGTTAAAGAGAGAAGGAAACTGATGGCTGGAATCATAGAAAATTACAACGCAGGAAAGGGCATTCACAGTCTCTGTGACAGACCTTCGGTTGCATCTCTCAGGACATTCTTCCCTATTCCCCCCACTGCTGCCACACTACCCCCCCTCCCTTCTCACCCTGCACTAGTTAGGAATAGTGCAGCAAAGTTTGCCATTCTGATTTGAGTCAAGAATGTTGCTCGGAAGCACTGGAGTAAGACAAGATGAGACAGTGCAAAGGAGACAGGCATCAGCCCCCCTCTTCCTACCTTTCACACATGGAGAAAGGACCATTTCCTGGAGGCAAAGTTGAGCAAAGTAGGTCGTATTCATTCCATTCCCTGCCTTTTACCTTTTATATTATTTTCAAGCAGTAATCCAATTTTGTTTTTAAATAATGTTTTAGGATCTGCCTCAACAGTCATTTGTGGCAGTGAATGCAATGTGTTATTAAACTTTGATGAAGAAACCTTTTCTAATGTCCATTTTCTGCAATAGTGACAATATTGAGTCAATGCCTACTTTGTTACAGATTCATAAACCATTTGAAATAGTCATTCACAATTCATGCTCTGAAAATCTTTTGAAAAACCTCTATTAGATTTGACCTTAATCATTGCCATTGGACTAAAGCTGCATTACAACACCAGATCTCTGTGGAGTTGAGATGGAAGATTAACTGGCTATTTTTACGAATGCGCTTTACGTTTTGACCTGTGCAGTTGAAAGTGTCAAATGGTTACGCTATTGTTTTGCAATGTGCAAGGTTATCATCTCCTGTTTTCTTTATTTGATCTCCCGCACAGACAGGATCCATCGTCGCTTTGCAGAAACAGGAACTGCTAAACAATACCATAGCCTACTTTCTGAAGGATGATGGCAAGGTGAGAAACCAGGGCAAGAAAACTGGCACAGCCTGCAGCAAACACACCACCAAACAATGAGACTAAGGATTGGAGCAAACAGAAGTTACTGTCTGAAAATAATCCTCACATTGAGCTAGTTATGTTGGCAGGGGCAACTATATATGGACACTAAAAATATAAGATGAATGCCACATCTTGCAGTGGAAGCTGGCATATTCAGGGGAACATTTATGAAGTCCGTAATGTGACAGCCACATTTTCTTCTGTAACATACTCTTACTCATTGAAGTGTGTGTCGGTACCCTAATGCTTATTTGTGAATCTGCGTGCTGGGCAATGTTCCCGTCGCCAGCTGTAGCCACAAAACCGCAGCAGCATTGCTCACTGGTGAGTGTGCAGTGAGGCCATAGCTATAATGACAAGCCCATCCAAAGACTGGAAACAGCTGCGGAACCCATTTCAACATTGCATCTGATGGACTGAGAGAAATCAGCGGTTAGCACAATGATTCAGTGTCACGGACAGTGGCTTTCACTAATGCTGAATCCCAGAAATCTCACAGCTGGCCAGACTGCGAGCAGCTAGTCAGGGTCAGTGGAAGAAAAGTTTCTGTGTGGAAAATGAGTGGTGAACACTTCCATGCCCAATTCAGCATAAGAACCTGGAAAGAAATTACAGCAATGTTACGGGAGTTGTTAAAGCATTCTGGGTGAATTAGCAAACAGAAAAACTTTTAGACTTTATACATATAGATAATATATAAATATATAGTTACATGGAATGTAGAAGTGATTATTAATCAGGTCTAGCAATTTAATTCACATAGAAGAAACAGTATTTGTGTAGTGCTATTTACAAGCTCAGGACATACCAAACAATGGAACGGGTGTGCACGCTGTCTACATGGGCTTTACTAAAGCATTTGACAAAGTCTGTTATTGTAGGTTGCCACAAAAGATTAATTCACATGGGATCAAGAGTAAACTAGCTAGATGGATTCCAAACTGCTTGACCATGGAAGACAAAGGGTAATGGTGGAAAGGTGTTTTTCTGAATGGAAGTTTGTAACTAGTGGTGTTTCGCAGGAATCAGTGCTGGGACCTCTGTTTGTAATATATATAAATGACCTGGAAGAAAACTTGTTCTGATTAGCAAGTTTTGGAAAGTACTAAGATTGCTGGAGTTGCGGATAGTGATGAAGATTGTCAGAGAAAACAGCAGGATGTAAATAGGCTGGAAAATTGACGGAGAAATGGCAGATGAAATTTAATCCAGACAAACGCAAGGTGATGCATTTTGATAGATCCAATTTAGAACAGAGTTGAAGAGGGACTTCTTCACTCAAAGGGTGGTGAATCTCTGGAATTCTCTGCCCATTGATGTGGTGGAGGCTACCTCGCTGAATATATTTAAGACACGGGTAGATAGGTTTTTGGTAGGCAAGGGAATTAAGGGTTATGGGGAGAAAGCAGGAAAGTGGAACTGAGCCACTTCAGATGATCTTATTGAATGGTGGGGCAGGCTCGAAGGGCTAGATGGCCTACTCCTGATCCTATTTCTTATGTTCTTATGGGAGCTATAAAATAACTGGCAGAATCATCAGGAGCGTAGACACACAGAAATCTAGGAGTAGATGTCCACAGATCCTTAAAAGTGGCAGCACAGGTGGAAAAGGTGATGAAGAAAGATATGGCCTGCTTGCCTTCGTCGGCCGGGGCATCAAGTATAAAAATTGGCAAATTATGTTACAGTTATATAAAAGATTAGTTAGGTCACGTTTGGAATACTGCATCCAATTCTGGTCTCCACACTACCTGAAAGACGTGGAGGCTCTGGAGGGAGTACAGAAAAGGATTGTATTTGATTTATTAGTGTTACAAGTATTAGTATACAGTGAAAACTGTTGTTTCTTGTACGCTATATAGACAAGATGTGGAGATGCCAGTGTTGGACTGGGGTGGGCACAGTAAGAAATATCACAACACCAGGTTAAAGTCCAACAGGTTTATTTGGTAGCACGCGCTTTCAGAGCACTGCCCCTTCATCAGGTGAGGTGACTAACCTGATGAAGGGCAGCGCTCCAAAAGCTTGTGCTACCAAATGAACCTGTTGGAATTTAACCTGGTAGTGTGAGACTTCTTGCTATACAGACAAAGCATACCATTCATAGAGAAGGAAAGGAGAGAGTGCAGAATGTAGTATTACAGTCATAGCTAGGCTGTAGAGAAAGATCAACTTAATGCAAGGTGGGCCCATTCAAAAGTCTGATGGCAGCAGGGATGAAGCTGTTTTTGAGACGGTTGGTACGTGACCTCAGACTTTAGTCTCTTTTTCCCGATGGAAGAAGGTGGAAGAGAGAATGTCCAAGGTTTAGAGGGGCCCTTAATTAAGCTAGCTGCTTTACCGAGGCAGCAGGAAGTATAGACAGAGTAAGTGTAGACAGAGTTAATGCATGGGAGGCTGCTTTGTCTGATGGATTGGGCTACGTTCATGACTATTTTGAAGATTCTTGCGGCCTTGGGAAGAGCAGGAGCCATATCAAGCTATGATATAACCAGAAAGAATGCTTTCTGTGGTTTCTTACCATAGGAACACAGTAAAAGAAGGTGAGGATTGTAGCTGACGTGCCAAATTCCCTTAGTCTTCTGAGAAAGTAGAGGCATTGATGGGCTTTCCTAACTATAGTGTCAGAATGGTGGGGACCAGGACAGATTGTTGGTGATTTATCAGGATGTTTACTTGGTGTTTATCATGTTGTTCGCTGGTATGGAGGATATTACCTATCAGGAGAGATTGAATGAACTGGGATTATTCTCCCTGGAAAGACACTGGCTGAGGGACGACCTGCTAGAAGTTGATAAGATTATGAGGGGCACAGATAAGGTGAATAGTTAGAACATTTTTCTCAGGGCAGAAATGACAATCACAAAAGGGTTCAAGGTAAGGGTGGGGTAGGAATTTTTTTTTTAAACAGAGCCTGGTGCAGGCATGGAATGCACTACTAAGTGAGGTGGTGAGGCAGATAAATTAGTGATATTAACATTTATCTGGATAGGTACATCAATAGGCGGGGTATAAAGGGATACAGGTTGTTGATCTAGATAGAACAACATGATCGTTGGGCTAAAGGACCTGTTCCTGTGCTGTACTGTTCTTTGCTCTGGACAGCCATTGAAGCACATAGACCAAAATTATGAAGTTTTTATAACTAAGAAGAGTTAAGTGCTACAACCATGTTCGTTCCTTCACATATGAAATTATAGTATATGGCAGTCAAGTGAAATTACCCTGCCTTCACGTGCAACACTGTTAGTTTTTATAAACTAAAGTAGCCCATAATTATTGTTTACATTTGGCATTGACACCACAGATGACGTTTTGGAAGTAGAAGAAAACACTTATCCTGTGTGAGATTGTCAGAGGTACCATCCTGCTGTTACATACAGATCAGCTGGAATAGTGGCTACATATAGGATAAGTAGACAAAAAAAAGTGCTATTTATAAACCACAACTTGTCATGACGTTGAACTACCGAGGTACCTATCATAAAATCGTAGAATCCTTACAGTGCTATTTGGCCCATCAAGTCTGCATCAATGTTCTGACAGAGTATTGCCCCCCATCCCTCCCTGAGGCCATATTCCCTTTACTCCACATATACCCCACTCATCCCCCTAACCCACACATCTTTGGAGCAATTTAGCATGGCCAATCCACCTAACCTGCACATCTTTGGACTGTGGGAGGAAATCGGAGCACCAGGAGGAAATCCATGCAGAACGTGCAAACTCCACACAGTTGGGCAAGACTGGAATCAAACCCAGGTCTCTAGCACTGTGAGGCAGCAGTGCTAACCACTGTGCCACCTGTAATCAAAGTGGAGAATGTGGGCAGTGGAGGCATTATGTCAAAATCACAGGTACAGCGTCCTGTGCTTGGTAGATCGATGGTCATTGTGCCTGTGCAATACCTCTGAATTGACAAACGCAAAGGGTATTCCTGGCACTATGAAAACAAAATTATGCTGGCTGCTTATGCATACACATAGACAAACACAGGAAGAAGCATCAGCCAGTCTGTACACTCGTCCAGGGAAGCTCACCGTTTGGTACATTGTGTGAAAGCTTTATTATTTCATGAATTGAACACAGTAGGAAAGCTTGATATACTACATCTTATCCACACAGGGACCATATGCTTGAGTAATAGCACCAAAAACAGAAACACTTTGTGTTTATTTTGCTATTCAAGCTTAACATACAAGCTTTCAGTTATGCAGAAAGGTAAAGTCAAGTGTAGGTCAGTCTAGGTTTGAAGATCAACGTTATCCATTTTCTCACCAATAAGTTAAGGGATCTGAATCATTGCTTGGATGAATAAATATTTACTCAGTAATCAGTCTGATGCTTGGATATTTCTCATTTTTTCTCACTGTATTCCTGTACAGGTATTCTTCAATGTTGTTATCAACCTTGACTTCACCATTCATTTCATATTACCTGAGCAGTCTTCGATTCTGCCTTCCTCGCTAAACAGGTGTGTCATGTTGCATTAGCAAAAATGAAAACAAAATGTACACTGCAAGGAAAGCATGCATGCATTATTTTCACAATGGTATTGCATTCCAGTTATATGTTTAATAATTTTAATTGATATGTATTTCTGGGAATTACTTGAGCCTAACTGGTCATATCTGCAAAATGTGAAGATGCTGACATTGGACTGGGGTAAACACAGTAAGTCTCATAACACCAGGTTAAAGTCTAACAGGTTTATTTGTTAGCACAAGCCACTAGCTTTCGGAGCGCTGCTCCTTCATCAGGTAAGTGGGAGTTCTGTTCACAAACAGGGCATATAAAGACACAAACTCAATTTACAAAATAATAGTTGGAATGCGAGTCTTTACAGGTAATCAAGTCTTAAAGGTACAGACAATGTGAGTGGAGAGAGGGTTAAGCACAGATTAAAGAGATGTGTGTAGTCTCCAACCAGGACAGTTAGTGAGATTTTGCAAACCCATGCAAGTGGTGGGGGTTACAGATAGTGTGACATGGACCCAAGATCCCGGTTGAGGCTGTCCTCATGTGTGCAGAACTTGACTACGTAGCTATGTAGACTGATAGCCAAGTTCTGCACACATGAGGATGGCCTCAACTCTTGGGTTCATGTCACACTATCTGTAACACCCACAACTTGCCTGGACTTGCAATATCTCACTAACGTCCTGGTTGGAGACAATACACGTCTTTAACCTGTGCTTAACCCTCTCTCCACTCACATTGTCTGTACCTTTAAGATTTGATTACCTGTAAAGACTCACATTCCAACCTTTATTTTATAAATTGAGTTTGTGTCTTTATATGCCCTGTTTGTGAACAGACATCCCACTTACCTGATGGAGCAGCACTCTGAAAGCTAGTGGCTTGTGCTACCAAATAAACCTGCTGGACTTTAACCTGGTGTTGTGAGACTTCTTACCATATCTGCAAGTGAGATTTTGCAAGCCCAGGCAAATCATGGGGGTTAGTGTGACATGAACCCAAGATCCGAGGAATGCCCTGTACTTCAGGCAGTTTTGTCATTGTAAAACTTTGGTCGTCTCTGTTGTTAATGTCGGGATAGTTAGCATTGCAATGTCTGAGTGCCAAAGGAGAGCTTTAGCAACATGCCCAACAGAATTGTTTGTAACTTGGTCCTGATGTTTCTCCTCTGGACGAAAGTGACATTCATCTTGACTGAAAGGGCAATTCTGATGCTTTATTGTGGTTACAGGTCACTGTTAACCAGACGGCAGAGCTTTCTCACTCCATATGTGCTAAGCCTCAGCCTTGTGAGGCACGGCTCTTTTGTGAGGTCCACATAGTTTCACCTTGGCTGGTAGTGCATTACCCTGTCATAGTTTGCAACAACTGATGGCTTTCACTCCTTCTCAGTAGTTCCTTCATTCAGCACAACACAATTTAATAATAAATTACAACATCCCCTGCAGTGTTTGCCAAAGTCACCAATTAAACAATGTATGCATATATATTACATTGCCTTTATTTGTCCAGTGATCTCTTCCTTCTCCTACTGAATGCCAAGTGTGTGTGTGCCATAGCAACACAGGCTTTTTGCAGTACTCAGAATAATTGCATAAGTTTTTCTTCATGGTTGTATCTAATGAGGGTTTCTGGCAGAGAATCCAGGAGCAAGGTTTTCTTAAACCTCCCTTTTGCTACCTAATTACAATCGAGCATTTGAAGGCTTTGATTCCAGTGAATAATACCACTGATGCCAATTTCTATAAATTCAGCCATTGTACATGAACATCTCGACGTGAGATACAGAAGTAATGATTCTTAAAGTCACATGCAGAACAAAATAGCATTCCTCACCTTACTTATGCAATGGGAAAGAGTAGAAATCTCCTTATCTATCTGATTTAAGAACGAGCTTTTTGAATTTGATGAATACTTGGAGGCTGCAGTGTCATGGAATTGTTGCTGGACTTTAATCTAGAGACACTGGGTAATCCTCTGGGGTTCGAATCCCAGCCTGGCAGATGGTGAAACTTGAATTCAATAAAAATCTGAAATTAAAAGTATAAAGATGATCACAAAATCATTGTTGTTGGCCATAAGAATGCATCTGGTTCACTAATGTCCTTTAGGGAAGGAAATCTGCCACGCTTACCTGGTCTGGCCTACATGTGACTCCAGAACCACAGCAGTGTGGCTGACTCTTAAATGCCCTTCAGGATGGGCAATAAGTGTTGGCCCAGCCAGTGATGCACACATCCCATGAATGAATGAAACACAAAATCAATAAATTACACTTGTTTGGAGAGTCCATTCTTCAATTTTTGACTCAAGGTGGGGGGGCCGGGGAGGTGGGTATGGTTGGGGAAATGGTAATGTAGCACTAATGTCACTGGACTGGTAATCCAGAGATCCCAATTAATGCTCAGGGGACGTGGGTTCAAATTCCACCACAGCAGCCAGTGAAATTTCAATTTAATTCATTAAGTTTGGAACTGAACACTAGTAATGGTGACCATGGAACTTTCTTTAACTAAAACCCGATTCACAAATGCCCTTTCAGGAAGAAAATCTGCCATCCTTACCTGGCCTGGCAGCAATTTAGCTGACTTTTAATTGGCCTCAGTTCAAGAGCAATTAGGCAAAGGCAACAAATACTAGCTTTGCTAATGATGCCCACATTCCATAAATTAGTACCTTCTTAAAAAAAAACTAGAGGAATCCCAAGCCATGGAATCACCTGGCCTGCACCCACTCGGAGATCTCTAGGGGCTCTAAACATAAACTAAGGGCCAGATTTTCACTCCTGGGTCAGGTGTGCAGTAAGGAGTGAATTCTCTTCAAAAGTGACAGCCCACATTTCTGATTTTAGTTCCAGGGGTGTGGATTGGATCAGAAGTTCACCTTCCCCAGGACGAGTGCAGGGCCTGCTGGATGCAGGCTTGGCATAAAGCCCAACTCTGTGCTCTAGCACATTGTTAAATTTAATTTAAAAGATTGTTAAAACAAAAAAAAAGCTCTTACCTGCTCATCTCTACACACATGCCACATTCATGCATACCAGTGTCACTTCATGCCCCTTTATCCACTCCCATGGTCCATCAAACCCCAATGCCAATCCATTCTCCTCTACCCAAGTTCATGACCCTGATATCCCCTATGTGCTCACACCCCTAGGGCATTTTATAGTCCCTATTCCAGCTTAGTGTTGCCTCATGCCAACACTTGCCTCTCAACTCATTACCCTTTTCCTTTACCTCCTCCATGCCAGCTCACACAGCAACAAATCTCAGGAGCCAGGCTGACATGAAATAAAGGTTGATCATGTCACGATTTTAAACGCAAAAGACATTCTCGTTGATGCAAATATTCAATACGTATAAATTCCTCCAACTAATCTCTGATTAAACAAACATTTCTATTCCATGTACTCTTGAAGCAGTCAGTCAAATTGCTCACTTAACAGGCACTCCACTGTAATAATATTAGTTTATGAAATCAGTAATTGCAGTACAAATCCTCAGGTTTACAATTATTAACAATTTTTTCTTGGCATATGGGCATTATTGGATAGACAAGCATTCATTGCCCATCCCTAATTGACAATGAGCAGGTGTAGTGCGCTGCTTTCTTGAACCACTTCTTGAACCAGTCCATGTGGTGTATGTACACACATAATGCTGTCAGGGAGGAAATTCCAGGATTTTGACTCCATGACAGTGAAGGAATGACAATACAGTTTCAAGTCATGGTAGTAGATGTCACTTGCAGGTGGTAGTGTTCCCATGTGTCTGCTGCCCTTGTCTTTTTAGGCAGTAGTCATCAGGTTTATAAGGTGCTATCTTAGGAGGTTTGCTGCATTCAGGAAATATGGAAATAAAAGGCACTTATCAGCAAAAATGACCATTAAAATCTCATTGTTACAAAAACCCAACAATTCACTAATGTTCTTCAGCAAAGAAGACATGATACTTAATCAGCTTGGTTTAATATGTGACTGTAGTCCAATACCTCTTAACTACTTTTTAACTTGACCTATCGAGCTCGAACAAAATTCACCCCAACAGTTTTTCAGGCCACCTCAGAATGGACAGTGAATGCTGGTTTTCCAGCACCTTCCATATCCCTTGAATGAGGAAAAGGAATGTCTATCTTTGGCGAACTGTTGGATAGCTAAAACATCTGGCACATCTGCTTGTGCGTGTGCTGCATGTTGCCGCTGGTATGAAGAGTAGCTAGTATCTTTTTCCCAAGCACTCTGCTTCCCTCTGCCTGGGGAAAGTATCTTGGGAATACTAAACCCACCTGTGTTGCAGCTCTTGCAGCAGTATCCATCAGAGCAAATTAAAATCATGCTGCGACCCTTCAAATTGCCTGCCATTGAAATGTTTTTGCTGCAAACTGCAGTGTGTATAAAACTCCTAAAGATGTAAAATGGGATAGATTTATAGAGACAGTTGTTAATTTATAATTTGGGAGTACTTAGCTCGCTGGCAGATGCAGGAAACTTTGGTCTTCTTGGAATCTTTGTTTGTTTTCATTGCAAATGTTGCCTTGCTGCAGAACTTTTAATATTTCTACAGTATAGTTATATTATTAGAATTACACTTACAATTGTACCATTGAAATAAAGCATTCAGGGACAATTCAATGAAACAAAGAATATACCCTTTTGGGGGGATTTTCTGCCCCTGCTTTTGGTGGGCAGGAATGGTGAAGGGGTGGATAATCGATTGGGAATCCTTTTGCACCAAAGAGACCAGCCCTCAGTTGTTCACAAACCTCCCTTTCAGAGATGTTATGGGGATCCTGCCATAAAATGACGGGAGCCCTATTACAATCCATTTAAATCTAATAAGCGGGCCTCCCCCGATGTACCATCAGCCCTACCTAGGAAAGCACTCCAGCCACCCATAGGCAGCCTAACATCACGTTGGCAGGGTTTGCAAAAGGTTTTTAAAAACGAGGAACTGGTGAACAGATCCTGTGGTGGGTGCACAAATAAGTACAGCCCCCAAGGGGGGAGAGAGTCATGTGCCCAGGCAGTACCCTAGTAACGCTTGGCCAATGTCCAATGTCCTTTCAAAAAGGACGCTCTGCTTTGGAAAGCTGAGGTTGCTGCTAGTGGGATTCGCTCGCCAACATGAGGCATGGGACCTGCCTCCTGGATTTTTTTCCCAAAAATGTTCAAGAATTTGGCGGGAAAAGTTGGTAGTGCAAGAGAAAATTCTGCCCTTTCTGTTTGACTTAATTTCCATTCTTTCTATATTCTAACGTCCCTTTTCTGTGTTTGCTTTCATTTAATTAGAATTGGCCCACTCTTTTAACTAATGTGCTCAATTATCTCTTCCATTGTTTTGCTAACTTTAAAATAGTTTGTCAGTCCTGCTTTTGATTCAAATCTCCAAGTTTGAAAGCGCAACAGTTTTCTTTAAAGAAATATCTTTGTTTTGCCAAGAAGTATTTTTTAGCCAACTGAACTGATGAGATGTTTAGATTTTATGAACAAAGGGACCCGATTTGAAAAAAGGTTACATTGGGTCGTCACGATTGCTCCAATGTATAAGAACTAGGAGTAGGCGTGAGCAATTCAGCCCCTCAAACCTGCTCTGCCATTCAATACTACCATGGCTGATCATCTTGGCCTCATCTCTACTTTCCTGTCTATTCACCAGAACCCATTGTCTCCCTACTCATTAAAAACCTCTGGCACAGTGACACAGCACAAGGGACACAGATTCAATTCCGGCCTTGGGTGACTGTCCGTTATGGAGTTTGCACGTTCACTGTCTGTCTATGTGGAGTCTGCACATTCTCCCTATGTCTGCATGAGTTTCTCTTACCATTTATATAGATGATCTGGAGGAGGGAACTGAGTGTATGGTGTCGAAATTTGCTGATGACACCAAGATTGGGGGAACGGCAAATTGCGCGGAGGGTGTGGAGAGTCTGCAGAAGGATCTAGATAGGCTGGGCGAATGGGCCAGGAACTGGCAAATGGAATTTAATGTTGGCAAGTGCGAGGTGGTCCACTTTGGTAGGAAGGACTATTATTTACGTGGCGAAAAACTGCAGCAGGCGACGGTGCAGAGGGACCTCGGGGTCCTTGTGCATGAGTCGCAAAAACCCAGCTTGCAGGTGCAGCAGGTGGTCAGGAAGGCGAATGGGATGCTGACCTTCATAGCGAGGGGGATTGAATATAAAAGTAGGGAGGTCTTGCTGCGGCTGTATAGGGCATTGGTGAGGCCGCAGCTGGAGTACTGTGCACAGTTTTGGTCGCCGTACTTACGCAAGGATATTTTGGCCTTGGAGGGAGTGCAGAGGAGGTTTACTAGGCTGATACTGGAGTTGAGGGGGTTGAGCTATGAGGAGAGGCTGAATAAACTGGGCTTGTACTCATTAGAGTTTAGAAGAATGAGGGGAGATCTCATTGAGACGTATAAGATGATGAATGGGATGGATAGGATAGAGGTGGAGAGACTCTTCCTGCTCAGAAAGGACAGTAGGATTAGGGGGCACAGCCTCAAGATAAAGGGGGGTGCGGTTTAGAATGGAGTTGAGGAGGAACTTCTTCACTCAAAGGGTGGTGAATCTCTGGAATTCTCTGCCCGTTGAGGTGGTGGAGGCTGCCTCGCTAAATATTTTTAAGACGCGGGTTGATGGGTTTTTGATAAGAGAGGGGATTAAGGGTTATGGGGAGAGGGCGGGAAAGTGGAACTGAGCCACAACAGATCAGCTATGATCTTATTGAATGGCAGGGCAGGCTCGAAGGGCTGCATGGCCTACTCCTGCTCCTATTTCTTATGTTCTTAAATACTTGCCCTGGGGTTAAGGGGATAGGGCCTGGGTGAGATTGTTGTTGGTGCAAACTCGATGGGCCAAATGGACTCCTTCTGCACTGCAGGGATTCTGTGATTACATTTATTTTGTGTTCTGGCATCCACTGCAGTCTGGGGTAAATAGTCCCACAGATTCATGACCCTTTGAGTGAAGTAATTCCTCCTCGCATCTGTTTTAAATCTACCACCCCTTAATCTGAAACTGTGGCTTCAGTTTCTAGAAGGCCCAATAAGGGGACATGTGAATCCTCTTTAGCATCTTAAATACCTCAGTTAGATCTCCTCTTATTCATCTAAATCCAGTGAGAATAGCCCTTGACTTTCACCTGCTAAGTATCCATCTCTCTCTTGAGACAGCTGACATAATGAACCTTCACCTGCTTCCCTTAGAAATCCAGCTCTCTTCATTAAGTGTAAAACAAAACCATCTTTCAACCTCCCTCTTCTAAATTTCAGCCTATTTGGTAAAATATATGTACTGTGTAATGTTGTCGGGCTGTGGTTTGTCTCCCACTGTAGCTTTGCCAGCAGACAGGCAGAAATCTCACAAAGATGGAATTTTCATTGTGTGTCTTATCTACACCCTTTTTGATCTTGAATAAAATTCTCTGTGGATCTTCTCCTCCAGTGTAAACATTCCCAGCTTCCACTTCCTCTCATAACTCAATCTAATCTCCAGTTATCAGTTTGCTTTCCTTTTGCTGCATCCTCTGCAATGACATCATGTCTTTCTCATGTTACTGTGATGGGGGTTAAAAACAGCATTCCAACTGGAGCCACACCAGCAGCCTGTGCAAACTCACCGAGTGCTGAGATTTCAATCCTATTCCTCTGGTCCTATTTGCTCACTTTATCATGCATAAGCATTGCGTTGATGCTTCAGACCTACCCATCAACACCTCCAATCCTTTGTCATGCACTGTGGCATTATCATGGGCCAGTCATAGATGCCACCTGGTGAATGTTTGATGCACTTTTCAGCAGCCAAACCAAAATGAAGCCACAGTGCCTGTTTGGAGAGCTGGTGCAGACACAGTGGGTCAAATGGCCTTTTTCTGTGTCATGACAATTCTGAATGGTGTCATAGTGTTCACCAAAGTTCAGCAGCGCCATTAGTAAGTCAGCTTCTGTCACACATACAAGCTGTCCAAAGCACCAACTGCATTCGCAGAGGTTTACCACCATGTGGCATGTGCAAACGTCACAATTGCAAATTTATTGATAGCTTTGCTTCTGAAACTGTAACCTGAAGCTGGGTTGTCTGAAGCTAAAATGGAGCTGTGCCCAGAAGGTTAGTGTTCAGATAGTCCTTGTCGACAAGTGATGTTTCTGAGGAAATAAGGCTAATTGTCATTATTGCTGGAAGCCTCTCTAGACTGGCAGCTGCAGAGTACCCTCTGTGGGGGTGGAGGGGTGGAGAAGAGAGAAGGAAGGGTGGCAGTGAGTGAATGTTGGTGGGAGAGGTCACATTATCCAAGAATCAGAGAAGCCAGCAAATGACTCGCTTTCTTTCTCCTTGTGTATATATTCTTTTACAATCACGTAGTTTTGCTTTGGTGTTTTGTACAAAAGGTGATGCCTGGCGTGTGACAGACCCTCTCGATATTCTTCTATATATAAAAGTGAATGTTTCTATTTCAGGCTGAATCAGTATCGCTCAAGTAGCTTCTATCCCAATCATTAAATCTGTTGACAGGTTTATAATCCCAAGATTTATTGGATGGAAATTTCTCCTTGCGTTACATTTATGCCAAGGGCAAAGTCATAGTAGGTACACATAGAAGAATTCCTAGCCATATATGTGCAATGAAACTGACAATTAATTACCAATCTATGCCTATGGATTATGAGTTACATTCTTCAATTATAGGCAATACTTGGGACGATGTGCAGAAATCTTTGGATGTCATTATACAGGAAAATATACAGGATAGCAAGAAGTTAGTGGGCTCAGAAAAATGCTGGAAACACAGAGCAAATGTATCAGATTCTGCGCAAAGAGACGCATCCATTGCTTCACCCAAAAATATTAACCCTTTTTTTTCTCTTTGTGGAGGGTGATGGATTCAGATTTTTACACTCTGTTTTGCACTGCAGTCAAACTAATCTTCACACCACATAGAGACAGGTGTCGTTCAGAAATGGTGCCTCTGTTGCCATCACATTCGGGTGGCAGTTCATGACGGCAGATCAAGGAATCGAGCCACTCCATAAATTCAACCACCTCTGGCAAACCGCTTTTACATCGAATATACTGGAGAAAATGCTCATTACTCAATGTGTTTTCAAAGGGTCCTGAATCTGTAACTGACTTTGTGCCAATTGATAGTCAAGCTGAAGTGTTCAGATTCACTCAAGTCTCCCCAGTAAGAGTTCAGTAGGTAAAAATGAAAGGCTATGTTTCAAGTATCGAGTTTGTTATGAGTTATTACTGGAAAAATACCTTTGTAGTTTTGATTTTTTTAAAATGGAATTCTTAAAGTGGCAAGTGGTTATAACATATAAATAAAGTGGTTAGCATTGCTGCCTCTGAAGGACTGTAGAAGAAAAGAAATAACCAGCCATGGATATCTAAGGAAAAAAAGGAGAGCATCAAATTGAAAGAAAATTCATACAAAGTGGCAAAGATTAGAGGGAAACTAGAGTATTGGGAAATCTTTAAAGGCCAAAAGAAAGCCACAAAAAAAAGCTATAAAGAAAAGTAAGATGGATTATGAGAGTAAACCAGCTCAGAATTTAAAAATAGATAGCAAAAGTTTCTACAAATATATAAAACGAAAAACAGTGGCGAAAGTAAACACCTTTTAGAGGATGAGAAGCGGGGGCAGGGCGTAATAACCGGAAATGAGAAAATGGCTGAGGCATTGAACAGATATTTTGTCTCAGTCTTCACAGTGGAAGACACAAGTAACATGCCAAAAATTCATGATGGGAAGGCTTTGGCATGTGAGGACTTAGAAACTATCATTATCAATAAAGAAGTAGTACTGGGTAAGCTAATTGGGCTAAAGGCAGACAAGTCTCCTGGCCCTGATGGAATGCATCCCAGGATACTAAAAGAGATGGCGGAGAAAATAACAAATTCACTAGTGATAATTTTCCAAAGTTCTTTGGATTCTGGGGTGGTTCCTGCAGATTGGAAAAGGCAGGTAACTACAGGCCATTTAGCTTAACTTCTGTAGTCAGGCAAATGCTTGAATGCATTATCAAGGAAGGAATAGCAAGACATCGGGATATAAATTGTCCCATTGGGAAGATGCAGCATGGGTTCATGAAGGGCAGGTCATGTTTGACTAATTTGGTGGAATTCTTTGAGAACATTACATAGGGAACTTATGGATGTGGTGTATCTGGATTTCCAGAAGATGTTTGACAAGATGCTGCATCAAAGTTTGCTGCACAAGGTAAAGGTGCATTAGCATGGATAGAGGATTGGTTAACTAACAGAAAGCAAAGAGTAGGGGTAGATGGTTGTTTTTCTGTTTGGGGATCAGTGACTAATGGTATGCTTCAGGTTCAGTGTTGGGACTGCAATTGTTTACAATTTACATAGATGATTTGGAATTGGGGACCAAGTGTAGTATGTCAAAATTCACAGCTGACACTAAGATGACTGGCAGAACAAAGTGTGCAGAGGACGCTGAAATTATGCAGAGGGATATAGATTAAATGAATGGACAGGGGTCTGGCAGATGGAGTACAATCGAATAAATGTGAGGTTATCCATTTTGATAGAAGAAACAACAAAATGGACTGTTATTTAAATGGTAAAGAATTGCAACATGCTGCTGTACAGAGGGACCTGGGCGTGCTTGTGCAAAAATCACAAAAAGTTGGTTTGCAGGTGCAACAGGTAACTAAGCAGACAAATGGAATTTTGTCCTTCATTGCTAGACGGATGGAGTTTAAAAATGGAGATTATATTGCAGCTGTACAAGATGCTGGTGAGGCCACACCTGGAGTACTGTGTACGGTTTTGGTCTCCGTACTTGAGAAAGGATAGATTGGCACTAGGGGAGATGCTACAGAGATTCAGGGGGTTGATTCTGGAGTGGAGAGGGTTGGCTTATGAGGAGAGACTGTGTAGACTGGGACTAAACTCATTAGAATTCAGAAGAATGAGGGGCGATCTAATAGAAGCATATAAGATTATGAAGGGAATGGATAAGATAGAAACAGGGAGGTTGTTTCCACTGGCGGGTGAAACTAGAACAACGGGGCATGGACTCAAAATAAGGGGAGCAGATTTCGGACTGAGTTGAGGAGAAACTTCTTCACACAAAGGGTTGTGAATCTGTGGCATTCCCTGCCCAGTAAAGCAGTTGAGGCTACCTCATTGAATGTTTTTAAGGCACAGATGGATACATTTTGAAGGGTAACCTAATTAAGGTGTTAAGTGGAGCTGGGTCCATGAAAAAGTCAGCCATAATCTTATTGAATAGTGGAGCAGATTTGAGGGGCCAGGTGTCCTTGTTCTTGTTCTCATAGCCTGAGGGACCCAAATTCGATTCTGGTATGGATCACTATCAGTGCAGAGTCTGCATGTTCTCCCTGTGTCTTTGTGAGTTTCGTCCAGATGCTCCGGTTTCCTCCCACGCTCTGAAAGACATGCTGGTTAGGTGCATTGGCCATGCTAAATTTACCCTCAGTGTACCCAACAGGCACCAGAGTGTGGCAACAAGAGGATTTTCAGTAACTTCTTTGCAGCGTTAACATAAGCCTACTTGTGACACTATAACTTAAAGCTTGACTGAGGAATTTGTTTAGCTCCAGCGAGTGGTACAAACAGCCCACATGTCTACAATGCCTAACCAGAGACATCAGCCTGAGGCTCACTGGAACTTGGGCCTCAGGCCTCACTTTAGTAAACCAAGTGAGCTGTGGCCACCATTGGGCGCTCTGGAAGCAGCTCACTGGTTAGGACTTCAGGAAAACCTCAGAAAAAGGTCGAAAAAGGAAGTAGGAGAAACCCATTTTTTCTCACACTTAATATCTTTTTATGGTGAATTGATAGTGATGGGTTCAACACAATTCCAACAGTGCAAAAAATAAACACTTGAAGATCAAATTTGCCTATTTCTTAAGCTGAGTCACCCAAAAAGTAAGATATAAATGCAAGTCTTTCTTTTTCTGTCTTTTATTCTAAATCTAATCTAAGAAATTACTTTCCAATTTGGCACCCCTCTTGGATAGTCTCACCTTATGAAAGCATGTACAGAAAATCTATTTTTCACTTTGAAACTCTGGAACAAAATGTTCTGTTTTCAATTTTGTTTTGTGGTTGCGTGAGTTGTCAAAACACACTTGTTTCTGCCTCTAGCTTGTGCTAATGGATCCATTTTTGGACGAGCAGGTGTTTTCCAGATTTTTCACACTTTTTTGTGAAACTGAAGGGGAAAAATATGGCCCTTTGGTTTCATCTACAGAAGCAAAAACTGAAGTAATTGTGCACAGAGACTGTGTGCAAAATACAAACCATGACAGTACTAAAGCATGCATTTGTTAAAAGGTAATAATTTGCAAATTTCCTGTACTATACAGGACGATTAGAGTCCCTACTCCAGTATGTGTATATTTTACTTAGCATCTGCAGAATCATAAGTGACCATGAGCTGAGTATTCAAATCAGAGTTGGGAATCTGACACCCAAATGGATTCCAGATTCCAACCTCACACCTAAATTGCACTACCCCTGTGACGTTAGTTTTAAATTCAAATATCTCATTTGGCTAGGAGGCAAGCTCGCTGCCCATGTAGTTGCGCTGGGCAGCTCTGGGAGGTGAGAGCTGTCTGCCTGACATCACCAACAGAGGCAAGAGGCAACCATGCTGGGGACTTGTGCTGCCTTGGCGGCATGGTGGTTAGCATTGCTGCCTCAGTGCCAAGTTCAGTGCCATGTTCAGTTCTGGCCTTGGGTCACTTTCTGAATGGAGTTTGCACATTCTTCCCCTGGTTTTCCTCCCACATGCCAAAGATGTGCAGCTGAGGTAGATTGGCCATGCTAAATGGTCCCTTAGTGGCAGGGGGACTAGCAGGGTAAATCCTTGGGCTTATGAAGATAGGACCTGGCTGGGATTGTTGTTGGTGCAGGCTCGATAGGTTGAATAGCCACCTCCTGCATTGTAGAAATTCTATGGTGTACAGCAGTTGGCCAGATGGCTGAATGTGATGGAAAGTGGCCACAGAAGACAAAGTTAAGGACAATATTCGTGCCGGCGCTTGTGGTCCCCACACATTCGAACAGATATCAATTACAGAATTTCTTATCTGGGCCTCATGTAGGACTTGACCGTGCAAGATTAGACTCACCTGAAAAAAGAATACATTAAGTTGCAGTGTCAAAGTGACAGGCCCCACAACAAGCTCGATAAGGATCTTCCAATTCCCTCCCCATACTGACCCCTTGAAACTTCAAAACTCTCCCAGAGAGATTGACATCCTGAGAAGATTCTGGAATGAGGATTTAAAAACCCCACGCCCACCGGGTCCTGATCCATGACCCTTTGAAAATCCAGCCCTTTACAGTGGGGCAAAAGTTTGATTTGCTCCCTACTGGCATGGTGTCACCCCTTCTGAGTGTAACAATTTAAAAAGGTTTACCACGTCTTTCAAGCTTCTACACTGTGCAATGAGAAACTTACCATTAATGAAAATGCCCAGGTCATCAGTGCTGCTTTCTGACATTTTTTTTCTGGAGAATGAAGAATATTTCAGTGCAAAAGCAACAAAGAGCAATTCGAATCTGGTCTGATTCCAAAGAAACCCTGTAACCTTTGTGAAAATGTTCTGCTCGGACTTCCTCTGGCAGTGTCGATAGTGACCAATTCGCAAGCCTCACGTACTCCTAGAAGCTGATCCTTGTCTCTTAATATGGCAAAAATATCCCAAACTGTCACGGTCTCCTATGTATCCTCAGATCCTGAGAAACCTATCCAACATATTTAGATGTGAGTAGTGGACTTACCCTTTGTCCATGATCTGAATTATGAAGTGGAAATTGTCTGTCTATAGCTGAGATTGCCGCACACTAATTTTAATTACTTTGAAGACTGGACACACAAAATATATTCCTACACTGCTGGGACAGTAGTAGTTATTTAGTCACTCTGGGTGGAAAACAACACTCTCCCACTTTCCAGTTTTCATTCTCATTTGTGCTGTCTGCTTCACCCAATGAGAGTCCTTCGACTCACTAGCTGCTGCCTCCTAAGTGGATGTTTTTGCGCTAACACGCGCAGGGATAGAGTATTTTGTGGTTATGGAAGTGACGGAACTTGAGGCTGTGTTTCTGGCTGTTAATTCCTCAGTGGAAGAGCCTGGATTGGGCACATTGTCGCTGGCTCCTTCACAAAAGGCAGTAGAACTTGGTGAACTCAGTGACATTTTCATTTTTTAGAAATAGCTGCAGAAGATTTTGTAATAGTTTCAGGAGCTGCGATATATTGATGCCACCTTTAGTTGTATGCTCTCTTATGTAGAAGTCTGGAGATTTGTATGGTTGTACAGTTATTTGTTAATTAACATCACATAACTATATACATTTCTACAAGATGCAGATGACTAATGCTATCTTCATAGGTGTGCACAAGGCGGCCGTTCGGCCCATCTGTCTAGACCGACTCCTCTCCCACTCATCCCCCTCACTAATCTCCATAACCTCTCACACTTACCATGGCTAATCCACATGACCTACAAATCCTGGGCACTAAGGGCAATTTAGCGTGGGACACTAAGGGGCAATTTTGTATGGCCAATCTACCCAACCTGCACATCTTTAGACTGTGGGAGGTATCCAGAGCACCTGGAGGAAACCCATGTAGAGATGGGGAGAACATGCAAACTCCAAAACCAAGAGTTACCCAAGACCAGAACTGAAAGTGGGTCCATGGTGCTGTAAGGCAGCATTGCTAACCACAGTGCAACCGTGCCGCCCATGACTTCACTACCACATAATACTCTTCTGTGACTCTCTACATCGTAATGCGGGTGGCACTGTTTCCCCCAATCCCACATGAATCTTTATAGTCCCAAACACCCGAGGAAATTGCGCGTCCCCTAGCAGAGATATTTGAATCGATAGCCACAGGTTTTTCCCTGCAGCCTTTTTAAACAAAAGCACAACATTTCCCACCTTCCAATCTTCAGGCATCTCACCTGTGACTATTGATGATTCAAATATCTCTGCTAGGGGACCTGCAATTTCCTCCCTAGTCTCCCATGATGTCCTGGTATCTTCAGATCTCAGGGATTTATCTACTTTGATGTGCTTTGAGACTTCCAGCAGTTCCTTCTCTGTTTTAGGTACACTCCTCAAGACATCGCTATTTATTTCCCCAAGTTCCCTAACATCCATGTTTTTCTCAACAGTGAATACTGATCAGAAATATTAATTTAGGATCTCACCCATCTCTTGTGCATCTGCACATAATTGACCCTGTTGATCCTTAAGAAGTCCTACTCTCTCCCTAGTTACTCTTTTGCCTTTTATGTATTTGTAGAAGCTCTTTGGATTCTGCTTTGCCTTACCTGCCAAAACAATCTCGTGTCCCCTTTTTGCCCTCCTGATTTCTCTCTTAACTCTACTCTTATACCCTCTATACTCTTCAAGGGATCCATTTGATCCCAGCTGCCTATACATGTCATGTGCCGCCTCCTTCTTGACCAGGGCCTCAATATCCCGAGTCATTCAGGATTCCCTATTTCTACTAGCCTTGCCCTTCACTCTAAGAGAAATCTTAGAGATCTATAAAATAATGAGGGGCATAGATAAGGTAAATAGTCAACATCTTTTCTTAAAGATAGGGGAGTCTAAAACTAGAGGGCACAGATTAAACTGAGGGGAGAGAGAGACAAAAAGGTCCAGAGTGGCGATTTTCTTTTTGTACAGTGGGGTGAGTGTTTGCAACAAGCTCCCAGGGGTATAAGTAGAGATGAGTACAATTTTGTATTTTAAAAAGCATTTAGACAGTTACCTGAGTAAGATAGAGGGATATGGGCTAAACATGGTCAATTGGGACTAGCATAATGGGAAAAACTGGTTAGCTAGGACAAATTGGGCTGATGGGCCCATTTCCATGCTGTAAACCTCGCTGACTCTACTACAATAATGAGTACGTACCAGTTTTTACCAACTGCAACTTTACCTTAAACCTCACTCTCTGCTGCTTGTTTTCCTGTCTGTTTGCCTACCATCTTCCTTCCTTCCTCAGCTAAATTCACTGCTGCTCTCCTATTTGTAATTCTTTGATGCTACTGTAGGCAGTTCTTATCTTTGTTAAAGGGAAGAAAGTATTTGGGATACGTAAGGAGCATAAGCATCTTTGCTGATGAGGTACAGAAGTTCATGTCTTTTTAATTGTGAATGTTCTAGAAAACCTGATGTAGGCCTTATGGGAAGCTATGTGTGTTGGCGGAGTTCTTTTGATTAAAGAAGATGCTGAAGTGTTGGCAGAGGTTGTCATTTGCATGCTCAGGGGAAAGGAGGCGCCACATTTGTAAAAGTTCTATTTTAGTGCCAGCAAGATTGTTTGGTGGCAATTTTGACATACCAAAGGATTAAAAGGGCATCGACACTCAAATGAGCAAGACCATAGCTCACTGATGTGAGGTTGGTTTGTATCTTAGAATCGTAGAATCAATGACTCTGTACAATTGCAGAAGGAGGCCATTTGGCCCATCAAGTCTGCATCAACTACAATCCCACCCAGGCCCTATTTCCGTAATCCCTCATATTTACCCTGCAAATCCCCCAACATTAGAATTAATTTAGCATGGCCAATCAAGCTAACCCACACATCTTTTGGACTTGAAGGAAGTAAACACAACAATTTATATGCTGTTATATGCATCAAAAGAAGAACAAGATGTCATGGCACCTTTTGTGTGAAGTTTGTTGAAGGACTTGGCGCCTGGAATAGCAACTTCTGGTTTTTTGTGTTAACTGCGTTTATGTGATTACTGTCCAATATATAGCACTATTAGTCTCAGCACTTTTTCCTCAGGAAATTCATGGTCAACATTTTACTGGACTTACTGGACTTAAAATCCTGATGGCTACGCTGTATGGTGCAAGTGAAGCAGAATGAAACTTCTGTACGCTTCTCACCGAATGCCTGGGATAGAGACATTTATATCGTAGAGCCCAGTGAGGCTGCCAGGTCCAATGTGCAGATGTTAAAGTTATCTACAGCCATTTCGATGGGAGAAGTGGGTCTAGTGACCAAACTCAGCCCAATGAAAATGATTTGTTATTATATATTTAATCTTTAAGGGAGTCATACCTACTGGCGATATTGTCACACTGCTTGACAAAGGCAGGGAAAATCCATTCCTTAATCTTGGACTCTGTGAAGATAGTGGACTTGACAAGCAAGATCACTTCTATGGAACAGGCTGTCTGTCACAGATTGACTGTCAACTATAAGGCATAGACAATCCTTACACTAGATCTGTGTTTACATCAGGAATACGGAAGGATCTGTGGCTGTGTTTCAGCAATTTGCACCCATCTATAAATTCCATAAAGGATGTCAGTCATGATCTGCCCACAGACCTTTCAGTCAGACATTGTCACCCTCTGGTGCTGAAATGTAAATGCACATTTTAGCAGCATTGGTTGAAGCAGGCTTGAACAGGCTACGGGAAATATATTCCCTGGTGGTATCCTGTACTATTTGTCAAACCTTAGTCTTTTCAGCAATGACCACGGCCAAGTATATGAAGCATCAAAATGCATGTGAGCACATCCTGTTTCACATCTAATATGCAGAATATCTTTTTCCAATGAGACGCATACAGTTTTAAAATATATTCAACACTAGAATATTTATCAGCACAAAATGTGAACTGTAACCCTGGAAAGTTGTTTCAATGATTTTTCGTAAATATTTAAAAAGTTAACAGGACACAAAATTTACTGATGATGATATACACTGCATCCACCCTCCCCCACCCCCCCACCCCATCACCTCGGACAACTTTTATAATCCACTGTAAAAGATACAGGCATGTTCAAGTATAATCCATTATACAACAATGGTAACCACCATCAAAGCAACCAATTATCAGCACTGACACATGCCACATACATACAATTACACATTTATACAACACATCCATGCATACACACTTTAATACACACATTTCCCACAACACTTACTTGCACACACCCACACAGTCCGAGATATACACTGTGTACCAAAATGTACACACTTGAAGCAACATATGTGCACAAATATTTGTAGCACCTAGTACACCAATATTGATAACATGCACATGTACACTTGAAACACAAATACGTATTTTGGGCAGTACGATGGTACAGTAGTTAGCACTGCTACTTCACAGCGTCAGGGTCCCAGGTTCAAATCCAGCCTCGGGTCACTGTCTATGTGTAGTTTGCACATTCCCCCTCTGTTTGTGTGGGTTTCCTCCCACAGTTCAAAGATGTGTGGGTTAGGTTGTGTAGCCTTGCTAAATTGACCCTAGTGTCAGGGCGATTAGTAGGGCAAATTCATAGGATTACGGGAATAGGGCTTGGGTGGGATTTTGCAGTCAGTATGGACTCAGTGGGCCAAATGACCACCTCCTGTTCTGTAGGGATTCCATGATTCTATACTGTGTTATAAGGGTCTCCTATAAATAGGGTTAACATGGGACTGCCCACTCAGTGATGTAAGAAGTCACATGTCCTTAGACCCAAGGTCAGTGTGATAAGCCAGTGTGATAGCCAGAGGTATGACAAGACGAGAGATGGAGATTAAGCAGCGACTAAAGACATGCTGTTATTATACTGAAGACAACAAAAACTTCTTTAACATACACGTTCCTTAATCAACATCATCTCAACATGATGGCAGTTCAGGATCAAAAATTGCACCTTCATAAAAATGCTGAGAAGTTATGAGAAAAAGTCTTCAACAGTTTCTGAACTTAAGAAGAAAGCTCCTTAATGAAGCTCCGGACACTGAGAAAAGGCATTAGATGAAGTTCCAGTCAGCAGTGACCAAAAACTAAAGGCTGAGGTTTTATTGCAGCAGAAGACTCCATATAATCTCCATTGGAAGTCTAGCATTAGCACGCATAGTCTGCAGCATGTAAGGGTGAGTTAAATCTTTTTAAACTTCTGGGGTGTAGCCAGTCCTAAGAAGCCATTTTTACAAATTCAGTGAGAAGGGCTATTTGAACGAAACCAGTCACTAATTCTGATCCCCAACTCGTGAGGGCCTTGGAGTTGAAAATTAAAACAAAAGCTTTCTCAATTCTTGGAAACTTTGTGACCATCCAAATCCTTAAGCAGCATGTTTGCGCTTAATTTAAATGCCCCTCCACTTGCAATACTATATCATTGAATAAATCAAGTTGGCAGCCAGCTGACCCCCCCCTCACCTGTTGTGAAGGGTTCTTCTCCCAGAAGTAAGCTGCTGCTATTTTACTAAAACTGGCAAGTATGGGAAATATGTTGTTCTGCAATGAACAGGATTGCCGTCTTGGAAGCCTGTAAATCCTTAAAGCTGTACACACTCTTGAAAAATCTTCAATATGAATCACAATTACATTCTTCCACTTCAACTGGGGCTTGCCCAAGGCCCAGGCCAGTCCCAAAATTGGAATCTTTTTAAGGAATCGATTTTTAGGATACAGCACTGCTTCAGACTCAAATAAAAATGATCAGATGAGGAACAAGTGAAGACACTTGGATAAAGGCAAAATAATACATCTGAAACAAAAACAGAAAATGTTGGAAATCTCAGCAGGTCTGACAGCATCTGTGGAGAGAGAACCAAGCCCATGTTTCGAATCTGGATGATCCTTCATCAGAGCTAAAGACACCACTTTGCTCAATAGAGCCAGCTGTAGACAGCATCTTTAGATTACAGGATATTAATGACTCATCTACCAAATTTGAGAAGGTTTTAAAACCCTTTGACATTTATTTCAAGCTGAGATCCAAAATATTGGAAAGAGAATTCAATTACGAGAGTCCAGTTGTCTGGGGAACCCGTCAAGTCATCCAACAATGATCTCTACAGAATAGCGCAAGGATAATATAGAGGTTTAAAGTCTGATTTCATCTGAGACGGAATCATAGTGGATGTTGCAGATGGTTCACAATCTGACCTCCTACGAGTTAAAGATGATCTTGTCCAGGACAAGATAATCCAGATAGCTAGACTGTGAGCTACGTGCAAAACATAGGACAATCCTAAGGGGAGAGAAGACTACTTGGGGCAGAAGCCAACCCTCAGTCCACCATATGTTACAGAAACCCAGGGACTATCCAAGACAAGGATAGCAATTCTTAAACCATCCAGCAGAGCAAACTTGCCATGGTAGTGGTGCGAAGCACCCTCACAGGAAAGATTAATGTCCTGCGAGGACAGCCCAATGCTTCCACTGCAACAGACAGGAATGTGCAAGTATAAATCAGCACCACATAGACAGCCCAAAGGCAATGCACAAAGTTGAGACTGAAAACCCAGAAGAGAGACAGCCACGCTTCTTTGGTGAGGTCAAAGATTGTGGTTCTTCATTTTGGAATGCTGAAATACTGACAACGGTCATCGAATAAATTTTAAATTAGATTCAAGCGACAGTCCTTTCTGACAAGGAACTGAGGCTCAGAGACAGAGCAGGGGAAATCAGGCTCCCAATCACTGGCATGTTCCTGGAAACACTAAGGTATGGCAACAAATAAATCTGTGAACTGATGTACATCATCCATAACCAGCTTTTGTCCTGAGCAGTGATGTCTACATCACCCTGGATCTCCTCCAGATGGCAAAAGATGTCAAGACTATGATTGATGTTAGTGAACCAGAGCAGCGCTGTCCTAAGTACTTGAACCCTAAAACGCATTCAGAATGTGATTTCATCCTCGATTTCTCCTGTCTTTGAGGAGTAGGTTTGTTCATCATCATTCCAAGTCCTAGAAAGTTTCCAGTAATTAGACAAATCTGCCATTCACGCAATTCCCATTACCTGATCCGGAGAAGAATTGACAATCTGAGAAATTTCCACCTCCAACTATGATAGTGTAGCTGGTCAGCTTGGCAATGGTTATGCGCACACAGCATGTTCTAGCCAAAGTGCCACAACTATAAGGGATGTGGCAACCCAGTAGTAATCTATCACCATTGACAACAAATAGAGGGTGAATGTACAACTAAACCCTCTTCTCATCGCAGATTGCTCTTTCTCAGCCTCAGCTTACAGACTATCCAATGAACAAAGGAGAAGAAAAGCAGTGTCAAGGAAACAAATATATGTCCAGCCACCCCCAAGAAAGGATCAGGATTGACAACGACCATGGAGCAACACGATAGCCAAACCAACGACACCCGGTTCAACATAAAGAAATGGAAGAAGAGATTGTTGAAATGCCTGTTCAATCTCCAAGCCAACAACAACCAGAGCCAACAGAATCTACCACTCTTCATGTGGAAGGATTATAAAGTCTCCAAACTGTCAGAACTTTGAACTTCAAGGACTTGAAACGAGGAGGTGGGCTCGTGAGAACGTTGTTAATGTTAATGCAGAAATAGCAATAGTGTTGGAACAGCATTAAGGTTGTAACAGTACAGTGAATGCATGAGGCTTATTGCTACGTAAGACCAAATAAACTAATGTAGTTGAAGGTGCAGTAGTGTAGCAGAAGTATAAGAGTCTGGGATATACAGGGTTAACATGAGACTGAGTACAGTACTGCCCACACAATGATGGAAGAAGGCACATCACCTAGACATAAGAGCTGATTTTATTGGTGTGCCTGTCCTGATTTTGGGGCGGGAGAGGTTCACAGAATGGCATTCTCCATTGGCCTTAAGCGTGACCTTATGAGTTTTGAGTGGGCATTCTGGTAAAATACTAACCATAGTCAGTGTGGTGTTGGCTAGGTGTTGGTGTGTTTAGACCTAGACTCGGAGATAATATCATGCCTCTATCCTTTACTGTATATTCCTATATAGCTACAAGTAGTTAAAAAAAGACTTGCTGTTATCTTATTGAATACTATGAAGAGTCCTTTAACAGACACGTTCTGTGACCAACACCATCCCAACACATACTAAAGACAGACACATGCATGTGCTCATATAGACAAACACACTTCAATACATGGCTAAATATGTTAATTCCTAGTTTGGCCAATGCTCTATGTCAAAAATTCACATGCTGTATATATAATTAACTGCCCAGAAAGAGAAAGGTTGCTGATTACATAAGGGGATTGAGCCAGTTTTAGAATTCAGAAACTGTACACAGATAGCATTGCTCCAGACTACCCCCTGCTGACACTGGGGACAATGTACAACACAATGCAAATATATGCTTATTCCAATAAACTTCCCAAGTCAAAGCAAGCATTCTACTTTAAAATGCTATCTGGCCAGTAGCAATCAAATTACTATTATTTAACTGTTGAAGGTTCTGTTTTAACCAGTTCTTGATTAGTATGTCTCGTTAAATAGAAGGTTAAACCAGAGGCAAATCAATAGTGAATGTCAAGAATAAACTGTGTGGCTTCTGGTTAGCGAGACCTGAAGCTTGTAGATAAAATATTACCTTGTGGAATAATTTGTGAGCCTCTGAATCTCTAACAAATGTTAACTCTAACTTGAAAGATTACATTTATTTATGATTGATTTTACTTTCAACTTTGTTGAAATTAAACAAAGCAGCTGCTTGGTTACAGTGAGATAATAAAGGATTAACTCTTTGTTTTATTAAACTAACTGTTTTATTAAGCCTGACTGGAAAGGAACATAGTTTATTTACAGAATGCAAAGCAAAAACGACTACCGTGGTATACACACAATAGCCCCTGCCTGGGACTGCAGTTCAACAGGCCCAGTCCTGGGCCTGCTTATAAAAGGCTTAGGTAATGAGTTCCAGCTGGGCAGGCCACTGCCTATTACCAGGGGAGCTCATACTCAACAAGCCTCACAGGGAGATCAATCAGTGACTCCCCATTGATCTTGTGGGGGCTATCACACCCCTCCCCCTCTGAGTCCGAGGGTTCCTCCTTTCTCCCATGACGATGGGGACATCGCCATCTCTTCACTGTGGTCTCATCTCCAATGCTTGTACGGTCAGGTTGGGGGTGTGTAACAGGTCCGTGATCACCCCTTTTGTGTAGAGTGCCAAAGAACCACTACCGGGTGCTTATTGGTGACCTCTGGGTTTCCATCGCCTCTGTCTCCATATCTGAACCAGAATCATCAGCATCCTGAGGATTGGCTCTTAAGGTTTTAGTAGGCGGGAATGTCCTGTCTGTAGGCCCGTGTGAAGGATGCCAATGGTAGCATGTCCATAGAACCCATTGCCTCCTTGGTGGGGTCTCTGAGACGGAGGTGATCAATGTGTTTTTTGTAGCTATTCTCCATGTTTTGCACCTTTACGACAATTGTCCTGTTTCAACAACAACCTCCGGAATCCACGGAGAGCCATCGCTGAAACTCCTCATGCGGACCGTGGGCACTATTTTACCATTTTGATTTCAAGTGCTGGGCGGACTAGAAACTGGGAGTATTTCAGATCCAACTTTTAGACCTGTTCTCAGGCGCCCTCATACACATTCTGCCTGAAAAAAAATCAGCAATTCCGAATCATGCTGCACAAGCCTGTGGGCATGGCTTAATGTAACCGAAATCCTGCAGCTCCAATTGGTGCTTCCAACTGCACATGCGCAGGAAAAAAATGATAGAATGTGGCTCCCCGCCGCCGGATATTGCCTCCCCTGGCTCCCACAGACATTGCCCCCCCACCCCTCCCCACAACATTACTGACCCCCTTATCCCCCCCTCCACCTCCCCGCCACACAAACCCATTGCAGGGCACTCTCCTCTCCCCCTCACTGATCTCAGGCAGAATGGCAGCAGAACTCCCCTTCCTCCACCACCACCGCCCCCCCACCCCCCAAACTGATCTCAGGCAGAGTGGCAGCAGACCCCCCCTCCCTGCGCCCCCCCCCACTCCTCTCCCCACCAATCTCAAGCAGAGAGCTGTCGGACGGTAGGCACCTACTTCCTCACTAACTGGAGCGGCCAAATTGGACTTTTGTGGAGTATGTCTATTTTGCACCGATTCTTGATGGGCGAACGGCAGTGGTAAAGAGGGAAGTGCCGGTAAGGGTGGCCGTGTAGCCCATTAAGTCACTTTAAATGCATGCAAATGCATTTAAATGGCCGTCGCACCTGTTTCTGGTGCGGTCTGACTGTTGTGGCCCTTTTTTTAGGTTCTTTGTTGTAACACAACTTTGTCACCCAGATTTGGGAATGTCAGGCTAAGCCTAGATCAAATTTGTCGGCCCATCAATAGCCCATCATCATATGCAGCATAGTCCTACAGTTTAAAAACAAACATGCAAGCTTTGTTTCTAGAAAACCTGCAGTTTGTTTCCTCATGTCATTTCTGAATGTTTGGAATTGCCCGCTCCGCCGGGTTGTTTAAAGATGGGTGGCAGGGTGCATGTGGATGTGCTTTACTCTCATGAAGGTCTGAAACTGCCTGCTGGTAAGTCATAGAATCATAACGTCCCGACCAGTGCAGTGTGAGGTCCATCAGCCCATCGAGTCTGCACTGACTCTCTGACAGAATATCTTAACCAGGCCCCCTCCCCTTGCCCTATACCTGCAACCCACACATTCATCATGGCTAATTCATCTAACATAAAGTGGCAATTTACAACGGCCAGTCCACCTAACCTACATATCTTTGGAATGGGATCCTGTTATCTGTTACAAGAATCTCCATTATGCCATGTATGCGCAACGATTGACAGAGTCTCTCTGTGCCATTGTAAAAGGTAATAGAGTCCATTCAGTGCACATAGATTCATTTTGAAAGGGCATCAACGAGAATTAAAAACCTGGGGCCCTAAAACTGCCCTGCAAAGCCTGCTTATACCAATACGTGGAGAGGTGATAATGTATGAATTTCCCATTGTAAAAACCTAGGAAACACCCAACTCTGTTGTGTTTCTTAGAGTTGGAACCCTTGTTATGGCCTTCACTTTCTCTTTGACAGGGTGTAATCCATCCTTGTCAACTTGCTATGTTACTTTGTTGACCTGGAACATATAATTTTCCCCTTTTCAATCGGACTCCAACATCAGAAAAATGCCATAAGACCTCCTCCAAAATCTCCAAGTGTTTCCTTGCAGTACCTCCTGAGACTGAAGTGTCATCCAGATAGACAGCCCCTCGGGGCACCCCCTGAAGAATGTTCTCCATCACCCTTTGAAAAATGACACAAACCAAAGACACCCTAAAGGGCAAAATAACTGTACTCATACAGTTTGTAAGAATTAATGTGACATACTTCCTCAAGTTCCAGTTGGTGGCAGACATGGCTCATGTCCAATTTGGAAAATATGTGACCACCCCCCCCACCCCCCCAACCCCCTTCAGCCAGCTCTGCCTACAAGTCCTCTATGCATGGCATAGGGTATCTGCTTAAAGGGAGCCTCTATTGACTGTCCATTTATAATCCCCACAGAGATCGACTGAATTGTCAAGTATCAAAACTGGGACTGCTGGTGCGGCCCATTCAGCAAATTTTACTGGGTGTATAATGCCAAGTTCCTCTAGAAGTTCCAAAACAGCCTCTACTTTGGCATGTAGGGCACAGGGGACTAGTTGTACCTTCAAGTATTTAGGTTAGGCCTCTGGGTCCACATGGATCTTGGCCCCTATGGTCTTTAACTTTCCCTAGACCACCTTAGAACACGTTGGGATACTTTCTGATGACTTCATACAGACTGTGAGTGTCCATTTTAAAGATCTATTGCCAATCCAGGCAGATTTTCTGTAGCCAGTCCTTTCCCAAAAGGCTGGACCCTGGGCCTTGCACCTCTATCAAGGGAAGTCGGAGTGCCTGTTACTCATGTGTAACTGAGGTTACAGTCATCCCAACAATATGGAAGGGCTCCCCAGTGCATGTGGTTAATCTTGGTGTCCTGCAGGCTTAAAGGCAAAAAGCCCAACCGGAGTCACCTAAAGGTTTGTTCTGCAATAATAGATACAGCGGCTCGTGTGTTTAGTGGGTGGCCATTTACCTGGAGTTTAATCTTGGTTGGAGCCACTTTGGGTGTGGTGATGCCACTTAGCTGTATCAGTTTCTCATTCTCATACTAGATAATTGTCCTGAGTTGGTTTTCAGCCTGAGCATTATAACTGTTTTGGTAGCCTTGTCTGGGATGGACTCTATGCACGTTCAGCACAGATGTATTTGCACACCATTGCGAGACTTCCTGTCCATTTCTTGAATCATGCAACCTCTGGCTCCAATTGGCTTTCTTGGCAATAAATGGAAGACCCAATGGAGACTTGGCTGAGGACAATATCAGCTGTGGACCCCTGAAGCAACTGGGTCCCTTTTCATGGGAAATGGCCAGTGCTGTGGCTTTCTTGAGATCCAGAGTTAGTTCAGTCAGTAGCTTCCTTTGGGTCCTCATATTAATGATTCGACACACTGTGATCCCTTAACATTTCCAGAGGTGCTGGCCCGTTATCAACGTTCTGACAATTTCTGCAGCCTTGTCGAGAATTCAATGACAAGTTCCCCAGAGGCTCTATTTGCTGTATTAAACCTGTAGTGTTGCAATATAACAGACGGTTTAGGTCATAGTGCTTCACTAAGATGTCTACCAATGAAAGATTTTGAATCGCGGGCTGCTGGGTGGGTTAAACTTTTCACTATGCTGAAAGTCAGGACCCCACAAGCGGACAGGAAGATTACTTTTTGCTGGTTGTCTCTTCTGTTGCCTGGAAGCAATATCTCACCAATTCTGCACACTGAGACCAATCCTCCACACCCACATCATTAGTTCCAGTTTCCCAAACAGAAACATTTTCAATATCTCTCTGTCACTATCTTACCGGGTTCGGTGAAGGGCAAGACTGCCTGAAACTTTCCTTGTTCCTTGTCACCAATGTAATAACTTAGGAAGCCCGACTGGAAAGGAACATAATCTATTTACAGAATACAGATTTAAACCACAGTGGTTAGTACTGCTGCCTCACAGTACCAGGGATCCAGGTTCGATTCCCGACTTGACTCACTGCCTGTGTGGAGTTTGTATGTTCTCCTTGTGTCTGCGTGGGTTTTCTCTGGGTGCTCTGATTTCTTCCCACAATCCAAAAGACATGCTGGTTAGGTGCATTGGCCATGCTAAATTCTCCCTCAGTGTGCCCAAACAGATGCCAGAGATGGCGACGAGGGGATTTTTCATAGTAACTTCATTGCAGTGTTAATGTAAGCCCACATGTGACACTAATAAATAAACTTTTTAAAAAAACCTTGGAACTACTGTAGTGTGCACGCACTAGTGCCCCCCCCCCCCCCCGGGACTACAGTTCTGCAGGTCTAGTCCTGGGCCTGCCATATAAAAAGTAATGAGTTCTAGCTGGGCAAGTCATTGCTTGTTACCAGGGGAACTCTGATAGAAAGAGATCAATCATTGATTCTCCATGGATCTCATGGGGGTTATCACACTAACATAGAACATTTATTAAATTGGAGATTATTCTTAAAAACTTACAATGATTTTCACGGTGTTAATATCTCCCAATTTTGCACCTGTCATCTGCTGCTGAAACTCACTTTGTGCCTTTGTTACTCTAGCCCTGATTATTCAAATGCATACCTCTCATCCCACATTGGGATGCCCTCTGTAAATATGAAGGCGCTCAGAACTCTGCTGTTCATGTTTTAACTCACACTAAGTCCTGTTCACCTATCAGTTCTGTGCTCACTGAGGTCAAACAATGTCTTAATTTTAAAATTCTCATCCTTGGGTTCAAATCCCTCCATGGCCTTGCCCCACCCTTTCTCTCTAATCTCTGCCAGCCTCTCAATCCTCTGAGATACCTGTGCTCATTTACTTCTGGCCTCTTGTGCAGCCCCCATTCTAATTGTTCCACCATTGGTGGCTGCGCCTTCTGTTGCCTAGGCCAGAAACTCTAGAATACCCTGCAGCCTGTCTCTCTCTCTTTAAGACACTTCTTAAAATCTACCTCTCTAACCAAATGTTTGGTTGCTCATTGTCATCTTTTGTTTTATATTGCTGCTGTGAAGCACTTTGGGATGTTCCATTACGCTAAAGGCACCATATAAATACAAGTGTTGTGCTAAATCCAACAGTACGTGCAAGGGTACCTAACTGCTGCTTCTGTGTAAACCTGTGTGTTCAGTGAAGATAAACAGCTAGGAATCAGATCAACTGTATGATTGCACACTGTAAGGTCTGACGTCCAAAATTTGGCACACCTTCGAGACTGAGATCATGCTGGATTTCTCATTGTCCCGGATTTTAAATTACCTGTTAGTGTGCAACGTTGCAGTATTATGTCTGGAGAACAGGGAGGCAGATTGTAAGCATTGCAGTGGGCCCAGGTCTGGGCATACGTACCCGACACCACACAGCCCAAGAGAAAAATGTTGCTGGATTTGTGTGAAAAGCAGTTATGAATCTGAATGTAATCTTAGATTTATTATTGTCACATGTATTAGAATACAGTGAAAAGTATTGTTTCTTGCATGCTGTACAGACAAAGCATACCATTCATAGAGAAGGAAAGGAGGGAGTGCAGAATGTGGTGTTATATTCATAGCTAGGGTGTAGAGAAAGAACAACTTAATGCAAGTTAGATCCAGTTAAAAGTCTGACAGTAGCAAGGAAGAAGCTGTTCTTGAGTTGGTTGGTAGGTGACCTCAGACTTTTGTATCTTTTTCCTAGTGAGAAAAGGTGGAAGAGAGAATGTCTGGGGTGCATGGGGTCCTTAATTATGCTGGCTGCTTTGCCAAGGCAGCGGAAAGTGTAGACAGTGTCAATGGATAGGAGGCTGGTTTGCATGATGGATTGGGCTACACTCAACACCTTTTGTAGTTTCTTGCGATCTTGGGCAGAGCAGGAACCATACCAAGCTGTGATACAACCAGAAAAAATGCTTTCTATGGTGCATCTGTAAAAGCTGGTGAGAGTCATAGCTGACATGCCAAATTTCCTTCAACTTCTGAGAAAGTAGAGGCGTTGGTAAGCTTTCTTAATTATAAGTTGTTGGCATGGGGGATCCAGGACAGGTTGTTGGTGATCTGAATAGCTAAAAACTTGAAGCTCTCTACCCTTTATCCCTGTTGATGTAGACTCCACTACACTACTCCTTCGTTTTGTTGACAGTGTTACATTCGATAAATGTCGTAGAATTTTAGGGCGCAAGTGATATCCTGTATGTTGCTGCCAATTATATAACATAATACTGGTCATAAGAGTCAAAAGAAATCATTCTTTTTTTAGGAGGCTATGCGTGGAATTGGTGGGAATGTATGAATGAATAAATGAATGAATGAACAGATGGTTGGATCACTGTCTTGGGAGCGAGCTCCTCAGAGTGAAAAAATCTGGTTTGCAGACAGCTGGATTTTGAGTGATGTACCCATATAATCATATTTTCCATGCCTCTCAGTCACTTCATATTTGTGCAGAGCTGTTTTGTGCCAATCATGTCGTGAGTTATAAATTTCAACAGTAGATGGAGCTGCAGAAGCTGCAGATTCTGATATCTACAGGATATACTGCAAAGCATGTTTACTTTGTCCTGACTTTTCAGGTAGGTGGGATTGGGAAAGACCCACAAGTTTATAAATTCTGCACCTGATTTTTAAAAAATGTTCTACAATGCTGTAATTTTAAAGATTAAGTCCATAAACATGTGGTACTGAGTCCAAAAAAAAACCAGTAAAGTAGGTGAAACATAAATACGCTGGAGGGCATGTGTTACAAATTAAATTAACTTTTAAATTTTAACTTGGAGTTCCTGATTAGAGCTTTGTATGGAGTGTTTCGTTACTGAGAAGACAGTATCTAACCTCCATCACAGAGTAAGAGGGTGAGACTACCTCTCTCTGTAGTGCTCATTCATTGCCCAACTGCTTGATAACCAAACACCCATTTCCCTTTCAGCATTCTGAAGGAGACTGTGTTCCCTCTATGATACCCTGGTTTACCCCTCAGTCAACACCCCCCCCCCCCCCCCCCCCCCGGTCTGCTTCCCCTTCCAATGGCACCTTTCCATGCAAATGCAGGAGATGTACCACCTGCCTTTCCACCTCCCTCTCTCCTTGCCGTCCAAGCTCCCAAACACTCCTTTCAGGTGAAGCAGCAATTCGCACGCACTACTTTTAATTTAGTATACTGCATTCATTGCCCACCTTCACACTGGGGATGCCTATCGCAGCTTGGGTGACTGCTTTAGGAGAACACCTCAGTTTAGCCAAAGCATAGCCCCGAAGCTTGTCATTTTAATTTTCTACCTTACCCTCATACTGACACCTCTGCCCTTGGCCTGCTGCTCTGGTCCAGTGAATCTCAGCGTAAGCTTAAGCACTTCATCTTTCCATCTGATATTTTTATTGCCTTCCGCACTTAACACTGAGTTCAACAATTCCTGATTCTCACCTTTTGTGTCCTCCCAAGTGTTGTCCAATTACAGAATCACTTCAAACGTTGGATTCTTTTTGGTGGAATTTTCTTATTCCCCCGCCACCCCCCCCCACTCCCTCCAACAACCTGTGGTGTGCTTTCCAGTGGCAGAGGCGGCTTGCCATTGGTCTTCAGATTCTGTTGATATCAATGGCATTTTGCATTGTTCTCCAGCCGTACCACACAAGAACCCACAGTCAGCGGGGTTAACGGTGAAAGGGATTGTTGTTGGTGCAGGCTCGATGAGCTGAATAACCTCTTTCTACACTGTAGGGAAGATGTTCTGACTGTCACACGTATGAACAACATGGTATAGGAATTTCAGTGCTGGTGTGATGCCAAGTATAAAAGTCATACATCTTAATGATTGGCAGATTATACCAAATAGCGGGTAGGTGATGGCCTGGTGGTATTATCGCTAAACTATTAATCCAGAAACTCAGCTAATGCCCTAGGGACCTGGGTTCAAATCCCTCCATTTAAGATGGTGGAATTTGAATTAATAAAAAAAATCTGGAATTAATAATCTATTGGTAGCCATGAAACCATTGTTGGTTGTTGCAAAAACCCATATAGTTCACTTATGTCCTTTAGGGAAGGAAATCTGCCGTCTTTACCTGGTCTGGCCTACATGTGATTCCAGAGCCACAGCAATGTGGTTGACTCTCAACTGCCTTCTGAAATGGCCTAGCTAAGGGCGACTAGTTACGGGCAATAAATGCTGGCCAGCAAGTGAAGCCCATCTCACATGAATGAATAAAAAAAAACACATCTCTTCAGCAGTTCAGAACAAAGTACTGATCACCAATGGGAAGGGCCAGAACATTCAACCCTATGTTTTAGATTTTGCAAGCACAGGCTGCTTGGGTATAGTCCGGACTTGTTGTGAAGGGATGTGCTATTTGATATGATCCACTAGTCATTAGGACGTATGACCTACATACTTAGCATCATACTAGCACTGAAATTCATATACCATGTTGCTCATTTTTGTGATAGAGTGTCTTTCTGGCTTGACAACAGCATCTTGTTAGTGGAGAATACAATAACAACTCCTGATTGTGCTAACAATTACACAATCTAAGATTATCAATCTGGCTCATGGTGTCCCTCACTTAGGCATGCCAGAAGCCACATTTATTCACACACACAATCTTGTCCTTTGCAGGTGGGAGGGAAACGTTCTCACTTTATGCGTTTTCGAATGAAACAAAAACTTGAGGGGCAGTCATTCCCTGGTTCATTCCCCTTAACAGTTAACTGTTCTTTGCTGCATTCTCCATGATAACGCCTGTACCAACGTCTACTTGCCAGCCATTCAACACTGTCTTCTTATGCAGTATAAATTATTGTTCCGTTTACTGGCAGTCTATTTTGCATTTCTAGGAGAATTGTTCGGGAGAAATTCCCCAGTACACCCCCCTTGTAAGGAAACCCTATATGTAACACTCCCAAGTATTTTCAAGTATTTTGTCTTGATGAGTGCAAGATGAAAAGCTTTAATTGCATGCCTCTTTTCTCAGTGACTCTCAACTTCTGAATTCGCAAAAGAGTCTATTTAAATAGAAAGCATAGCCCTCGAGGAGTCGTAGTTCTGCAGTTTTCAAACCTCGTAGTCAGGTCTTTCTAGTGGGATCAATTAAGATCAGAAGTTCCTTATAAGTTGTAAGAGGGCAAAACTGAAATCATGGAAATGTGCTATTTTCGCAGATACACAGTGAAATGGTGACATGGTCACACAGAGGTGTTTCGGACAATATACTTTCCATTGGCAGTAGCAAGATGAACGTGTCATTGACTTTGGGTACTAACAACACTCAAACTGCAGTTGAGAAAGTAATACTTTTCCATGTTGTAGTTATTAGATTCCTTATAGCATTACCACACATTGCCAAAACTCCAAAAGAGATTGATTTCTTATCAAAGGTATCATCGGGATACTGATGTTTCAAATGGTTTTTTGAATCTGTAGAGATCACAAATATAATTGGAAAATAACATTCAAGTTCAACGTTAAATCATAAAACAAATCATTCTGTTTAGTCTTTGGAAACAGTTACCAGATCTGGCACGCTTGTTGCTTTTTTGACTTATTAGGATATCTTGTTTTACTCACTTGACAGGAGCCTGAAAATACTTGGGAATGTAACATATTGGGTTCCCTTAGAAGGGGGTTTGCTGGGGAATTCCTCCCAAACAAAATCTTCTCCTAGAAATGATGAACTGGATCTTTCCCTTGTTTATAATGGCTATTAATCAGCAATGGCTTTGCATCTTCTACGTGCCACATAAAAGTAATTTTAAACTGAATAGTTTTCTCTGTAGTTTACTCTCTGTCTAGCCTTAAGTTGGAGGTCAGGGTATACTGGGAATTTAACCCAGGGTGACGGAGATGTGTCAATGTATTTCCATGTCAGGAAGTGTGTCTTTGAAAAGGACTTGAATGTGATGGCGTTCTCTGCTGCTCTTGTCCTTCTGGATGATAGAATGTGCCACTTTGGGAGGTGTTATCACAAAGGCCTTGCTGAGTTGCTGCAGTGCATCTTTTTTATATGGTACACACTTTGGCTACAGCTCACCTATGTTTGATATGAAACTTTGAGCTGGTGAATGGGTTTTGATCAAGCAGGCTGCTTTGTCCCAGATGGTGTAGTGCTTCTTGAGTGTTGCATGCATTCAGGCAAATGAAAAGTGTTCCATCACACTTCTGATTTGTGCCTTGTGGACAGACTTTGGGAAAATCATGAGTTGCTTGCCACAGGATGTCCAACTTTTGACTTGCTCTTGTAGTGAGAGTATTTATGTGCTGGCCAGTTAATTTTCTGGTCAATTGTGGTCCCTAAGGGGCTGGTGGTGGGGAATTTGATTGTAATATTGGCCCATAACTTCAGATCCTCTGGTGTTACACTTGGGGGGGACTACCTCAGTGATGTACTGGGGAATCTCTCTAGGAGGTTCTCATGAGAGGGTTTAACCTGGTAATTACACAGAATTGCTAACATGCTCTGGACAATTGTGTTGCCATTTGACAGAAATGATTTAAATCATTAACTTTGGATGGTTCTGCCAGTTTAATCTTTATAGTCACTCAGAGTTAGAAGGTTAAAAAAAAACCCTTCCAACTCCAGAGTAATTATATAAACATGTGGACCCAGCCTTACAGGAGGATCCCCCCAACCCTGCCAGAACATCTCTGGTTCTGAACCCCATCTCTTTCTCCGTTTTGGACCTAGTTCAGATCTGAAACTAATCTTCAATTCCAGATTTTAAAAAAAATTGAATTTAAATTCTACCAGATGCCATGGAGGAATTTGAATGCATGCCCCTGGACATTACAATCACATCACCATTTTCTTAAATGCTCTGCCTAACATGTTTTAAAGTAGATGAAACCTAAATGTGATTGCTGTCTGCACAATTTTGTTATTTCTTTGTGCAAAACTGAAGCTCAGTTTATCGATCACCTCAAATTAAATCTATTTTGTGTATTTCTACTCTTCCCTCTTTCCTAAATCTCACCATGTTACTCGCTGTGATCTGATTCCTGGTATCCACCAATGGCAGCTTAACTAAATAGTGTGCAACAAAACATAATGTGTGACATTCATTCAGTTTCCCTTATGATGGCAAAGCTGAGATTTGGAAAGTAAGCATGCAGCAACCTAAGGGCTCTATCCCACATTCAAGCAGCACTGCAATGAGAATTCAAGATATTCAAATTGACCACATTGTGTCAACCCAAAGAACATGGATCAGAGAGCAATTAGCTTCCTACCTTGGGCAAGGGGGGAATGAGTTTGTCCCTCACTGAAGCTATATACTCTTTGCACATACAGACTCATTATCTGCTCAGGATTGCATTACATTTACAATGCTCCAGAAAATAAGAGAATTTGGCCGGAATTTTATCGCGTTGCGCATCACGGGAATAGGAGTGGGAGACAGGCTGACAATGGGAAGGTCAGTTGACCTCAGGCGAGATTTTACGGTTTCGAGCGAGGCCATAAAATCCCATGTTTGCCTCCCACATTGTGTAAGTTCCAGCATCAAGTAATGTGCCTTCAGGAGACTGTTTAAGACCTTCTCTGTGAGAATATGACCTTCCAGAATTATCCAAAATAGGCTTCAATCAACAAGCTTATTTGCAGAGTTGTTGAAGTGTAACACCTTGAGCTTTCTCCTTATGTTGATGTCTTTTCTTTCCCCGTAGCAAAATGGAACAGATATACTAAAGGAATCAAAGCTGAGCTTGCAGGCCGAAGGTTCATGGCAGACCAGCAGACCGAATAGACTGTTGAAGTGCTGAATATTAAAGAAGCCATTGCACTCTTCAGGTAGGACCACTCTAAAGTGAAAAGGTGTGGGGGGGACTGATCTTACCAAAAAAATTCTAAAGTCCCGAATAAGCGTTTAAAAAAAAAGAAGCGTTTCAGATCCATCTTTTTCGGCAAGGTCGTAAGTCCAATCTTATGCCACTTCTGTGCAAAAAATAATGCACAATCTATTTCCCACCACTAGGGGGAGGGTGCGGGGCCTAAGCTTGCCGGAAAGGCTGGCAGCTCATCGGAGAGGGCACAAGTACATGTCTGTTCTGTGGAACGGAGCAGAGAGATCTGTCAGTCACCTCCACACCTGAATATTGCCCGCCTCTCCCTCCCTCTCCCCACCAATCCCTCCCCCCACCCCAACCCTGTGATCATGGGTCTTCGCGCACACTCCCCCTGCCCCCCCCCCCCCCCCCCCCAGTTCAGCTCGGCCTGGACCAGCCAATCACCCTTTCCAGGTTCGAGGTCAATCTCATTGGAAATCCGGGCCCAGTGAGATGGTGAGAGGAGAAATCGGGCATGAACCTGACTTTTTTCACCTCTCTGGCGATCGTACCAGCTCGTGCTGCCCGTTTGCTGGCAGGACGAGGAGGTAAGATCGCCCCCATGATCTTTGTTTTATACCACGTAGAATATCCAGCAACACTTGTATAATGAAATGTGTGTCTCTTTGAATATATGGCTTGCGATTCTATGATTATAGTTACTATATACATCTGAGGCTGTAGGTGGAAATGAATTAGATTATGAAGTACAAAAATATAAATGAGAAATTTTGGGTTTGAATTTCTGAGAGAATTTTCCCTCTGCCCTAATCAAAGTGGGCAATCTATACATGAATTAAAGAACTAATATGGATGTCATTTCTACCATTTCTGAAAACCTTCTGTTGAATTTATGACAGATGAGTGATTAGTACTGGGGAGATTTTTAACTTGGAAAAGTGCTTGGGTGTGGGTTGGGGTTAAGTCCTGAAAAGTATGAGGCAATCGGGAAGTTGTTTCCAACCCACTGACTTCCACATTTCACTCCAATGCATTTGGTTGTGCTTCTCTTCATTAACCAAATCAACAAACAGTGGGATAAATTAAAAATGCAATTCCTTAAAGAGGTACTCCATCAAAGTAAACAGAATCTAGATGGCTGTTTGTGCACAATCCCCTTTGCAAAGGAAGGTTGTCGATTTTAATATGTTAATTGCTGACTTACAGCAGGTATATAATTACAGCAATATTAACATGATCTTTGCCATTTTAATGTGGGTTCGCACATTTCCTGGACTTCCTGGAAATCCCTAGTGAATGAACACAATGAAGATTGAAGTTGCTGAAGATATGTCATGGAAATACGCCAATAAGTACTGCAACCTTACAGCTGCTTTTCTGCCTGGTTGTCTGAAATGCTTTGCTCATGGTACTCGTGCAGTGAGATTTATCTTTACAATTTTGGAGGTGCCTTCTCCATTTTGGACACCTGATTTGCAATTTTTTTCTGATCACCGTGAGTGCAATTTGTGCTGTGTCACTTTAGAGTGGAGATGTGGATCTGTAAGGGCACTAGGAGCAGGAACAGTAATAACTCCACAAGATGCACTGCAGCAATTCAGCAAGGACTCCTTCGACAGTATCTCCCAATCCTGTGACCTTTACCACCAAGAAGGACAAGGGCAGCAGACTCATGGGAACACCGCCAACAGCAAGTCTCTCTCCAAGCTACACACCATCCTGACGTGCAACTGTATCACCGCTTCTTCACTGTCGCAGGGTAAAAATCCTGGAACTCCCTTCCTAACAGCACCTACAATACATTAGCTGGGACTTTCCCCCACCCGTATGGTAGGTTTTCCAGCAGCAGAGGCAGGATCTTCCAGTGAGGATAATGATGATTATCATGGCTTGTTGGCCATATTGCTGAGGAACCTGCCAGCCAATGGTGCACCACCACTACTGATGGAAAAGCCACCACAATGGGGAGTAGTTGGAGAATTCTAGCCATGGACAGTACCACCTTCTCAATGGCAATTAGTGATGGGCAATAAATGCTGGCCTAGCCAGCGACATCCATTTCCTATGAATGAATAAGAAGAAAAAGCCAGCTGCTCATGGACTGGAGTGAAGGAATCAGTTGAGAGTTGCTGCTTGCAGGAGATCACACCATGCACACAAGGTCTGTAGGCAGTTGATGAGCTTCCTTGACATCTAAGCAGGAATCTCAGAGCTCTGTGTTGGATAGCCACGCTCAACACCTTTGTCTGTGGATCATTCCAAGACACTGACATTTGCAGGATCTGGCAGTCACTGAACTACAAATGTGCAAGACAGATGACCGACAGCTTGATTGCCAGGCTGGCAATTATGTGAACTTTGCCTGTGATGATACAATTCTTTCAGGTTGTATCACGGCTTGGTATTGCTACTGCTCTGCCCAAGACCACAAGGAACTACAAAAGGTCTGAATTGTAGCCCAATCCATCACGCAAACCAGCCTCCCATCCACTGACTCTGTCTACACTTCCCGCTGCCTCAGCAAAGCAGCCAGCGTAATCAAGAACCCCACGCACCCCGGACATTCTCTCTTCCACCACCTTCTATTGGAAAAAAAGATACAAAAGTCTGAGGTCAGGTACCAACCAATTCAAGAACAGCTTCCCTGCTGCCATCAGACTTTTGACTGGACCTACCTTGCATTAAGTTGATCTTTCTCTACAGCCTAGCTGTGACTGTAACCCTACATTCTGCACTTTCTTGTTTCCTTCTCTACGAATGATACGCTTCGTCCGTATAGCACACAAGAAACACTTTTCATTGTATACTAGTACGTGTGACAATAGTAAATCAAATCAAAATTGTCAGTCAGAATGAGCAGACAGTCTGGTATGCTGTTCAAACTGGCTTCCCACGGGTGCAGAGTTGGTAGATAAGGTAGTCCCACAGCACCCAAGAGTTGGAATCAGTGCAAGGGCTTCCACTCCATTGAGGCACTGCTGATGTACGGTCTGACAACGATGTTTCTGCAGATGTATACAAGATTCCCAGGCAGCTGCCATGATGCTATCGCCCTGCAGCTGTCCACCAGTGATGTCTGATCACATCACGTCTCGGAACAGACTGACCAGCTGGCTGCTTGGAGACGAGATATCCACTTAAAACGTGGCTGATGACAACCATGAGGAACCCAATCAGTGAGGCCTATGAGCGATACATTAAATGCCATATGCTAAAAAGATGTGTCATTGGGCAAGCTGTCACCATGTTGAAGATGTGCTTCAGGTGTCTGATCCAATCCTTTAGTACATTGTGGGCAGTGTCTCCAGAACGGTGAAGGTACGTTGTACAACATTCCACAGCAAGAGGAATAAGACAAAGAGCATAGAGCCTCTTCAAGAGGAGAATGAGCTGGAACATGATGTGGCCAATACACTAGTCATGGGGCATAATGCTGCCCTAGATGTCCTCGATATTGAGAAGTTCACTAATGTTTCAACTATCTGACAATCACAAACAAAAATCTACCCCCTGCCAATCCATGAAACACAAAGTAGTCTTACAAACAATCACCCATCACTTTCACAGCCACTCATTGTTCCATGTCAGTTAATGCTTTCCTACTCATCACAAATGAAAAGGTCATTAGCCAGGCCGCAACCAAGAAATGTGCAGCACAAGAAAATGTTTCCTTAAAAATGAAACAGAAATTTAGTGTTGTGTAACATAATGCGTAGACTTTACTTTTCCTCTTCCGAGCACTTCTAGTTGGTGCAAATCCTGTGCCTTAAGCCTATTTCAGTGGCTCAGGTCACAGTGCTCCTCCCAACCCCCTCTGGGTTTTGGAGTCCATCAGGACCCCACCTAAGACTGCCTCACCTATTCATGGGTAGGAGCATACCTATTCATTTGGGTTATTAGCTGACCTCATTGGGGTGAGGAACTAGAACTAGGGATCGCTGTTCAAAAATAAGGGGGTCGTCCATTTAACTCAAGAAACTAATAAGGGTTTTGAGACTTTGGAATCCTCTTCCTCAGTAAGTAGTTGAGGCAGACCCTTTGAATATCTGTAAGGCAGAATTCTTGATAATCAAGTTGGTGAAAGGTACCAGAATGTAGACAGGAATTTGAAGTTGAAGTTAATATTAGGTCAACCATGATCTTATTGAATTGTAGAGAAGGTTGAAGGGGCTTAGTGGCCTATTCCTGCTCCTAATTGGTTGTATAAGTACCTGAGTCGGGATATGGCCTGTTTGAGTCCTGTGACAGTGCCCCCACAGTGTATGTAAGATCTTAACTGAGGCATCATTATCTTCTTCCTCCACCACATCAAGTCAACATTAGTAAGCATTGTATGCCATATGGCTGTCTATTATTTAATTTTATCATTGGGATGTTTTGGCTGCCTAATCTCCCCATCTCTGACAGCCAAACACCTAAAGATGCTAATAACATCCAGGGCCGCCGCCGCCACCTCTGCAGATCCCTGTTACAAGACGGCACTAAACAGAAAGGAGGGATTGTCTTTCCTGTACTTTGTGCTTTCTTCCCCTGCAAGAAGGGAAAGTAGAAAGCAATGAATGATTTGAATCAGTGGATGGAGAAAAATTAGTTGAAGCATCTGTGAGGAAGAGGCATGACACTGCACAAAGCTGAGGCCGAGTGTCAGTAGTAGTAGGTGGACTTACGAGGAATGGGAGTACAGCAAGGTAAGAGGGTGTGAGGAGCCCTATCTCGGTCGTTAAAGCACTCTTGGCATTAATTCCGCAAGCGTGCCACTGTGCTCCCCCTGTGACCTCACGGACAATCTCCAGCAATGTCTTCTGAATTCCACTTACTGGTTTTTTTCCTCCTGTCAGTATCTCCCTGTGAGCTCTTGCACTCCCCAGCATCAGTTCCAAGGGAGGTGTCACCAGAATGAGATCCAGCCATTGGAACTCCTCTACTGCATTCTGTCAGTGCCTTTGGTTATAATCCCAATTCCAAACTCCATCACATTGCATGTTTGAAGTGTCCCTTTTAAATACTAGAGTTGAAAGTGTCCCATGCATGTTGGTCGTCATGTCTGTTCAGACTGATCAAGGAGACTGGAAATAACAATGATAATACACTGGCTTGGTTCAAGAAAAAGTGATTGATCATTGCACTGCACCAACTTGAGTTTCTGGCATGCTATTGGATGCTGTGCTCTCAGTGCTTCACAAGTGGATGTGCCTCTGTGGCTGCAGCCTGTCCTCAACAGTTCCCTGCTCCTTTGCTTCACCAAGCATGTCTTGTGCCTTCTCCTGTGCCACCACCGCCCGCACCCCCCCCCCCCCCCATATCCTGTATTTCCCACTGATATGACTTGATTTGATCTATTATTGTCAAATGTATTAGTATACAGTGAAAAATATTGTTTCTTGCACACTATACAGACAAAGCATAGCATACACAGAAGAAAAGGAAAGAGTGGAGAATGTAGTGTTACAGTCATAGCTAGGGTGTAGAGAAAGATCAACTTAATGCAAGGTAGGTCCATTCAAAAGTCTGACGGCAGCAGGGAAGAAGCTGTTTTTGAGTTGTTGGTACATAACCTCAGACTTTTGTATCATTTATAACAGAAGAAGGTGAAAGAGAGCATATACAGGGTGTGTAGGTCCTTAATTATGCTGTCTGTTTTCTGAGGCAGCAGAAAGTGTAGACAGTGTCAATGGGTGAGAGAGTGATTTGAGTGATGGACTGGGCTTCGTTCACGACCCTTTATAGTTTCTTGCAATTTTGGATAGAGTAGGAGCCATACCAAACTCAGATACAACCAGAAAGAATGCTTTCTATGGTGTACCTTTAAAAGATGGTGAGAGTTATATGGACATGCCAAATTTCCTTAGTCTTCTAAGAAAGTAGAAGCATTGGTGGGCTTTCTTAACTATAGTTTTGGCATGGGAGGGCCAGGACAGGTTGTTAGTGATCTGAACATCTAACAACCTGAAGCTCTTGTCCATTTCGACTTCATCCCCATTAATGTAGATAGGGGTATGTCCTCCAGTACGGTTCCTGAAGTCATTGACCATCTCCTTTGTTATGTTGACGTTGAGGGAGAGATTGTTGTCGTCACACCAGTTCACCAGATTCTCTTTCCTCTACTCTGTCTCATTGTTTGAGAGTTGACCCATAATGGTAGTATCATCAGTAAATTTGAAAATTGAATTGGAGGGGAATTTGGCCACCCAGTCGTAAGTGTATAAGGAATGTAGTAGGGGGCTGAGGACACAGCCTGGTGGGGACCAGTTTTGAGGATGATCTTGGAGGAGTTGTTGCCTATCCATAATGATTGTGGTCTGTGGGTTAGAAAGTTCAGGGTACAGTCACAGAGGAAGCAGCTGAGGCCTGAGTCATGGAGCTTGGAGATGAGTTTCATAGGAATAACGGTGTTGAAGGCTGAGCTGTAGTCAATAAATAGGATTTTGACGTAAGTGTCTTTGTTATCTCGGTGTTCCAGGGCTGAATGCAGGACCAGGGAGGTGGTGTCTGCTGTGGACCTGTTGTGGTGATAGGTGAACTATGGTGGATCAAGGCAACCTGGGAAGCTGGAATTGGTTTGTGCCACTTCATGATGATGAATGTCAGAGCCACTGGATGATAGTCATTAAGGCTTGCTGCTTGGCTTTTCTTTTGGTGTCCGGATGATGGTCATCTTTTTGAAGCAGGTAGGACATCAGATTGTTGTAAAGAGAGATTGAAGATGTCTGCGAATACTCCCACCAGCTGGACTAGGCAGGATCTGAGTGCTCGTCTGGGTACCCCATCCAGGCCAGTTGTTTTTCATGGGTTGACCTTTGAGAAAGTTGCTCTGACATCTGCAATGGTGACCTCAGATACAGGTTCATCCGAGGCTTCTAGGGTGGAGGGGTGCTCTCACTGACTTCCTTGCTCAAAAATAGAATGCATTGAACACATTAGGGAGGGATGCATTGGCGGTTTTACATGCCTTCATCCTATAGCCTGAGACCACTATTCCCATATTCATCAGGGAAACAATACTGCGGAGTAGATAGTTCATCACTTTGCAAACAAATGATTGGTTGGAAACTTGACAAAGGCCCCGGATTCTGCACCTTCCAAGAATACCAATGTCAAAAATCTCTCAGAAATCTCCCTTGCTGAAGTCACACACAGAACCACATCCAGCTTTTGCATCTGTCCTGACTGCCAATGAGGTTTACTATCCATTAATTATCAACTTTGCAATTTAAAAGCCCACCCACTGACCATATTATTGCCTACTCTGGTATTATCACACAAGATATTATGTTATCACGGGATAAAAACATTCCAGTTATGCAACACACACAAACATTCCTTTCCCCTCATCGCGCGCGCGCGCACACACACACACACACACACACACACACACACACACACACACACACACACAATCCCCCCCCCCCCCCACCCTGTCCCCAAGTAGAGGTGGATTCCAGAGAAAGAAGCATATAGCTGAGTTATTAACAGAGTAACACTGGGTAAACCATATGGCTAAACAGTGCTGGAAAGGCACCTGGCTGCTGGTTCTGGCCATTTCTGCCTCTTTTAAGTGACTGGGTGTCCCAAGCACCTCATTATCATATTTAAATATCTGATCTCTCGAGAGAAGGTTAGTTGTCCACCCTAGCCTACTTCTGGTAAAATTGGAAATGGAGGCAGATAGGTGTCAGGTTGCAGATTTCTGAAATTTTACCCCATCACTCTTCCCTTTCCTATTTATTATTGGGGTTAAAATTGCCTCCAACATATTAGGGCAGATACTCTGAGTTCATGCCCACAGCAAGATGCTTCACATGCTGGTGGGGAAAGGAATCTCTCAGGCTCAAAATGTACCTGTTCATGTACATGCAACTAATGTCTCTTCAAATGTATAAACACCTACTCCCTAAATAACGGCAAAGTCAACCATCCAAACAATCTTTCTCACGTTCTGCTGCATATGTTTCCAATCCTAAATCCCAAGAGGCTTTCTCTGATGGCCAGTTATTTGTACACGTATGTCTGGACTGCCATCTATAATTTAGATCAGTTAAAATAACTTAGAATAGAAAAGCCATTGTACAAATTGAAACATGACATGGTCAGAAATTTGACCATTTTGGATTAATTTCTTATGAGCACTTTGGATTCTAAAAACCATGGTACCATGTGTGGTGTGTGAGTTCATCTTTCTGAGCTCATTGTCTATTACCCACAGCTGTATATTGATGCAAGCAATCCTGTAAGGATGGGAGAATTTACCACTAACAGCGGTTTCGTTCACATGTCCTAGGTGTGCTATAATGTCCGGATATATCTTGAGAGACCAATGGCAAGAGGTGAGGTTGAAGTGAAAGATCCATTTAATTAATAGCACTGGGTGATCTCTTGATTCTGTTAGCTGACAAAATCAATGTTCAAGGGTGGGATAATTCAAAGATGGCTGTTTTAAATGTTGGATTACAGAAACCTTCACAGGTGCCTGGTTGCCAGTAGGAGCAATTAGAGGATCCCACTTCATTGTATCAACTTTAGTTAGAAATACTAACTAAACAGCAGGAAACCTTTATAAGGTGGGAGACACAAAATAGAAGTGAAGCAAACAGAACAATGAAAAGATAAGGCTGTGAGCCAATTAGAAACCAACTATCAATTGCTGAATCTATCAGGATTCCAGATTATCTTTTGTATTTCTGTGCTATAGTCAGACAGGGATTGATGTGAAATGGGACAGAATAGGAATTAACTTGGAGATGTGAGTTGCTAAGGTTGTGCACATGTTTTCCCTTAGATACTTGCTGATTAAATTTGCAAAATCTAATAGTGAGTTTGAATAGTAAGTTAATAAATTATTAAGGAATGATAAATTGGAATTAAAGTTCCCTTGTACCTTACAATTAAATGAGGATTTCTGAAGATCTTGGTATTTAATTTATTTATTGCTAGTTCAGTGGGACAGAGTTTTTGAATAAATTTTAAAATGTCTATATTAATTTTTGAAAATCATCAAATTTTCATAAGGATTGTTATAATGAAAGCAAATATAACCATCCTATTGCAGCAATATTCAATAAACAGCAATGAATGAAATGATTGATTCATTGGGGAATTAGTTCAGAAAGGAATGTTCCCTGTCATACTAGTGGAATTCTGTGCTCTTTGTTAAATATCTCATGGCATTATATCAATCACTAGGTCAGACAGATGAGACCTTGCTGTAATGCCAAATCTAAGAGCACATGTGGTGCTGTACCAAGCCTACTCCACAATATTGGTGTTTTCTGTACCTGTGTAACATGTGAAACATGACAGGTTTGCCCTAAATTTAAGCCTAGCCAAATGCCCCTTATGCCAAATATTTTGAATGTACTTCATCCACATAAATTATTGAGGTGTGAGAAACAATTTTCTCTAGCACATTCAAACTCCAGAACTACTTAAATCAATGCCTCCAGATAGTCTATTAGAGTTACTTTCCACAAATTTAAAGATTTATTCTTGCAATTGAATATTTTAGAGGCTAATATGTACTGCAGTGCAATGGTAAATGCAATGAATGTGTTACATGTACTTGCATGAGGCATTTGATGAGGCATCATATAAAACTTCACTGATAAAATTAAGTTGCATAATGAGACAGTATGGCTATGGAGTTAGTGGATGAAAAGAGATTGATTGATTCAGACTGGAGAGATGTAAATAGTATCAGTGTTCGAACAATTGCTTTTCTCAATATATATGTCCAAATGATCTGCATTTGAATACATGATTTCAAAATTTGAAGATGGCACAAAAGTAGGGAGTCTGGTTAGCTGTGAAGAGACTGTTTGGACTTTAGGTGGATAAACAGAGACAAGATAACAGAATGGGTAGCTTGTTGACAGATGAAATGTAATGCAGAAAATTGTGACATGATGGCCTAGAAATGTTTTTGGTTTTGCATCCAGGGTAGAGATGTAAAACTGATACCTAAAAAAAAACAAGTGCTGTACATACTCCCTTCCATGGTATCTATACATATTCTTGGATGGACAGAGCCTGAGCATGAAACAGGTGTTAGGCTCTTTGCATATTCCAGTGGGAAGCCTTCTACCTGCAATGCAATGATTTTATAACTTGCATGATTTGATCTCCCCACTCTCCCACCCTCCCCCCGCCCCCCACCACTTACACCCTTATTAACAACCAAGCCAGCTGCCTTTGCATTTCGCCTGCGAGGGGTAGGTTCTCTTGGGCCAAGATCAGACCTTGCACCTCGCTGATAACAAAACAAATGAGGGTGGCTGAGCAATCTTGCTAACTTCTCCCTTTGGTTTCATTAGGTGCTTGTAGTTAGCACTACACCGGGGTGACTTTCTGACCCCGGGATGACTTTCTGACCCCGGGATAATTCAATTTCTCGGTCTGTCTTTTTATGAAGACTAAAATTTTTGCCATTTAGCTCATAGGTCTCCTCCTTTTAAAGGGCAGAGAAGCACAAAAACATGGTCTCAAGTCCACAAACTTTAAAAGGAAGAACAATCTGATTAAGCCGCCAAAATGCACAGGGAATCCTACGTTTTAGAAATGTGGGCATTCCATTAAAAAAAAACAGTGATGCTAACACAATGCAAACAATAGAGGATGTAGGTAAAATGTTATGTCCAGTTTTGAGTGTAGTACTTCAGCAATAAAGTGAAGGCAATGGAGAGGTATGGAAGAGGCTACTGCGTTGATACTAAGCTTTAGTACGTGAAGCAACATGAAACAGAGATTCTTTTCATTATAGTAGAGAAGGGGAAGAGGAGAGATGATGGAAGTGCTCAAAATTGAAATGTTTTAATCTGGTAAATACAAAAGAGGTGTTTTTCACTTGTTAATGTATCAGTGCTGCACAGCGGTTAGCCCTGCTGCCTCGCAGCGTCAAGCCCTGGATTCAGTATCCAGCTTGGGTCACTGTCGGTGTGGAACCTGCACAATCTTCCCCGTGTCTGTGTAGGTTTCCTCTGGATGCTCCGGTTTCCTCCTATAGTCCGAAAGACGTACTGATTAGGTGTATTGGCCATGCTAAATTCTCCCTCCGTGTACCCTAGAAGGTGCCAGAGTACGGTGATTAGAGAATTTTCACAATAACTTCATTGCACTGTTAATGTAAGCCTACTTGTGCCACTATTAAATGAACTTTAACTCGGGCACATAAATCTTCTAATCCCTCCCTCTGTTAAATTCATGTTTTACCCTGAGTTATCATTGACATGAAATGCCCTCGGCGAGATAGTGGTGGAAGGTAGAATCCATAAGGGATAATTCAATGAATCATGGTCGCTGTAGGCGCACTTCTAACTTTCAATGATGGTACGGAGCACGTGATATTGTACGTCCGAAATAGTTTCCATTGACTTGAATGGAAAGGTAAGTTGTCTATAGAGAGCAGAAAACAGGAGTTAATATCAGGTGGTGTGGAACACGGCAGAACTCATTCTACAATGTACGGGTACGTTGCCATTTTCACTATAATGTGAACATAAATCAGCATGGGCTTTACCATATTTAGTCCAGCCACGTGAGCACCAGGTTTGCTTGTCCACAGCGGGTTAATCCGAGACGTTGTGAGGGAAGGCATTTCCAAAACAGAAATCAATTCCTTCACTGGGGGCGCAGAGCAACAGATTGGTGGCCGCTGCAACTATTTGCACCCTGCCGACCCTCATTATGTCAAATTAATCCCAAATTTGGGATTTTACACATTTTCTGTAGCAAGAGTGGAAGATGCGGAGTAGCCTGCCCTCGATTTTTTTAATGGCCAAGAGTCTTCCTTTAGATCATGGTGAGGTGGCATCCGCTATTTAGTCTGCTAATAGATACATGTTCTAAATCGACTTGTATTATTGTTCCTGCCAATATTGCTTCTCGACCTTCTGAGGAAATAGATTTCACTTTATGAAGAATCAAATGGTGCAGCCATCCTGGACCAGATGTCTAAAACTTCACTTGTGTGGATTCCCTGAAATTCATGAGACCAGGCTGCCTTTCGAATAAGCGTTGCTGGGGGAAGAGATGGGAGCAAGAGTGGGTGTGTTTTTACAAAGCGAAAACAATGCCATGCCGAAGGCATGACCGTGACTAAACACAGTTCATGCCTTGTGTGCACACTGTCCTCTGGGTTTCATCGCTGTAAAACATTTATGGGTTAACCATTACTACAAACTAACCTTGGTTACAGTTAGGCTTCTTGCTGTGTGTTGGGGTTGAAGTGTGTAGTCCCAACTACACTGGGTCCAGTTTGTTGGAATCGCAGCGAATCAGTTGATAGGGTTTTTTTTTAAACATTATTTATGGATTGATTTGGTGGCTATCAAATGGCTGGTCGCTGAGATACCCGCAGTGTTCCACAAAGCAGTGGCACCTTGCAATCTCCAAAACACTGGTTTGACGAAAGGATGGAAAGCTCTTTAATTACCGTGCCGAGTAAATGCGGTCAGAGACACAACATGCACTTGGGACTTATTTAAAATAAACCCACCTGTTTAATTCCTTGCCTATTATTCTGTGTGATTTTTAAAAAAGGCTAGAGGAAAGGGAGGGTAGATGATTACTGCATGGTTTTGTTTCTCAGCAGCGGAAGGTACCTGGAGTGTAGAGCGGGGGAGGGAGGGGATGATGGAGATTAGGGTCAGGCTTGTGGGGAGGAATAGGGTGAAGGTTTTGGGCGGTGGTGTCAGGAAGTAGCGCTACAAGTTGAGCTGGTCGGCTCCTAAAAGACTGTGTTGAAACAGACTCGACCTTATCCTTACCAATCTGCCGGCGGGAGGGGGCAAATGAAAAGTGTGCTCCTCATCTCTGCACATCAGGGGGAGAGAGAGAGATGGAATAATGATTTATTTGTTGTTCATCCGGGTTCCGCTCCTGTAACCAATGGTTTGATGTGTGTGTGTGTGTCCCTGTAGGGTGGTGCAAGGGGCTGATGCTGATTTCCTTTGCTCGGTGTGTGTGTGTGTGTGTGTGTGTGTCTCTCTCCTCCCCTGTCTCAGCGCTATCTCTCTCTCTCTAGCTCACCCTGGCTGATATGTGTGGCCGCTGGACGCGGGTCTCGGCGGGGCTGTTGAATATTTGATGGCTGGGGGATGGACATAGCCCTGGTGAGGTTGCAAGAGGAGGAGGAGGAGGAGGGCGGCGCGGCTCTGGGGAGCTGTCGGAGAGGTGGTGGTGGTGGAAGAGTTGGTGGTGGTGGTGGTGGTACCTCGGCTCTGAGCGCTGCTGCTGCTGCTGCTCCCCCGGCCACGGGCAGTGGTCACCGCTGGCCGGAGCCCGCGGCGGGAGAGATGAACGACATGAACGCGGCGGGTCCGCTGCCGGAAAACCCGCCGCCGCCGCTGCTGCTGCTCCCGCCGCCGGAGGTGAACCGCGCCGAGCGGGTGGTCATCAACATCGCCGGGCTGCGGTACGAGACCCAGCTGAGCACCTTGAGCCAGTTCCCGGACAGCCTGCTGGGCGACCCCGACAAGAGGATGCGCTACTTCGACCCGCTGAAGAACGAGTACTTCTTCGACCGCAACCGCCCCTGCTTCGACGGCATCCTCTACTTCTACCAGTCCGGGGGCCGCATCCGCCGGCCCGTCAACGTCTCCATCGACATGTTCGCCGACGAGATCCGCTTCTACAAGCTGGGACCCGAGGCCATGGAGCGGTTCCGGGAGGACGAGGGCTTCATCAAGGAGGAGGAGCGACCCCTGCCCCACAACGAGTTCCAGAAGCAGATGTGGCTCCTCTTCGAGTACCCGGAGAGTTCCAGTCCCGCCCGCGGCATCGCCATCGTCTCCGTCCTGGTCATCGTCATCTCCATCATCATCTTCTGCCTGGAGACCCTGCCCGAGTTCCGCGATGACCGCTACAGTGGGCAGCGCGGCGCCAATGGCACCCAGGGGCCGGGCGTCAACAGCCTGGCCGACCCCTTCTTCATCATCGAGACCACCTGTGTGGTGTGGTTCACCCTGGAGCTGCTGGTCCGCTTCCTGGCCTGCCCCAGCAAGGCGGTCTTCGCCCGCGACATCATGAACATCATCGACATCGTGGCCATCTTCCCCTACTTCATCACCCTGGGCACCGAGCTGGCCGAGCAGCAGTCCAACGGTCAACAGGCCATGTCCCTGGCCATCCTCCGGGTCATCCGCCTGGTGCGGGTCTTCCGCATCTTCAAGCTTTCCCGCCACTCCAAGGGCCTGCAGATCCTGGGCCAGACGCTCAAGGCCAGCATGAGGGAGCTGGGTCTCCTCATCTTCTTCCTCTTCATCGGGGTCATCCTCTTCTCCAGCGCCGTCTACTTCGCCGAGGCGGACGAGCCCCGCTCCCACTTCTCCAGCATCCCCGACGCCTTCTGGTGGGCGGTGGTCACCATGACCACGGTGGGCTACGGCGACATGAAGCCGGTCACCATGGGCGGCAAGATCGTGGGCTCCCTGTGCGCCATCGCCGGCGTGCTGACCATCGCCCTGCCCGTGCCCGTCATCGTCTCCAACTTCAACTACTTCTACCACCGGGAGACGGACAACGAGGAGCAGGCTCAGTACCTGAAAGACCAGCCGGAGAGCGAGGCCAGCAACTCGGAGGAGTTGAAGAGGAGCCGGAGCTCGCTGGGCAAACCCTTGGAGAACAGCGATGGGGTGAACAATGGGGCGGGCGCCCACCTGAAGGCCAACAGCGCCCCGGACATCAGGAAATCTCTGTACGCCCTGTGCCTGGACCCACACACCGAGACAGACCTGTAACCCTCAGCACAGGGCAGCCCACTCTCCACACTGAGCAGAAGGACGTGTCTCACCAACGAGCATAGATACAAATCATCATTTGCACAAACCACTGAGGCTAGATTAGTTAGGCGGGAAGAACATTTTATACATCGTTATTTATCAAAACTCCGGTTATTGGGCGCACACTTCAGTGCCCTTAAAGTAGGATGATGAGGCAACATTATCCAGGTGCACAATCGGACAGCTCGGGGCTGTGTGCATAGTCCCCTCACCCTGTGCACAATAGGACAAGCTTGTGCATAGTTTTCAAACAGTTCCGTGTTGTATTTGTTGTGCCTTTCTGTAATTGAAAACAAAATGTGAGGTCTTCAAATTCCACGAGTATTTATTTTTTCGAATTGTCTCTGTGGAGGAAGTTGTGAAGTACTTCGGTTTATTTTTCTCTCTTTTGTGGTAAAGAAAAAAAGGGTCATGGACTGTTTCATCTTTTCTTTTTCTGCTTAATTTCTCTAACGTTTGGTGTTTCTTTTTTTTTCCCTTTCGCAAGGACGCGACAGGTGAATGGGCAGGGCGGGCAATGATTTAAAACACGTGGGGATAACTCCAGTGGCGACGATGGGTTCACAACAGTGTTTGTACTATTTGCAGTGTACCTTCAGAGAGGGGGAGAAGAACACTCCTGACAAGTTGGTAATGAAGACAAAATTAGAGTACACATTTGGGCAATGTGGCACACCTCTGTTAACAATGTAGTTTTTAAAATGCCTTCATGAGACAATATTCAAACATATCATACACGAATTGCTGAACAGTATGTTGGGATAATTGGAGCTTCTCCCATTCACATGACTGGAGATTGAAATCAGGAACTCCAGCTTTTTTAGTACCGATTTTCCACATTTGGAGAAGTAGTAGTCTCCCTCTTTGCTGGTAGGGCTGTCAAAGTATATTGTGAATCCACCTTAATGTGTTGCAAATAAGCTACTGTACAGCAAAGATCCAAAGTAATTTACTTGAGGATCCCCTTGATCACATTTGTATTGACATAACTGAATGCATTGTTTTATATTACTGCTATAAATTAATTATTTTAAAACCTGTGCATATTTATCCTGAACAGTAAATCTGCAAAATACTGGGTTCTCTGAGGACAAATGAAGATTGGGATTATGTACCAGAAGTTTAACACATGAACTGTGAAGTAGTAAGAAATGACACCACAGTGCGATGGAGCAACAAAACAAAAAGACGGTCAACAGACTTTTGAACTGGAAACGCATTTTAGATGATCACAAATCATTCTGGATTTGATTCTTGCTTTGGCTCATCCTTTATCTTGTGAAAATGTTTAGAGGAAGTGGACTGTTGGACAACATTATAAGTTAGGGACTGGCTTCTAACTACCCCAAGTCTATAATCATTTAAAACAAATCTTGTGATGTGGAAGGAGTTTTTACCAGATTCTGAACTGATAACTGAGAACACCCATGTCTTCAAATGGACAAAACACCCGTCTCTTGTGAGTGGCTCACTGCTGCAGGCGATTAAAGGTCAGTCTTTTACTTTTGTTTTGAAAAAAGAATGACTAGCTTAAAAAGTTTAAAAAAAATCCAAATTTAAGAAGTGCGTGGCTGATTTCACTAAGAGCCACAGGGCATTATGAAGTTAAAACATTTCTCAAAGTACATGCTATCTATATCCATGATAGATATGTGCAGCTGTTTTGATATTTTAATGCACAGATAATCACTTGGTTTTTTTGTAAGGATCAACAAAGAGCAATCACGCTGACTTCACTGTGAGCTTATTATAGAAGATGCTGCCTTACTGAATGACATTACTTTGGTGGGTAGCCTTCTATTGCCTTGTGCCTCAAAATCTTCTCTAAATAACAATGTTAAGACAAAGTTTGTAAACTGCTCATGACTCCTGCGATGATGATATTTACATTTAAAACTTACTTCAGCTTTAGTTCTTGGGAATTATAGACAATAACTTGTACCATCAATTGTCATTATTTATTCAGAAACATCTGAGCATGTTTTACAAACAGGCGCACATAAAATACACGTACGATACAGACCTCATAGGGATGACCCATCAGAAACAATGCCCTTACTTAAATAAATTCGCAATTCAAAACAGCTGAATTGAGAGTCACCAGCATCAGTGCCACTCAGTTATAAATGAATTAAGGGTGTTTTGGCTCATAATTTATGGGTCTTCCCTTGCTGTCACCATCTTCTGCACCTCATGGGTCCTGAAGATGAATTTAATTTGACTTAGAGCAAACCTGTTTACAATGAATGTTTGTATCTGTGATTTACAGCTCTTTACCATTCAACAGTATACATATGTCAGCTGCCTTGGAGATCAGATGAATTCAAGTGGCTGACTGTTTCAACACTACAGGGTAAAGATTTTCTTTGGTTGCTGGGTGATTGCGACATCATAACCACAGCAGGAAGATTTCTTCTGATCACCATTTCTAGTGAAAACACAAGTTCAACACGTATTCGATTTTGCTAGAAATAATAATCAGAGGATATCTTCTTGCTACCATTACAATGGTGCAAATACATAGTGGCCATGAAAAAAACATCACTTACTGTCAAATTATTTTGCTTGATATTGCTATCTATTTATTTTCTATGTAAAGACTGGTTTTAGGATCAGACTTTTCTTAATGATGTGCTGGGTTCATTCGCATGTCATTATTGGTGCACATTTGTTTAAAATGGCATTGACAGAGCATATGAAATCATATTTTATGTATTGAGTGTCATGAACAATTGTCATGTTTTATTCACAGAATTAAATTTTAATTGGTAGCTGAATTATATGAAGAATATTCCATTTTAGTGTAGCATTGACTTTCAAGATAAATGTTTACTAACCTTTAATCTGTGCAGGATATGAGTTATGTGCAGGACTGATTGTTTAGATTATTTGATTTTCAGACTATTGTTGAACTCATATTCAGCTCAGTGCCCTATGCTGTTTAGCCAAAAAGGCCTAAGCTTGAGTTTGGCCAGCGTCAGTGCAACTCCTCATGGAGTGAATGTTTGGTTTTACCCTTGGGTATTAATGGATGAGCCATCTGGTTGTCACCCACCCCGACTTTTGTTACTGTTAAAATTATTTGGCATGAAAACCAGGCCTGGTGTTCAATGGGCACCCTATTTCTATTGGGAAGTAAAGTGTAGTAGTCCACAGTATAAAACTCTCTTACGTTTGTCATTAAGTTGGCAATATCACTGAGTTAGAGCAGAAATATTAATTCTGCTCTTATTAATGGCACAACATGTACTGATGCTGAGGCAGATTGGTGTGATAGAGAAAAGGGAGCTGAAAATTTGCATCCACGTGTTCTACACCTGATTATGTGAATACCTGATGCCAATCCTACGTACTCAAATTGCAAATTAAGATGTTCGATTTCCCCAGCAACAAATTTCCTCAATTAACAACAGAAGATGCTGAAAATACTCGGCAGGTGTGGCCGCATCTGTGGAGAGAGAAACCGAATTCGTGGGCGGGATTTTCCCTGCAACCTGCTATGCATTTCCTAGCAGCACAGTTGGCCTGCCATTGGTGAATGGTGGGATCTTCTGGTCCCGCTATTGTCAATGGGGTTTCCTGTTGAATACACTCCTCGCCGCTGTGAAACCCATGACAGGGGTCTGCCGTCAGCCAGAGCAGAATATCCTGCCAGCGTGAACAGCCAGGAACTCCCAGCCTATGTTTCAGATAAAGAAACTTGCCCAGAACTGCTCCTTGACCTGGGCAGTTTACTTTGTTTCTCTCTTCATGGGTGCTGCCAGATGGGCTGAGCGTTTCTTGTATTCCCAAAGAAGGACCTTTTTATTTCAGATTTTCAACATCCACAATATTTTGCTTTTGTTTTAATCAGTGTAATTTTTGTTAAATAAACACTGGACAAGGTCAGAGTTTAATTGATCTTTGAGTTGCAAGCTATACATATGGCCGTGAGATTAGAAAAATTGTGGCTCCTATGAGTGGCATGGACAGAGTGGATAGTCAAATGCTCTTTCCTAGGGTAGAAAAGTACTAGGTTTAAGGTGCATGAAGAAAAGTTTAAAGGGGATGTACGAGGCAAGTTTTTTTTTACACAGAGGATGGTGAATGTCTGGAGTGTGCTACTTGGGGAGCAGGTGCGATAACAGCATTCCAGGGGCAACTAGATGAATAGGATGGGAATTGAAAGCTACTGGCTCTGTAAATGCATACAGTTTTAGTTTAGGCAAGTATCATGATTGGCGCAGGCTTGGAGGACTGTGGGGCCCTCATAGATATATGTCGATATATCAATATATCAATATAGGTATATGTTGATATCTGTATCAACAGATATAGAACAAATATATAGATTGTTTATAAATATATAGATATTTGTTCTATATCTGTTGACATATTTTCTATTGGGTAAAACTGTTACACATTTCAAAATATTGCATTTGTCTCTTTATGCCTTTATAAAACATCTGACCTAGAAATCTAGGTTTATTGGATTGGAAATTCTGTGCAGGGTTTTCCAGGCTCCTTTGGTAAATAGCATTAAGTAATGTCTTCAATTATTATTAATTCCTGCTTTTCTCCTGCTGGAGGTGGAGACAGAGAATGCCCCTTGCAGAGTTTTGGGGCCACTGTGAATCTTATGTGGCATTCCTGATAGTAATTTGGAATGATCTCCTGCATTGTAAGGATAGCCGCATTATATCCCTGTGTTGTTAAGAAGAACCCCTCACCCACTGTGGCCATAGAATTGGATTAAGTAGTTCCCCACCTGGAATTCTGGAATGGGTGGAGGCAATAGATCCATGCTGTCAACATATGCATTGCAGAACTGGATTCTCATCCATCCTTGGGAGAGACTGCAGGCTGCATCTCAAATCCTGGGAATATGGACATTTGGGTGAGACAGGCTACCAGAAACACTGTTCGCTAGCTACCATCTCCATCCCTCTTCTTGGCAACTGTCTAAGTCTACTTATTTCCACCTCCCTAATATTACTTGACTCCACACCACCTCATTTATCTTTCGCTGAAACCCTTACCCATGCTTTTTAAGTCTAGACTTTAAGTCTAGATATTTCAAAGTTTTGCTGTTTGACCTCCCACCTCTCTTAATTTGAGGTCATCCAAACTTTTGCTGCCCATATCCTAACTAGCTACAGTCCCATTCACCCATCACCCTGTGTGTTATATCCTGCACTGGCTCCCACTTAAGCAATATCTCAATTTCAAAATTCATGCCTTTGTTTCAAAACCCCTGTAATCTTATTCAGCTCTTCAAACCTCAGGTATCTTCTCTACTCACGTCCTTTGGACATCCCCAATTTTAATCACTTCAGCTGTGTTGGCTGTGACTTTAGCTGCCAAACTTTGAAATATTGCACCAAAGGCGCCCCCCCCCCCCCACCTCCCTGACATCACCATGGAAACTTCTCTATCTCTCTACCTAGCTCTCTTTAATATTTTAGGATGCTCCTTAAAACCTTCTGTACTGACCAATCATTTGATCAGTTTGCCTAATGCATCCTTATGTGTGATATTCTGTGAATCATCTGGGAGCATTTTATTAGGTCAAGTATTTTATGTAAATACAAGTTGTTGTTGTTGTTGTTGTTGTTGTTGTTGTTACAAACCCTGGCAAGCATGCACCAAATGCAACCTCTGCAAATTTACTTGCAGCATTGTTAGATTGGCACTATGCCTTTGTCACTTGTAAGTCTGGAAAATGCCAAATGAAAGCTAAGAATTTGAAACTCAGGTTTTCAGAGAACTAAAGACACAGTTGTTGTCAGAAATTGATCCCATTAGCTTGCCCTACTGAGGAATTTAGGCCTTTCCCTTGCACTCTGGGAAGATTTTTCTGTAACACTAACTGACTAAGAGCCAGCTCTCAACTGTTGAGAGTTTCACTAAGGCTGGTGAGAGTGTAAGGAGTGGAATTTCAGGGAGAGCCTAGGGTTCACCTCCAATAAGCTTGCATGATATTGTGGGAGTGGGGGAGCAGATACAAGATTCTTACATCCATCTCCTGCATCTCCCTCCATGCACACCCGCCCCCCAAAACACACCTTCCGCCAAGCCACTACCACTTTACTGGTACAAAAGCCTAGCAGACCTCGTATTAGTTACACCATTTGCAGTGTCACATCTGTGATCATAGAACCCGCTCTCTACCCTGGTACTTTTCCTTGTTTAGAGTTACACCAACTGTATTCGCCAAAAACCTCTTGCAATCCGGTGCAGCTTTAAGAGGGACAGACTGCCTCTCAGAATAGAAATTTGGCTCTCAGCACGTTGCTGTTTGACTCCCTACTGTGAAATGAGATAGTTCATAATGCAGATGAGAGGCAACCAATAGTCAGCCAGGAACTGCTCAGCACAAGTTAAAAACAAAATGCTGTGGATGCTAGAAATCTGAAATAAAAACAGGAATTGCTGGAAATCTGAAATAAAGACAGGAATTGCTGGAAAATCTCAGCATCTGTAATGATAGAAATGGAGTTAATGTTTCAAGTCCATATGACTGTTTGTCAGAGCTCAGCACAGTGCTCCAATCATGTAAGTGAGATGGCAACTCCAAATTTGCATGCCGCCTACCTCCAACAGAAACAGTGGGGGCAGGTCACAATTCACATCCTCCATGCCCAAGTACTGATGCACTTGAATTTTTAACTTTGTTTTTAATACATGTCAATATATTGGTCCTTATTCAATGCTAAGAATTAAATCAACATAAATGCCTTGTAAGGTCAGCGTATGGCCAAATCTTGGTTTCGTGGCTTTTGTTGCACAAGTCTGTTGCTTGGAGATGTATGAGTAGCACAGCTTGTCCACCTCCAGTTTTCCATTTGTTCCCTGTAGCAAATCAGATGTGCCTGCTGCCTCTCTCTAGCATTCAGGGTTCCATTGCCAACTCACGATAGAAGGATAACCCAACTACTCTACAGTAATTTGCATTTGTGAATCAGCACACTGCACTGCCAGGCAACTAATTAAATACATTATTCAGCAGGAAGCTCTCAGTGTTATTTCATATTATTCACTATTCAATTTGACTAGTTTATGGATTAGACAAAAATATCCACCTTTTTGAAAGTTGCCTTTAAAAATCCTTAGTTATTTTGTTATTTTAAACATCTTACTGAGAACACCAACACTAAAACCTCTGAAAGTCACAATACATAATAAACAGTACTGGGAAAAAAAAGTCATAATAGCACAAAATAACAAATGAATGGTAAATGATGTCAGAAAAGCATGATATCCCAAATATTTACTTGAATTTCATGGACAGACAAGTGTCTGACAATCGCATATGACCAGTACCACAGATGTTCATCTCATTCATTTCACATTAGAATGACAGAAATCTATCAGTAGCTGTGTTGGCAAATAGACTTTTTCAGTCGACCCTTGAAACAAGCTATGCAAATAAAATCAGTATGTTAATGTTCTTGCTCCATACAAAAATGGGTCATTGATTACAGTTTGTGCATTTCCAATGGAGTATGAATTTCAGATTGTAATTAAATATTCAGTTATTCTGTCCTATATAGACATACAAAGATATGGTCACTGAAAATACACTGAAGACAGAACAGTTTAAGTGCATAATTCACATACTATGTATTTGGTTATAAGTCAAGTAGTCAAATTCGAATGAGAGTAGTTTATTTTTAATCATGCAAGGCAACAAAAAATGTCTGTGCACTCAAACTGTGATGATATTTGCCTTCCTCATTTTTTACTGTATTTTTTGTTATTTCTCTGCATATTTCACTGCATGAATATACATAAAAGAACTAAAAATAGCTAAGGTATTCTGTACTTTTATCATTTATTTGTACTCCTACTGAAAAATATCATCAGCTATAATATTTATAATGATTAATTTTCCAAGTCAAACTGGGCTAAATGTAAAGGAATTATTTGGCCAGGGTACAGAAATGTAATTCAGCTCCCACTCTAATATCAAATATTGTGCCTTTATTCTTTTACTTCAATTTTAAATCCCTGTGAGCACTATTATAATGGAAACTGCCTGTGATCAGATTGTCACCAAAGGAAGAACTTGGCTTGTGCGATTTGGTGGAGGGAGGATTGAACTGATAGTTTAGCCAACTTGACAGTAAGGGTTGTGAGCTGGGATCAGGCTATTCTGACCACACTTTGCCTGAAGGCTGAGCTGGAAATCATAGAGACTTGCACTCTGAAACCTAGAGTCCCAAGATGCTTGAGAGATATTCCTGGGAATGAGGTAGAGAGGTGATCCTCTACAATCATGTGTGATGATTGGGATGTCGCGACTCCCAGACTGACTTTGCCATGGCCTGTCACAGTATAATTACATCCTTCTTCCAGTGGTTGAGCTGTAGCAACTGCTCAGGGTGGGAGAATGCAGTTACTACGTGCAAGTTTACACAGGCTGTTTCCATTACAAATGTGGGCATCAGAGTTTAGAAGGGGAAAATGTTCATAGCAAGTGCATGGAGATATAATCTTTTAATTTGAAGGTAATATTTTTCTTTTTTTCTATTTTTCTTTAAGTCTTCTATGTATTTTATCATTTCACTCTTATGTTAGATATGTGAATTTCCTATTTATTTCCCTGTTAATATTTCTTCTCGATCTTTCCTGTCTGGATATTTTTTCTTACTTTTCCTTTCTATTTTAATGCTTTCCTTCATTTCTGTTACTCACTATGTAATCGCTATGGGATACCCCAGAGGTTTTGATGTCATGTGATACTTATATAGTGAGCATACCTGATTATATAATGTGTGGGGTGAAGTCATACATACGTTATTCCAATTGAGTTGATGAGCTTTGCACAAATTGCATCATCCTGTATTGTATTTACGTGATGGCCAATTGATGTTATTAAATATTTTTAAAACTTGCATGAAATGAAGCAAATATGTACGTGCTGAATGTGTACAGACATAGAATTGTACAGGATTATGAAGAGTCACATCGTGTGAGTTGGGTGATTCCAGAGACTTTATCATAAAATGAGCCGACAAATAAGAACAGAAAATTCTGGAAAGGCAAAGTAGGTGAGTCAAAGAGAAATATAGGTCAGTATTTCAGGTCAGACTCTGCATCAGAACTCACTGCACTTCCAGCATTTCCTATTTACTTTGGGTTTCCAGGAGCTGCTGTTTTCCTTTTTATCACCATTGTGAAGCTACAGCCAGGGACACGGGCTGATTGTTCTCCAGCAGGTACCCAGCTGAGCAGCACCTGAGTGCTCCATGGAGAATATGATGTCTGACACTGGGAATTCTGACTAGTGCTTTTGAATGTGCTACGTGAGGATGCATGGAGCTTTCATCAAGACAACACTACTCATTGGCTTTCCAGTTGTTTTGTGCTAAATTTGTAACTAAGTGTGAAAGCATTTGTGGTCGGCAGAAACATTTCATTTCAGAGCTTCGTTTGGTATCTTACGGTACTTAAATACTGATCAATAAAGCCAATTCAAATTAAGTCCAGTCATGGTGCCCACATGAGGGACAAGACAAGACATTGCACTCCATCTTGGGCTTGATCCAACAAGATCCAAATTGACAGGATGAGGCATTGCACACCTTCTCCAGCTTGATCTAACGCTTTATCTTAGCTAAAAGGTTGACATGGCTTTGAAAAATTGCATCAGGTAAAGCCTCAGTTTAACCTCATTGGCTATCCTTACTCCTTAACATGACCGTAGCTTAGGCAAACCATGATCACAGGCATCCACACACCTCCCCAGTGCAAAGGGCTAGCGAAATCCCATGTCTGATCATAGTTTCACCCCTGCCATTTTAGAACATGTTACAGAGTAGTAAGCTTAGCAGTTAATGTTGCCTATTACACTAAATGAGGAAGGAGCCTTCTCTGAATACCACTTTATACTTGTGTTTGTATGACATTGACCTGTTCATCATTTTAACATGTGTTTGTCTGTTCGTATCACCAACAGTAATACAAAGCCAACATGATCAGAATAAACAGGGAGTGACATTATTACTAATCATCAAAAACAAAATCTACATCAATTTTTAATTAAAAAACTGAATATTAAACACTAATCAGAGGTCGGAGAGAAACTTACAGGGAGTAGGAGTGGAATTAATATACTCAGCAGAAGGAAATACTCAGACAAAATAATTTTAAATGTCTGACTTATTTCAGCTGCCTGACACTATTGGCCTCAGTAAACACTCCAGGCTAAGATATTATTCTTTGATTTCAAGTTAAGATTGGTGAACAAATGAATAGATATAGTCTTGTTATTTTTGAGATCTTAAAATTAATTGCAATAACCTTCAAATGATCCATTTTTAGTTGGAATATTTGTGACAAGTCATTAGCTGTCTACTCAGACAGTGCATTTAGCAATCCTGCTATTCATCTTTTTGTACTGTGCTGCCAAATGATGGACTTGTTTGAGTAACAGGAGTGAGCAGTAAGACAATACAAAAAAAACTACAGTAATGATGGAAATCTGAAATAAAAATGGTAAAGTGTTGGAAATACTCAGTAGATCTCACAATATCTGTGGAGAGAGAAAAAGAGTCAAGTGTGGATCTTTCCCCAGAACCCATCAAATGTTGTTCAATTCCCTTTTGAGAATTATTATTGAGTCAGTTTGCATGACCCTCTTGGACAGTGCATTCCAGATCATAGCGACCTACTGTGCAAAACACATTTCCTCATGTTGCCTCTGGTTCTTTTGCCAATTCCTTTGAATCTAGGCCCTCAAGTTACAGGTTATGCCATTCGAGATAATTTCTCCTTATTTACTCTCTCAAAATCATTCTTGATTTTGCACACCCTGTAAAGTCTCCTCTTGACTTCGCTACTTTAGGGAGAATGACCCCAGCTTCTTCAGTGTCTCCAGATAATTAAAGTCCCTCATCCTTGGTGCTATTCCAGTACAGAGTCACAGAACAGTGCAGCATGGAAAGCCATTTGGCCGTTCATAAACTCTGGGCTGGATAATATGGAACTGACATGCTCCTCACCACCTGCAAGGCGGACAAAGAAGGCCAAATTGGACCTTTGCCTTCATTAGGGAAGAATTTCTGCCCTCTGGAGCTGTGGTCCAGTTTGGTGGACAGCTCCACCTGTTCTGGTAACCCTAAGAAGATATCCGTGGCTGCTGCTGGAACTGCAGGAGAAAAAGAGGACCAAGGTTATCTCATTCATTTACTTGAAAGTGTAACGATTTATGTTGGATACCTGATATGCTTTTCATTTAATGTCCCTTTACTCTCTTTTTTTTCAATTATTGGTATTTACCAGATTTTTTATTGTTATAACTCTTTCCCTCTTAGTACTCAGCGGAATGGTGACACAGTGGTTAGTGCTGCGGCCTCACAGCATCAGGGACCTGGTTTTGATTCTGGCCGAGGGTAACTATGTTTGCACATTTTTCCCGCGTGGGTTTCGTGCAGGTGCTCCGGCTTCCTCCCACAGTCCAAAGATGTGCCGATTAGGTGAATTGACCATGCCAAATTGCCCTTTAGTGTCCCAAGATGTGAAGGTTAGGGGGATTAATGGGGTAATTGTGTGCGGTTATGAAGATAGGGTGGTGGTGGGATGCTCTGTCTGTGCAGACTGGGTTAGGGTTAGCGTTCTGCACTGTAGGAATTTTATGAATTAAAATCTAGGTGCAGGAGTAGGCCATTTGGCCTTTTGAGCGTACTCTACCATTCATTTTGAGCATGGCTGATCAATGAATTCAATATGCTGATCACCACCCGCCCCCCACTTCCGAATTCCTTGATCCCTTTATTCTGTGTTCTGATATTCTGTATCCATAACTAATGTCCCACTCTCACCAAATTCCTGTCACCACTCTGTCAAGCAGATTCACCCAGCTCTGTGTGCACAGTTCTGTGTGTTAACGGAAATCCCTTATAGACCAATGAATTCCCACTCTTACCAAATTCCTGTCACCACCCTGTTTACTAGCTGTGTGTGCACAACCTTGTTATTCAAATATAGGTTTTGCAGAGCTAGGAGAGCTTGAGCTGTCTATTTTAAATAAATTAATAAGGCTGGCAATGTATTGTCCCAGTAAAACAAACGAAATAAGCCCCTGTATAAACTAACTTGGCGGCTAGGAGCATGATGTGTCAGCGTTACTTTGTGACATTTAAACAAGTGAAATATAAAAAATATGCATAGAGCCACCCTCCACTCTAACAATTTCCTAATTTGTAAAAAAATTGGAATTGTAAATTGTATTTCTGGGAATGAAAACTGATATCTAAATTACAGTAACTTTAAAATGAGCAATTCCAAGAGCATTGAATCATCTCCATAGTAACTGAATGAAAGCGATGGAAGATCACGAAAAAGGTTAATTATCCTTTCTTTGAGAAATGTATTGGTATATTTTAAGAAGCAATATTACCCAAATAAATTAAGATTAATCCGTTAATGCAGGCACAAATCATTACAAACTTTAATTCTTCCATCTATTGTCATTTTGGTTTGCCAATTTTAGTTTGGAATTTCTGGAGGTTCATTTGCAATCTGTTCGGGATTCAAAACTTAACATGTTAGCTTGTTCCTCACGCCCATAGTTGGTCTTATGCAACACCAGCTTTTGTCACCAGAGCTGCCAACATTAGGCAAACTTTTGTGCAATAATGTAAAATAAATGGTAGCCATTAGTCAGTTTGCCACCTTATTGAAGTCAATGGATATAAAAATTTACAGCATGACAAAGTGAGCCCTTATCCAACTGTCATCCATATTATGCAATTGCACAAAATCACTGTGTTCATGTGACAGTTAAAGTCGATTGCACACCCAGGGTGTCACCTTTTGCTTTAAAGCAGAAAATTGTATCAATCACACAGTTCAAATGGGTGGCATGGAAAACGCAAGTGTGAAGGATAAGTATAGGCTGAAAAGTTCAAAGTTACTGAGAAATTATTCGAATTGTCCTGCTCGACATGGTATTCAGGGTTGGGTGGGAGCGTGGCTGTTTAGTATGGGGGAGGGGGGAAGAGAGTGGGTAAATAATCCTAAAAGGTGCAATTCAAGAAGTGGTCACCTGGTGACGGAGAAATATTGATGCTGAGAAAGAGGAACAACAGACTGGGGGGCTGTGGAGGAAGGGATTGGGACTCGGCTTGTAAATAGGTAGAAACTGGTATACTGAAATGCACAAATGCTCAAAAATTCAGATGTGTTTGAATGTGGAATGCTGACAAGGACATTGTTTGTGGAGGGGGGCGGCCATGAAGATAATGGGGAACCTACAATTTGAAGTTCCGCCAGGCACTGTGGAGGAACTACGGCATGTCACTGACGTTGCTAATCAGTTCTCTGCCCGTAGGATAGTCTGATTGGGGTTTGAGTTAAATGCTGACTGAGGAGTGTTTGGGGGATTTGATTGGGCATGGGGTGGGGTTAGAAGAGGGTGTTTGATGGTGGAGGAACAAGACTTGACTAGGGAGGAAGGAGGTTTTGGGCGGTGGTTGAGCAGGAATCGAATAAATGGACTTGCGGCCTAAGGGTGAAGTTGGAGATCAGAAGCAGTTGCGATGGGTGGCAGGAATTGAATGCCTAAGGGAGGGTGGAGGATGGGTAGGGGAGATGAAGATTGGAGTTCAGAGATTGGGGGTTTTGAGATCAAAGATTTGGTAATGATGAGGAAGTCAGAAGCCCTGTGGTGGGGTCAGCATCATATTAAAGATCCAACCTGCCTTAGTTAAAGTTGGAAATGTTTGGATTGGAGGGGATTCGGGTAGAGGAACAGATTTCTCAAAAATTAACCCCATGATTACCCAATTCAAACCTGCTTTGCTCTAGATTAAAACACTCCTCATTGTCTCAGAGCAAAGCCACCATCGTGTTGAGCAGGTATAAACAGGTAAGTAGGATTCTAGGTTTTATACATGGGATGTTTGTAGGAAAATGATGCTAAATTTGAATAGGAGTTCATCAGGCCATAACTGGAATATTGCATTCTGGGAGTTCCATTCAAAAAAGAATATTAGAACTTTGCAAATAATGCAGATTAATTGGATATTTTTTTCTCCTTTCTCATAACAGCAGAATCTAATGGATGACTTCAAAATAATGAAATATTTTAATAGGATAAATCGTGGAAGATGCAAATTGGCTATTCAGTAACAAGTGTTTTATATTATTTGAAGTTTATTTATTATTGTCACAAGTAGGCTTCCATTACCAATGCAACAAAGTTACTCTGAAAATCCCCTATTCACCACAGTCCGGCACCTGTTCGGATACACTGAGGGAGAATTTAGCATGGCCAATGACGCACCTAACCAGCACATCTTTCGGACTATGAAGGAAACCGGAGCACCCGGAGGAAACCCACACAGACACGAGGAGAATGTGCAGACTCCACACAGACAGTGACCCAAGCCGGGAATCAAATCCAGGTCTCTGGCGCTGTGAGGTAGCAGTGCCATTGTGTCACTGTGCTGCTCCTCCTCAATTGTAGCCATAAGTGGCCATAGGCTGAAGACCTATTACATAGGTGGGAATCAAAGAATCATTTCTCTTTACTCAGAGTTACTAGAAAACAAAATACTTCACCACAAGTGGCTATTGAGGCAGCGACTGTAACATTATTTCAAAGAGAATTTTATAATTATTTGGAAAGAGAGTAGATCATAGAAGAAAGGATAGTGGTAAGTAAAGGATGAGAGGAGACATCTTCACTTGCAGGCATAGCATTGGCTTAATGCACAAATAGCATCCCTTTGCTGTTGTACGAACATATGAACATACATACAAAATAGAAGTAAGCCATTTGGCCCCTCAAGCCTGCTTTACCATTCAATAAGATCATGGTTGATCTGTTTGTAATTTATAATTTTGATGATTCCATGCTGCAAGCAGGTAGTGGAAAAGTGGCTTCCTTTTCTGTAATATAGTTAATCTCTCCATGCAGTATAACTGTGACAATAATGGACTTACCTTCTTTTAATCATGTTTTTGCCTCTTCTCATTTTCTTTCCTTTGCTGTTCTTTATTTGACTGTTTCATGTCCAAAGATACCAGCCATATAGTCTCTGACTGTTCTCCCCTTCTCCCACTCTTCACCTCACTGCCGGGACCCAGCCTCTTGCCTAAGCCAGTACTCATTGACCTTTCCTCTCTTCAGCTCTTTTCAGGCTCCAATGAAAAGGCAGCACGAGGAAAAACTTTTATACACAGTGAGTGGTGAGGATCTTGGCTAAAATACAGGCCTTCAACAGGTATATGCCTGAGGGAAATTTGGAGGCAGAGGAAAGTACTGGAAGGCTATCATCTTTGATCAAGGGATTGCTATTGTGGGGACTGCTATCAAGTTTCACCTGTTACAGGCCAGCATTTATTTGCCATCCCAAATTGTTCTTCGAAAGATAGCAATGAACTTTTTCCTTCAAGTGCTGCAGTCCATGTGGAGTAAGTGCACTCACAGTGCTTTTAGATAGAGAGTTCAAAGAATTTTAATTCAATGACAGTGAAGCAACAGGAGCCAGAATTCTCCAGCTGTTCGTGCCTTGACAAGCAAGGACGGAGAATTTGGCACCCAGCCAAATCTCCGTTCACTGCAGAGTATCCTGCTGGCTTGAATGGCTGGAGAATTCTTGTACTTAGTGGTGTACCTGTGTGCCTTTTGCCATTACTTTTCCAGGTAGTAAGGCTGGAGGTTTGGAAGGCACTGTTGAAGAAACTTCTGTTGTGCAATACATCTTATAGATGGTAAACACTAAAATCGTGGACCGCCGATGGTAAAAGGAGTGAATGTTGAAGGTGATGGATAGGGTGTCAATTAAATATTATTTTTCATAGATAGTGTTGAACTTTTTGAGTGTTGTTACAGCTGCACTCAGAGGCAAGTGGAGAGTATTCTGTCACCCTTCTGATTTTGTAGATGGTGGAAAGGCTTTTGAGAGTCATGAGATGAGCTACTTGCTACAGAATATCTGGACTCAGACTGCTCTTGCAGCCAGAATATTTATGTTGCTCCTGTAGTTACATTTCTTGTCAAAAATCATCCCCAGCACATTGATAGCAGAGGATTTGACATTTCTGGTGCCATTAAATGTTAAGGAGAGATGGTTGTGATTCCCTTTTATTGAAGATGGCCATTGCATGACTCTTTTGGGCCAATAATGTTACTTGCCACTTATCAAACCAAGCCTTGAATGTATTTCAGAACTTGTTGAATGCAGGCATGGACTTCACCAGTATCTGAAGAGTTGCAAATGGAACATCAATTTTACATGCAACATATTTGTGAGCATTAGTGTTGATAATTCAGCATAAAACAAAGCTGTAACTGCATAGTTCATGATTGCCAGTTACATGATATAGAAGTTTTAAGGAGGGATTAAGTAGGTAAGTGGTAAATAATTATAGCTAGTGAAGATTAAGAGATCCTTTTTGATAACTAATTACCAAGACTGAAAGCTTTGTTTGTGACCTCCATGCTGAGATGCACGTACAGCAGAACTGGCATGCAACTTTTATTTGTTGATGAAGCTCAGTTGCTGTACCTATCTATAAAATGCACCCCATGGCTGTGATATGATGCCAATCCTGAAACCTGCCACAGCTGACAGCATAGCTCTTCAAGAAGGTATTTAGCGAAACATAAAACGTGTTATGCAACACACATGCCAAATGCTGAACTGAAATTTACAGTCTACACAATGTGTGGGGGAGAGTACACATATTGAATGGTCTTAAATCTCTTTTAGTCTATGACTTCTTAGAAACAATACGAGGTTTTCCACATTAATCTGCATGCTTTCTTATATTAAAATATTGATAGCTGCGTGTAACTGATCGAGCAGAAGAATTTCATTTCATTATGGTATCTCATTAGAATAATTCTGTGAAGAAGGCAGCCTTCAGCTTTTGTCAAGAAATAGCACTGAGGCTGTATTTAAAGGTGAAATGTTTTCACAATGAAAGGTTTCAACTAAGCGACCTCCTAAAGTAAGAGTGGGAAGTACTGGAAAAATTCACCAGATCTGGCAACATCTGTTAAATGAGAAACAGGAATTAACATTTCAAATTCAATATGACTGCTTCAGGACTGAAATGAGATAATGATGTGATGGGTTCCCTCTGTTGAGAAAAGGGAGAGTGTTACGTGGAGCAAAAGGGAAGGTCATGGGTGGGATTCTCCGGCCATGTTCACCCCAAAACTGGACAAACCCATCCGAGATCAATGGATCTTTGCATGGTCTGCCCCCGCATCCCGCCCCATCCCCACCCACCTCACCACCACCTGCTATGATTCCTGTGACAGCCAGGATGGGAGAATTTCCCCCCCCCCCCCCCCCACCAACCTTTCCCATATCTCTACCACTCTTCACTTCCAAAGAAGTCATCTTGGACTCAATTTGTGAACTCTGTTTCTCTCTCCACAGATGCTGCCTGATTTGTTGAGTATTCCCAGCACTTTCTGTTTTTGTTTCATATCTCTGGCATCTGCAGCATTTTGCTTTTATTTTCTCGAATAACCTGGTCTAAGAAATCTGTTCCAATATCAGAATCGCCATCATTTTGTTATGAATTGTTTCGCAGCAATACCATTTGTCATGGCTGCTATGATAAACTGTTTTACGGTGCAGTTACACCATTGTATTGAACACTGTTAATAAATCCATTGCAGCAGTATTGGCTGATGCAGTAAAGTTTATTACAGCAAGTGCCACTTAATTGCTTGATGTGTTAAATTGCAATGCAAATGGATGACTGTTCTTATTGTAAGCTTGCATTCAAACAGCAATTTTGTGACGTGTGATTTATATCTCAATTGAAGTAAGAAATTGACTAGCAATGTTAAAGCATTAGAGATCCAAACATGATTGACAATCTTGCATTATCATTTTATTTTCCCAATTTGTTTTATGTTGGGCTTTGCGATGATTAAATGCTTTCAATTTGAGAGCTTATTATTGTTTATTAATTCGATCATTAATCATATCATCGGTCCATGTCTATGCCAAAGGCACTTAAATTTTAGATAAATCATTCTACGATTTTTCTGTTGCGATGTAGTAAGATAACTGCAGGTCCATCTCACACCAAACAGATAACATAATTACAAATGATAAACTGTATCCATTACAATAACTTACAGGGAACTGCTTCTCCCAGTTTTAACCCAACTCTGTTCCTTTTTGCTTCACCCCCTCCAATTATTATTAGTTACTTACTTAATGCAAGAAATAGCTTTGGTTTCGCCAGAAAGGTATCTACCACAAAACTTTGACAAAGGGTCATCTGGACTCAAAACTTCAGCTCTTTTCTCTCCTTACGGATGCTGCCAGACTTACTGAGATTTTCTAGCATCTTTTCTTTTGATTTCAACTACCAGAAAGGCCCACCAATAACTAGTAAGCTTTTTCAGATAGTGCAAATACTGGCGACTTCATTTGTACCCTCCAACTTGAAAATAACTATGACAGCTTTTCCCAATCTTCAAATCCGTACTGGTGATGGGAGAGCATTTCCAAACATAGCATCATTACATAACATAGCATCATTACAAGGAAATCTTACTTTCTGTTCTTCCTGAATATTTTTTAGTCAGAAATTCAACGTATGACTTGTTATGTCAACATTTGCCATTCAGTTTTGCTATGCCAAGTGCCAGACGGAGTTGCAGGTTTAGGTCCCTCTTGGGGCCTTGGTGGTCTGGAGGAGCATGTTTTTTGTGGGAGATTAATGATACTGTTATATGATTAAAGGCAGCTGTAAACAGCAAGGCGATATAGCCATGGCCAATCTTTTTACACACTCAAATACTGTAGCATAATTTTGTTAATTTAGTGTGCTAAGCTAGTAAAATAGATAATTGAAATTCGTAACCATGGTTGAAAGTAAAGAATTTACTTGGAAGCTAACTTTAAAAAGATATGGTGGCTTTCATGACTCCATCTTAAACATGCTTATGAATTGTTCAGCTATTAAGCATTGCCTTAAGAGCCAGGAGAAAAACAAAAAAAACATAAAAGGCCTAGATATTAGGGATCAAATAATATATATTTGCATATTTATCTGAAAGGGAACAATCTTCTGAGATAAAGTGCTTAGCAAAGCTGTTCTGATTTTGGCATGGGATGGAGCAGTAGTACAGAAGACTCAAAATTGCTGTTAATCCTTTATATCTGAGCAAAGCCTTGTGCACGTGGTCAGGCGATATCTTTTTCTGCACATTACGGCCAGGATTCTCCAGTCTCGTACATCCCACCACCGCTGCCAGTGAGAATGGAGAAAATGACGCTCCACTAAATCTCTGTCTACTGCAATAGGCCTGGAGAATACCAGCTACAGGCAAGGTCAAAGAATCCAGCCCTACGTTACGATAGAAAACATTAATAAGAACATTTTTGCCGGGCACTTTTACATTTCAGATAACCAAACATCCCAAATTCAATAGCAGGAGAAGGTCAGGACAAAACTCACTAACCAGAACCCTCTGGCCTTCCTGCAGCATGTTTCCCGTTGGCAGGAGGTGGTATGTTATTTGCTAGTGGCAGGATTCTCTGGCCCCATCACTGTCAATGGTAATTCCCACTGATGTCACCTCATTGCCAGTGGGAAACACATGGGCAGGTGTGCATTGCCGGCCAGGGAATTCTGGCTTCAACTTCATGACCCTAATGTTAATGTGAAACTTGGGGACAGCTAAGATATAAGCAAGGGAGCAAAAAATACCACTGGCACTCAGGATTTTCATGCTACTGTGTCATGCTTGCTCCTCCTCGTGTTGTGAGCTTTGACTTAACATCATGAATGAGCTATAGAAGGTAGAGTAAGGGGAAAAGCAGAAAGCATAAAGACGAGGAAACAAAAATTTGTTTATGGGATGTGTGCATTTTCTTGTCCATTTATAGTTGCCCTTGTGATGGTGGCGGGGAACTGCCTTCTTGAACCACCACAGTTCCTGTGATGTAGGTACACCCATAGTACTATTTGGGACCTAATTCCAGGATTTCGACCCCATGACAGAGAAGGAACAGCCAATATATTTCCAAGTCAGGATGGTGAGTAGCTTGGAGAGGAACCTCCAGCTGGTGGTGTTCCCAGGTATCTGCTGTCATTGTCCTTCTGGACAGTGATGACAATGGCCATAGGTTTAGAAGGTACTAATTTTAAGTTCAAGTTTATTTATTAGTGTCACAAGAAGGCTTACATCAGCACTGCAATAAAGTTGCTGTGAAAATCTCCTGGTCGCTATACTCTGGCATCTGTTTGGGTACATTGAGGGAGAATTTCACATGGCCAGTCCACCTAATCAGCACGTCTTTTGGACTGAAAGGGGAAACTGGAGCGCCCAGAGGAAACCCATGCAGACACGGAGAGAATGTGCAGACTCCACACAGAGAGTGAGCTGGGAATCAATCTGGCTCCTTGCACTGTGAAGCAGCAATGCTTAACCACTGTGTCACCATGCCACCCAAGGTACATAAGGAACTTATGTACCTTATACTCCATCACATTCCTGACTTGTGCCTTGTAAATGATGGACAAGCTTTTCAATGTGCAATCTAATTGCATTTAAGACTGTATAAGTATGTGTGTGTGTGTGTTTGTACAGATATGTATATATGTATACTTGACAATCACAATTTTAAGCTTGCTGTTGTGAACTCTATTAGGGCAGCTCTGTAGTTTGCGATTGTCCTTCAAAAGTCTGGCTCCCATGATAATGGGAGGAAGTGCTGAGGGGAGGGAATTGTCCCTCCTGCATCTCAGTGACAAGTTTTTGCTCATTTCTGTTCTCACAGCCATGGGATAATATGTCATGCAAGGCAGGAGAGAAAAAGGGAAAAGGTATGAGAAACTGTTACTTTCACATAAATCCTACCTATTTTAACAAAGTTTCACACATAGCTATTTATAGAAAGACTGAAGAGAAACTGAAAAATAAATGCTCTTTAATATAATCATGAAAGAATTGTTAATGACACCCATCTAAAGTTAGGAAATATTAATGGTGGAAGTATTGACCTGAACATTGTATACATTAATACATTGATGCTGAAATGTTTTACCTACATAAAGCATTGGCCTAGAAATTTGATAATGTCCTGTCTTTTGGGCGCTAAATGGTTCCCTAAGCCTATGATATGGTGGACAGAAAGTGCACATGCATTTCCAGCCAGATGTTCACCACCCACCATGTTGAGCTGAGCTCTATTGGTCAAAAGAGTGTATGTCAAACAATTCTGAAGAATGAATAGGTTACAATTGCAAATTCCTTTTTCTGTTTTTGGATTTGATTTATTATTGTCATATATATTAAGATACAGTGAAAAGTATTGTTTCTCACGTGCTATACAGACAAATCAATTCATTCATAGAGTACATCGGGGCGGGGGAGGGGGGGGTTGAGGTGAGGGAAAGGAGAGAGTGCAGAATGTAGTGTTACAATCATAAGTAGGATTTAAAGAAAGTTCAATAACATAAGGTAGTCTGACAACAGCAGGAAAGAAGCTTTCCTTGAGTCGGTTGGTATGTGACCTCAGAGTTTTGTATCATTTTCCTGATGGAAGAAGGCGAAAGAGAGAATTTCCGGGCTGATTCTGCTGGCTGCTTTTCTGAGGCAACAGAAACAGTAAACAGAGCCAGTGGATGGGAGGCTGGTTTGTGTGATGGATGTTCACAACCCTTTGTAGTTCTCGTGTTCTTGGTCAGAGCAGCAGCCATATCAAGCTGTGATACATCCAGAAAGGATGCTTTCTATGGTGCATCTGTAAAAGTTGCTGAGAATCATAGCAGAATTTCCTTAGCCTCCCAAGAAAATAGAGGCGTCAGTGGGCTTTCTTAACTGTAGCATCGGCATAATTATGATGCATGCCAATTCTTGACTCACCACGTGCTGAATTCACGCAGATTCTCATGGTGGACTGATGGAAAAGACCTCCTTGTCCAGCACATTTTAAAGGACTGGGAAGAATTAGAATCATAGAATCCCTATAATGCAGAAGGAGGCCATTTGGCATATTGAGCTTGCACCGATGACAATTCTAACCAGGTCCTATCCCTGTAACCCTGCACATGGCCAATCAAACTAACCCCCCCATCTTTGGATTGTGGGAGGAAATCTGAGCCCAGTCAGGCACTGGGAGAATGTGCAAACTCCACACACAGTTGAACCCAGGCTCCTGGCACTGAGGTGCAACTGCTAACCACTGTGCCATCATGCCACCCTAATTGAGCTCAGAGGTGATGGAAGTACAGTTTCAAATGTATTGGAGCTGAACTAGAGAAGAAGATGGAAGAAAACGGGCTTGGTGATTGATGGCACATAAAGTTGGAACTCAGCTGTCGGATTGAATGGAATACCAGTTGATCAAGTCTGGGGATGGGAGGCTAAGGCTGGGATTTTCCAGCACCTGTGGTGATGGGATCTGCTGTGGGGAATTTGGTTGCGCAGGTAAAATTCTGTTGACTTTCCGTGGGACTGGACGAATCCAGCAGTGGGCAGACCCTAAGTCAGCAAAGGAATGACTGAAAATAGTGGCTTTGGTATTACAGATGTTCGACTGGAGGAGATCTGTCTCATTTAGGACTTTGGCAGCTTTTTTATATTGTCTCTTAAAAATGCAGTTGGCCTATAAAATGATTAGGAATGTGCAATTCAACTTTAGTGAGGGTATGTAATGGGTATTATATACCTCATCTGATTTGGGAAGGAAATAATGGGGGGTCTGATAATTT